>NC_090334.1:66874216-67179883 GCF_035084215.1 Heptranchias perlo
ACATATAATATTGATCGCAGCAATTGTAAGGAAATATAGGGCCAATTCAGCCATACTGCATGCTGTGAGTGGACCATTGCATCCTGGAAGCGCATCTCACTGAGTCCAACCAAGTATCGGATTTGCAAGATGCAGTATTGAACAGAATCATAGAATCATAGAAGTTACAACATGGAAACAGGCCCTTCGGCCCAACATGTCCATGTCGCCCAGTTTATACCACGAAGCTAGTCCCAATTGCCTGCACTTGGCCCATATCCCTCTATATCCCTCTATACAAAAATGTTAGCATTTTTTTGGAGGCTTCAATATGAGAGCCTGAGCCTCATTAGATCCGCTAATTTCATTCAATCTCGTGTAAATTGGTTCTACGCCAAGATGACCATTTTTTTTTTCACCTGATCACTTAACCCTGCTCACCCAAATGAGTTGCTGGTGTGTTCTGGCATTTTGAAGTTCCCTTCTTAAAGGTGTGTTTGACTGTTTTGTATCGTATCTAAAGTTCTGGGTTTTTGGATAACTGAACCTGCACTCTGCTTGGTTTCGGGTACGGTAGCATAGTGGTTATGTTACTGGACGAGTAATCCTAGAGGCCTGGACTAAAATCCAGAGTCATGAATTCAAATCCCGCCACGGCAGCTGGCGAATTAAAAAATTCAATTAATTAATTAAATTCAATTAATTAAATAAAAATCTGGAATTAAAATACTAGTATCAGCAATGATGGCCATGAAACTACCGGATTGTCGTAAAAACCCATCTGGTTCACTAACGTCCTTCAGGGAAGGAAACCTGCCGTCCTCACCCGGTCTGGCCGATATGTGACTCCAGACCCACAGCAATGTGGTTGATTCTTAATTGCCCTCTGAAATGGCCGAGCAAGCCACTCAGTTGTAAAACCTCGCTACGAAAAGTCATAATAAGAATAAAACCGGACGGACCACTAGGCACTGGACACGACAACGGCAAAACACCAAGCCCAGTCGACCCTGCAAGGTCCTCCTTACTAACATCTGGGGACTTGTGCCAAAATTGGGAGAGCTGTCCCACAGACTAGTCAAGCAACAGCCTGACTATAGCCATACTCACAGAATCATACCTTTCAGCCAACGTCCCAGACTCTTCCATCACCATCCGTGGGTATGTCCTGTCCCACCGGCAGGACAGACCCACCAGAGGTGGCGGTACAGTGATATACAGTCAGAAGGGAGTGGCCCTGGGAGTCCTCAACATTGACTTTGGACCCCATGAAATCTCATGGCATCAGGTCAAACATGGGCAAGGAAACCTCGTGCTGATTACCACCTACCGTCCTCCCTCAGCTGATGAATCAGTCCTCCTCCATGTTGAGCACCACTTGGAGGAAGCACTGAGGGTAGCAAGGGCACAAAATGTACTCTGGGTGGGGGACTTCAATGTCCATCACCAAGAGTGGCTCGGTAGCACCACTACTGACCGAGCTGGCCGAGTCCTGAAGGACATAGCTGCTAGACTGGGCCTGCGGCAGGTGGTGAGCGAACCAACACGAGGGAAAAACTTACTTGACCTCGTCCTCACCAATCTACCTGTCGCAAATGCATCTGTCCATGACAGTATTGGTAGGAGTGACCACCGCACAGTCCTCGTGGAGATGAAGTCCCGTCTTCGCACTGAGGACACCATCCAACGAGCTGTGTGGCACTACCACCGTGCTAAATGGGATAGATTCAGAACAGATCTAGCAGCTCAAAACTGGGCATCCATGAGGCGCTGTGGGCCATCAACAGCAGCAGAATTGTATTCCACCACAATCTGTAACCTCATGGCCCGGCATATTCCTCACTCTATCATTACCAACAAGCCAGGGGATCAACCCTGGTTCAATGAGAAGTGTAGAAGAGCATGCCAGGAGCAGCACCAGGCGTACCTAAAAATGAGGTGCCAACCTGGTGAAGCTACAACTCAGGACTACATGCATGCTAAACAGCAGAAGCAAGATGCTATAGACAGAGCTAAGCGATTCCACAACCAACGGATCAGATCAAAGCTCTGCAGTCCTGCCACATCCAGTCGTGAATGGTGGCGGACAATTAAACAACTAACGGGAGGTGGAGGCTCTGCAAACATCCCCATCCTCAATGATGGCGGAGTCCAGCACGTGAGTGCAAAAGACAAGGCTGAAGCGTTTGCAACCATCTTCAGCCAGAAGTGCCGAGTGGATGATCCATCTCGGCCTCCTCCCGATATCCCCACCATCACAGAAGCCAGTCTTCGGCCAATTCGATTCACTCCACGTGATATCAAGAAATGGCTGAGTGCACTGGATACAGCAAAGGCTATGGGCCCCGACAACATCCCAGCTGTAGTGCTGAAGACTTGTGCTCCAGAATTAGCTGCGCCCGACAATGTGGAAAATTGCCCAGGTATGTCCTGTCCACAAAAAGCAGGACAAATCCAATCCGGCCAATTACCGCCCCATCAGTCTACTCTCAATCATCAGCAAAGTGATGGAAGGTGTCATCGATAGTGCTATCAAGCGGCACTTACTCACCAATAACCTGTTCACCGATGCTCAGTTTGGGTTCCGCCAGGACTACTCGGCTCCAGACCTCATTACAGCCTTGGTCCAAACATGGACAAAAGAGTTGAATTCCAGAGGTGAGGTGAGAGTGACTGCCCTTGACATCAAGGCAGCATTTGACTGAGTGTGGCACCAAGGAGCCCTAGTAAAATTGAAGTCAATGGGAATCAGGGGGAAAACTCTCCAGTGGCTAGAGTCATACTTAGCACAAAGGAAGATGGTAGTGGTTGTTGGAGGCCAATCACCTCAGCCCCAAGACATTGCTGCAGGAGTTCCTCAGGGCAGTGTCCTAGGCCCAACCATCTTCAGCTGCTTCATCAATGACCTTCCCTCCATCATAAGGTCAGAAATGGGGATGTTCGCTGATGACTGCACAGTGTTCAGTTCCATTCGCAACCCCTCAAATAATGAAGCAGTCCGAGCCCGCATGCAGCAAGACCTGGACAACATCCAGGCTTGGGCTCATAAGTGGCAAGTAACATTCGCGCCAGATAAGTGCCAGGCAATGACCATCTCCAGCAAGAGAGAGTCTAACTACCTCCCCCTGACATTCAACGGCATTACCATTGCCGAATCCCCCACCATCCACATCCTGGGGGTCACCATTTACCAGAAACTTAACTGGACCAGCCATATAAATACTGTGGCTACGAGAGCAGGTCAGAGGCTGGGTATTCTGCGGCGAGTGACTCACCTCCTGACTCCCCAAAGCCTTTCCACCATCTACAAGGTACAAGTCAGGAGTGTGATGGAATACTCTCCACTTGCTTGGATGAGTGCAGCTCCAACAACACTCAAGAATCTCGACACCATCCAAGATAAAGCAACCCGCTTGATTGGCACCCCATCCACCACACTAAACATTCACTCCCTTCACCACCGGCGCACTGTGGCTGCAGTGTGTACCATCCACAGGATGCACTGCAGCAACTCGCCAAGGCTTCTTCGACAGCACCTCCCAAACCCGCGACCTCTACCACCTAGAAGGACAAGAGCAGCAGGCACATGGGAACAACACCACCTGCACGTTCCCCTCCAAGTCACACACCATCCCGACTTGGAAATATATCGCCGTTCCTTCATCGTCGCTGGGTCAAAATCCTGGAACTCCCTTCCTAACAGCACTGTGGGAGAACCGTCACCACACGGACTGCAGCGGTTCAAGAAGGTGGCTCACCACCACCTTCTCGAGGGCAATTAGGGATGGGCAATAAATGCTGGCCTCGCCAGCGACGCCCACATCCCGTGAACGAATAAAAAAAAAATTAACTCCTGCAAGGTGGTTGGCACTTTTATTTTGCATTGCAATACTGATTTCACTCTGTCCTTTCCCCACAACTGTCTTGCTGACAGCTTTTGTTTTACTTGCAGCAAGCAAATTATTCAGCACGGGAATTCCTTTGGTCATTCCTATCGCAGTCCAAGTTTGGAAATGGAGATGCAGTTTCTTTGGAGCAAAGAAAGGCAGGTGTGATTGCATTGAGGTTTTTGGCATCCACTAATCCTCATCCTAGTAATTGCATGTTCAGACCTAGATATATCTACCTGGGCATGTATAACAATACCTGTCTTTATTACCTACATTTCACAAAAGAGGTTGTCACCAAATTATACTGTCTCCTCAAACTCTACCTACAAATCACTAAATGTAGCAACGCAGGTTAATAAAGCCATAAAAAGGCAAATCAAGCACTGGCGTTCATTTCTGCCGGGATAGATTTGAAAAGCAGAGAAGTTATGTTAAACTTGTATAGAGCCTTGGTTAGACCACACTTGAAGTATTGTACACAGTTCTGGCCTCCATATTTTAAAAAGGATATTCAGTGGAGACGGTGCAAAAAAGTTTCACAAGGCTGATACGAGAACTGAGAAGATATCCTTATCAGTAAAGGTTGAACAAGCAGGGGCTCTTTTCTCTAGAAAAGAGAAGGTTGAGGGGTGACCTGATAGAGGTCTTTAAGATAATGAAAGGGTTTGATAGGGTAGACATAAAGTAAATGTTTCCACTTGTGGGGGAGTGCAAAACTAGAGGTCATAAATATGAAATAATCACTAATAAATCCAATAGGGAATTCAGGAGAAACTTCTTTACCCAAAGTGTGGTAAGAATATGGAACACGCCACTTCAAGGAGTAGTTGAGGCAAATAGCATGGATGCATTTAAGGGGAAGCTAGATAAGCACATGAGGGAGAAAGGAATAGACGAGTATCCTGATCGGGTTTGATGAAGCATGGAGGGAGGAGGCTCGTGTGGACCATAAACGCCGGCATCGACCAGTTGGGCTGAATGACCTGTTTCTATGCTGTAGTTTTGATGTAATTCGATATAGTTATGTTCCACCACAGCCTTTAGTTGTGAAAATGACTACAGCATTAAATTTCTATACTACTGGATTTTTCCAAACCACCACCACAGTTAGAATTGGCAAAGGTGAGACAACGTCTTCAACAGTCTATGGATGTCAACTCAATAAGTCACCTTCTGCTAAGCTTGCTGCACAATGTCGCATAAGGAAAGTTCCCCTCCTCCCCAACTATGATTACCCTCCACTGCTGCACCTCTTCTAACTGAACATTCAAGCTCTCTTCATCAGAAGAGGCGATTGTGTCCACATTCCCTTGCCCACTTTCCATTGCTGACCTGTTAGAGCCATATATAAAAAAAACAACAGGCTTTAAGTGAGCGCAGTACCCCTTTAAAAGTTGCTGCTTTCTGTATATCCCACTCCCTGACATTCATTGGGCATAATATATATATGAAAAATATGCAGGGTGTATATGTTCAAATTATATTTGTGATCTGACCTCACTAAATTGGGAGAACTCAGCTCCCCACTCCAGCAGTGCAGAGTCTCATGGGAGGGCAGAGATCCTAGCAGTGTTTCAGCTAGGGTCACCAAAATTAACTGGCCTTTATATCTGTGCAATGAATAGAAGCACCAGTGTGCGTGTGCGTGTGCATCTCACTTGTAAGTCAACTTCTGTTCTGCTTTCAGATAGCCCAATGAATTTAACAGCCTGGAGAAATGCAAGAGATAGTTCACTTTATTAGAAGTATTAAAGGCCACTCCATCCCTTATTAAAATGCATATTAATCAAACTTATACAATACAGCACTTTCATTATAAGTTTGAAATGTGTAGTATGAGATATTCAGGTCAGTAAATTTTCTGGTCAGCCTCCTTTGGGAAATATATGGCCAGGCATGGGCTATCTTTTATGTTCCTACTGCTGATGTTAAGACAACTAATGGAGGTTTATAACCCTCACTGTAGGCCCAGTATTACTCTTTTCCTAAATGTTTCTTTAACACAGGGTATCTTTTGATAGATGTTTCCAACTTCACACAGTCAATAAAATAGAAAACTTTTAATGGATGATCCAGGCCAAGGTTCCCTTGTTGACACGCCAGGCTTCATCCTACACAGGATGCTCTAAACTTTACATATGGATGAAATTCTGGGCCTGTGGGTTAGACCAGACATAAATTAAAGAAATCTTGTGAGCTTATTCTCAAAGGACCAGAATCAGTATTTCAGACCAGATTAAAATCCTAAATTCAGATTTGCTCCACTCTTTCTTGTTTTAAAACAATAGGATACATTCATTTATCCCACACTCCCAACAGGGAGCCATGATTAAGGGTATTGTAGTCCCACCTCCAAACTGCAATCCCTAGGAGCACAGTTCCCCATGAGGGACGTAGGATTGCTGGATTACCCTCATACCTTCTAAGCATACCTAGAACATTATTATATAATATATAAAGCAGTCTAAAGTTCCTTGTATTTTATTGTTATTTATTGGCCTCCACGGGGACAGGGGAGTCCATCCTGCTGTAAGTACCGGAGTGCATTCGCCTGGGACTTCCACTGCTAGGAGGTCTCTTCATTTTAGTGCCAATGATGGGCGCCTGCAGCACTAAAGCCTTGCCCAAGACTAGGACCAGCTATATCTGAGTCCAGATCTAGTTTTCAGCCATCCACTGGATTAGCTGTGGATTTTTGGGGCTGTTCATTTATTTGGGGTTTGTGTAATTTATTTGAGTAGTGCTTGGAGAGACTGGGTGTAAATGGACTGTAGAGAGACTGGGTGTAAATGGACTGTAGAGAGACTGGGTATAAATGGACTGGAGAGAGACTGGGTGTAAATGGACTGTAGAGAGACTGGGTGTAAATGGACTGTAGAGAGACTGGGTGTAAATGGACTGTAGAGAGACTGGGTATAAATGGACTGGAGAGAGACTGGGTATAAATGGACTGCAGAGAGACTGGGTATAAATGGATTGTAAACAGACTGGGTATAAATGGACTGTAGAGAGACTGGGTATAAATGGACTGGAGAGAGACTGGGTGTAAATGGACTGCAGAGAGACTGGGTGTAAATGGACTGTAGAGAGACTGGGTGTAAATGGACTGTAGAGAGACTGGGTATAAATGGACTGTAGAGAGACTGGGTGTAAATGGACTGTAAAGGGATGGGGTTTACTGGACTGCAAAGTGCCTGAATTTAAGAAAATATGGTAAGACATTGGCCCAGAATTTCCTGGAAAGTTTCAGCACAATTACGGATTAAGTGTGAAGCTCTGCCAACTTTTTCTCAGGAAATTTGCATGTTGTAAGTGTCTAATAACTCTACTGCTAAAAAACTGCTCTCTTATCTGCTATCGGGTCTTCTGGATGTTGAACACTGGGCTCATTCTTCACTTGTAGAATGATCACTTGGCTGAGGTACTGGAGGATACCAGACATTAGCAAATTCTCTCGGATTGATAAGCATATTCTCATGATTCTTCAATCATAATCATACGCAAGCCAGAGAAAGGGGAGGGAAATTGCAAAGAGAAGAAATTGAAGAATGAGAAGGTTGAGTTATGTAAAATGCTCCGTCAAATGCTCCAGAACCAGCTGTGCCTCTAGCCAAGCTGTTCCAGTACAGCTACAACACTGGCATCTACCCGACAATGTGGAAAATTGCCCAGGTATGTCCTGTCCACAAAAAGCAGGACAAATCCAATCCGGCCAATTACCGCCCCATCAGTCTACTCTCAATCATCAGCAAAGTGATGGAAGGTTTCGTCGACAGTGCTATCAAGCGGCACTTACTCACCAATAACCTGTTCACCGATGCTCAGTTTGGGTTCCGCCAGGACCACTCGGCTCCAGACCTCATTACAGCCTTGGTCCAAACATGGACAAAAGAGCTGAATTCCAGAAGTGAGGTGAGAGTGACTGCCCTTGACATCAAGGCAGCATTTGACCGAGTGTGGCACCAAGGAGCCCTAGTAAAATTGAAGTCAATGGGAATCAGGGGGAAAACTCTCCAGTGGCTGGAGTCATACCTAGCACAAAGGAAGATGGTAGTGGTTGTTGCAGTCCAATCATCTCAGCCCCAGGACATTGCTGCAGGAGGCAGTGTCTTAGGCCCAACCATCTTCAGCTTTTTCATCAATGACCTTCCCTCCATTATAAGGTCAGAAATGGGGATGTTCGCTGATGATTGCACAGTGTTCAGTTTCATTCGCAACCCCTCAAATAATGAAGCAGTCCGTGCCCGCATGCAGCATGACCTGGACAACATCCAGGCTTGGGCTGATAAGTGGCAAATAACATTCGCGCCAGACAAATGCCAGGCAATGACCATCTCCAACAAGAGAGAGTCTAACCACCTCCCCTTGATATTCAACGGCATTACCATCGCCGAATCCCCCACCATCAACATCCTGGGGGTCACCATTGACCAGAAACTTAACTGGACCAGCCATATAAATACTGTGGCTACAAGAGCAGGTCAGAGGCTGGGTATTCTGTGGCAAGTGACTCACCTCCTGACTCCCCAAAGCCTTTCCACCATCTACAAGGCACAAGTCAGGAGTGTGATGGAATACTCTCCACTTGCCTGGATGAGTGCAGCTCCAACAACACTCAAGAAGCTCGACACCATCCAGGACAAAGCAGCCCGCTTGATTGGTACCCCATCCACCACCCTAAACATTCATTCCCTTCACCACTGGCGCACAGTGGCTGCAATGTGTACCATCCACAGGATGCACTGCAGCAACTCGCCAAGGCTTCTTCAACAGCACCTCCCAAACCCACGACCTCTACCACCTAGAAGAACAAGAGCAACAGGTACATGGGAACAACACCACCTGCACGTTCCCCTCCAAGTTACACACCATCCTGACTTGGAAATATATCGCCGTTCCTTCATCGTCGCTGGATCAAAATCCTGAACTCCCTTCCTAACAGCAATGTGGGAGAACCTTCACCACACGGACTGCAGCGGTTCAATAAGGCGGCTCACCACCACCTTCTCAAGGGCAATTTGGGATGGGCAATAAATGCCGGCCTCGCCAGCGATGCCCACATCCCATGAACGAATTTTTAAAAAATCTGTAGAAGTGTTTCATTCAAATAATGTAAATTGATTCCATTTTGTTTTAGTAAGCAAGTAGTTTAAAACTAGTTTCAACACTCTAAAAGTTCCCACAGGACCATTGAATGCCAGAAGACCTAATACCATAATTTGCAGACTTGTACCACATCACCTAATGAAATTGAAGTCAAATTCTGTAGTGCTTTATTCTCTGTTCAAAAAAGATTTTCTTGGAAAAACAACTTTAAATATTTAAAGCCTTTTTTAAGCATACACAATAAAACTAATTTTGATGTTTATTACTTCTGATTCAGATTACATTTTAACTGTGCAGAAACAGATGTTTAAAAAAACTGACGAGTAATTGATTTTGGGTCAGATTTTGCTCTTCGCAATAAACGAACGGCACCCCCCACTCATTAGACTTGCACTTGCCCATAGATTTTTCATGGACATTTGCCTGGTAAATTCCTCTTATTGGGTTCTCAATCCAACACGGCGCCCTCTCCCAGGCGTCTGGGACCTGTGTGAACGGGTAGCCCCTTAATCGATCAGATTGAAGCATCATTAATAAGCAGCGCATATACAGAACCAGGAAGTGTACGTTGGAATAGTAAATTAAATGTCAAATCAGTTACAGAAAGCGAAATAAAGGGTAAGAAATATTGAATTAAAAGACAGAGATAAAAGAGACAGAAAGAAAAAGTTAAAAGAATTAAAATTTTTTAATTTTTAAATTTTTTAAATGTCCAACAACAATTAAAATATGAAGGAATGAGACCCTACACTTGTAAAAGTAAATTTTCAGTGCCAGAGAGGTTGTTTGGCACTCGATAAGACTTACCATGCTGTTAAAATTTTGGTTAGACTAAAAAAACTCGACGTACCTTTTTCTGGCAAGGCTACTTCAGTTCCATCAGGGCAGAAAAGAATCTTCACGCTGTTACAGTCATTTTAACAGTGAGTCAGCTGGCAAGATCTCCTTCCCGTGAAGTTTACAGAGGAGCAGGGCATCTGGTAGAGGAACTTTTGGATTTGAACGCTTAACTACGCATGTGAGGTCGCTGGAAGTTGCTCTTCCATTTGCACAGAAATAACGGTGAGCGCTGTTAGACTTTCCATTATTTTTAGAGCAAAATCCAGCCAAATGTTTCTCAGTATAATAACGTACAATAGAAAAGTATTAAGGGTACAATAGCATTTCCAATACTATTACTATTCTGGCTATAGCACAGTATCTTGTAAAACATTACAAGATCACACCACCTCCAGGTTATTTGCAAATATGCTGTGGTGTCTCTGTTTGATTCCCTTTGTTTTTCTTCTGTCATATGTCAGAGATAATAAGTGTGCTGGATACTCTTTTCTACACTGCTCTGGATCACCATGGTGATGGCTCATAATTCTCAGTAAGCTTTTATTTCTAGAAGATTGATTTTGTCCACTGGTGCGAGCGCTTTGGGGACTGTTGACTGAAGATAGAATTGGTCAAACCACACCTTGAGTATTGTGTCCAGTTTTGGTCATCCAGAAATATGGGAGGCAGTGCAGAGAAGGCTGACTTCTAGTGTCACGGGGCTGAGTTTTGAGAAAGACTAGAGAAATTTGATTTAAATGGAAATGAAAATTGTGCAGTTTCGATTACGGGCAGTCAATCCGCAATGGCAGTTATATAATAAGGCAGCAAGTTAAAAATCTGCCATTTGGGCTTTCCAGCTTGGAAATGAAGCATCTGAAAGGTGAATTTTTCTAAGATAGTAAACAGAATAGAAAAGGTTAATCTGGAATACTATTTTAATTTAAACTGTGGGTGTAGAAGAAGAGGTCACAGGTTCAAACTAGTAAAAGGTAACTTTAGGACTGATTATCAGGAGGTTTTTCTTCAAGTAGAGAGTGATCAGTGCTTGGAATGGACTTTCGGGCAGCGTGTTGGTAAATTTGTGTGAACACAAGAATCCTCAGTCTCCACAAAGAACTCTCAGTCTAAACACAAAGAACTTCCAGCCAAACCTTTGTCTGAGAGAATTGAGTGCACAGCTGCAATACCTCACCTTTTATTGAGATGTGTTAATCACAGGTTTAAAGAGCCAAATGAGCTTTGACTGCATCTCGCCTCCGTTTCAGTGGCGTGTTTGAGAAGCCATGGGAAACCCATGCAGGAGAAGCTAAATCAGTTTCTGTTGCAGAATCCATAAAAAGTTAAGTACTTCAAGTGTTTAAATTACCTACATTGCCCCTTTAACTATTGGCCCGCCGGCTTTAAGTGGGGATGGGACTTCTGGGTTTCTGTTGCGTGCGCTCATCCAAACGCGTCTGGGTTAAACCCGGAAGTGGACGCTTTGGTGCCGGGATGCGATCCCGCTGAAGAAATCAACTATTTTTACTACCCACCTGCCCCCAGCCCACCCTTTCTTGGGGGTTAAAATTACCCCCTATAAATCAAACAGAGACCATTAATGGCACTGACCTTACAGTTGTTTTCTTCCCCGTCTCTGTATTGATGGAAAGATCATTTAGTCCCATTTATCAATACTGTGACAGCCAGCTGTCATATCACCACTGAATCCACAAATAAGGGCCCCAGTGTCACACAAAGAAAGGCTTGTTTTGTAAACAGTATTAGCATTCGGGGAAAACTGCCTGTGTGCTATCTTCTATATGAATCATTTATGACAGCCTATAGAAACATCAAACAATGATTACCTGAGAAGGAAAGTGCTATTAAGAAAAGATGCAGGAACTTGGCACAGCCTAGTGACAGGTCCCTTTCATATTTTGATGAATCCCACCCCCTTCTGTCATGGCAAAAGGTTACCTCCCTTCCAGCTTTATGCTATCTGTCACTGTGATACGGGTTAAGTATGCCGGAGAACAGCAATTAAAATTGATCTGTCGCATATTTGTTATCAGTAAATGTCATTTTCCTTTTTTTTCTTTACAGCCAACCGACGAGGTACAGGAGTCATTGAAATTCACCGCTCGCAGTGGGTCTTGACTGATATGGAGATTTTTATGTCCCTGTTGCAATACTGTGGCAAAGAAAAACTACAGATCTGATATCAAAAAAATCCTGCAGAAATGAGAGCGCAGACAGATGGTGAGTTTATTCGAAGAACGTAGGCTGGGTTTCTTTCGCAATGAACCAAAATGAAAGAAAAACTAAACCTAAAAGAACTTGCTATATTTCATACATTCCTTGTATTTCGTTTCAGGAGCTTGTCTCCTATAAACGGGCTTCATTCTCCTTCATGCTCCTTGGTTAACATACTCCTGGTTGCCTCCTTCATACAATGCTTTTTGGGATGCAATGATTGATACCTATCTAATGAATGAAAGACAGAAACCCATCTTGTTCAGACCCAGTCCAATAGGCCTCTGCTTCAGGAATAAAAAGTGTTTGAAGAAATTACCAATTTAAGGGTGAATGATCCCAAAACAAAATTTATCAGAAAATAAAACTTAATTTTGTCTCTATTAATCTGACATTTCAGTGTCACGGGGCTGAGTTTTGAGAAAGACTAGAGAAATTTGATTTCAATGGAAATGAAAATTGTGCAGTTTCGATTACGGGCAGTCAATCCGCAATGGCAGTTATATAATAAGGCAGCAAGTTAGAGCAGGGCACATATTCAGTGTTAACAATAACAGACAGAAGGATACGCAATGGTTGTAACTTCCAGTATCAATTCTGTCATTAGAGCTAGGCTGTGAGCAATTTCTGGATTGCAAATTAGAAACTCCGATTACAATACTGAGACATCAGAAAGACATTTGCAATACCAGAGGCATGGCCTTCCTATCGTTGATCTCTCCAAATTGTACCTAGGAGGCAGCAGCGACCCAATAATACCAGCCGACATGTTTCATTCCACTCCCCACTTTATTTCTTAGCATTGAGTGTAGGAAGCTACCACTAATAATTTGGAAAAAAGACAAGGACAATGGGAAATCTTACTTTCATTGTGGCGCCAAAGCTTAGCTTACAAGGGGCATGCATTTATAGCCTGAAGTCTTGTTCACAGAAGGAAGGGAAGGAGAGAGGAAGGAAGGGAGGAGGGAGAGAGGGAGAGAGGAAGGAAGGAAGAGCACTTCACAGCCAAGCTGTAAACAAACACGGCAGCCAATTTGCATAGGATTGAATCCAATCCCATCATCAGGGGGGATAAAAATCACATACCAGCTTGGCAGTGCTGTTGAATGCAACCAATTTGGTTCTATTAAATACAGTGCAAAAATATAAATCTTTTGAGCTGTATTTTTTACTGTGGAAAAGTTTTTGGCCAGCTTCAAAGTGAAACTTTCAAGGATATGGGCAAGATGACATTTTATAAACTTTTGTTTTTACCAGACTATTTTCTATCTTGGACATGCTTCATGTTACTAAAGTGCATGATATTCATAAATAAATGCATAAATCCCATCATTAATATAACATCTTAAGCTGTTGTAAGTTCTCACCATAATTGTGTTTCCTCCCTATCTCATTTTCACCCAGCAGGATGGCAGGGCTCCGAAGGACTTGATTTGCATTAATATCATACTTTGGTGAAACATTGGAAGTGAAATTGGCCCATTTTTCAGGCATGAAATAGGCAAAATGAGGTCCAAAATTGGGTTGTCATCTCCTGTGCCCAACTGACCCCGGGAATGTCCCTCACTCAAAATTCAATCAGGCAACTTTTAGTCACCCAGAAACTGGTGGCAGGCTAATTTGGTTCTACAAATCGGGATCCTACCTGGTTGTAGGACATCGATGTGAAGGTTTGTCAGCAACTAGCTGGTGCTGGCATCCGACAAGCTCCGACTAGCTCTTCCGGGTCTGGAGAGGCTATACTGCAGCAGGTGTCACAGCCATTTCCTTCCCCCGCGCCCCACCCCCATCCGAGGTGAGCAACTCCGGTGGAGAGAGAAACACCACTGGGAGCCCGCCAAAAAAAGATCCGTCAGGGTCAGCATTTATGATATTGGATGGTCGCAAAGCCCAACCCCACTAACGATCCCATGAGATTCCTGCCAGATTGGGAAATCCAGGCCCTAGAGTATTTAATACGAGTTGAAATTACTCAACACTTGGAGGAACATGAGTTAGTGGCAGTCCACGTGGATATCTAAAAGTACAAGTTGTGCTTGTCTAACCTTGAAAAAAAACAACAAAAATATAGGAAATGTAGTGGATGCGATTTATGCAAATTTTCAAAAGGCATTTTATTAAGCACCACATAAGAGACTTACGGCAAAGATAATGGCATTTGGAATGGGTAGAGAGATCGTTGGAAGGCAGAAAGCAGGAAATAGGGATAATAAAAGGTTTCTCAGTCCGGAAAGATGTTGTGAGCAGTGATCCGGAAGAGTCCAGAGGAATATTTATTATAAGCATAAATGATTGGACTTGGGAATTGAAGGAACAATATGAAAATTCATTTCTGACGCCAAATTCGGGGGGGCGGGTGATGAGGGGGCAGAAGGCAAATTACGACAAGGGTTGTGATAAAGTACGGGAGGACATTAATAGACCAGCAGGATAGGCAAATAGATGGCAGTTGTAATTCATTGGAGAAGTAAAATATCTTGGAACTAAGAATAAGGAAAGCAGATATACTTTAAATGGTAAGATTTCAAATGTAGTAGAGGAGCAGAGGGATCTTGGTGTGCAGATATGCAGGTCAAAAAAAAAGATGGCAGTTGAAGCAGATAGGATCATAGAAAGGCAAACAGAATCCTGGACTTTATATATTGGACATAGAATACAAAAGCAAGAAAGTGATGTTGTACTTGAACATTTATTTATGACCCAGTTGAAGTATTTTGTATAGTTTTGGGCAACCCATTATAGTAATGACATAAAAGCAATGGAAAAGGTGGAACATAAATTCATTCGGATGTTCCCAGGGGTGAGAGGTTGCAGTCATGGAGGGACTGGAGAAGTTGGGTATTTTTTCACTAGAGCTGAGATGGTTAAGGGATCGTTCAAAATTATGAAGGGTTATATTAAGTATATACTGAGATAACTTTTCCACAGGTTGACAAGACCTTAACAAGGGGTCATTTTCCCACTATTGACATTAAACTCACTGGCCTACAGTCGCCTGGCTTGTTGCTTCCATTTTTGAATAAGGTATAATATTTGATACCTTCCAATCTTCTGATACTATCCGTGATTCAAGCAAGCTTTGGAAAATGGTGACTAATTCCCATTTTGCTTGCTTATTTATTTTATTTGTCATCAAATGGAAACAACTGAGCCCGGAAATTCGCTTGGTTTCAATCCCAATATCTTGTTCATTACATTTTTCTTGTCCATACTAATGCCTTCAAGCTTCCCCCTTCACTAATCTCTATTATTCCCTGTGCTGCTACTATTGTATCCTCCTTTTCTACTTGAAGACCAAAGCAAAATGTTTAGTTGGCAATTCTTTCATGACCTATCCTCGATTATTGTCTTACCTAAATCTGTTCTTAATAGACCCACCTCTTCCTTTACCACTCTGTTTTCTTGATGTAATTGTAAAAACCTTTGTTATTACCTTTAATGCCATCTGCAAATCTGCTTCACGGCTCTCTTTTTGCTGTCCTATTTTCTTGGTCTCCTTTTATTGCATTCTATAATCCTCCCATTCCTCATTTTTGGCACTGCCTTTTACCCTCACATCAGTCTTCTCCTTTTGTTTAACATTGCTCCTAACAAATAGATACGTCTTAAGGCTTTCAAGGCTACATACTTATTTCACAATCCAACAAATACCCCCTTGAATAGATTTCACTGTCGGTCTGTTGATTTGCCAATGAATGCTTTCTCTCACGCTATTTCAGTCAATTCCTTCCTCGTCCCTTCAAAGTCATGTTTTAAATCCGAGACCTTGGTTTGTGGCCCATTTTTCTTCCTTCAAGCCTGACAGTAAATCCAATGATCATTATCCCCAAGATGCTCCCTTACTAACAGACCACTAACTATTTTTGGCTTCATGACTCATAATTAGATCAAGTGTTGCCTGCTACATCAAAGACATGCTGATTTAGGAAATTATCTTAAATGCATAAATAATTCTATGTCCTTTCTTACTAATGCCATAGGAAGCCCAGGCAAGTTTTTTTGTTTTGCTTTTTACACATTTCTCGTGGGCCAAGAGGAGCAGGATGCCTTGGCTCTGCCCCGCCCAGACTTCCCCCCTCAACTCCCGATCACAAACTTTGCTGATTCCTCCCCCATTGCTCGCTTACCTTGCCGAGGACCGTTTACATACGGCCGCTGGCAGCAACCTGACCCTCTCCCCCCAACACAGTTTTCCACCCCCGCCCACCGGCGTTGACATAATTCCCATCAGCTGCTGGCAGGAGTCAGTATTGAAGCATGCAAATGAGGCCTGGGATTTAAAATCTCACGGGCCTCAGGCTCTGTGGGGGGGAAGGGGGGAGATTGATTCTCCACCCACTTCGGCCCCCTGATTCTCGCCCTGTCCTGGCCAACATTTCTCCATCAACCTCCAAAAAAGCAGATTGCTGCTTATGGAATTTTGCAGTATGCAAATTGGCTGCTGTTTGGCAATAGTCATTACGCTTCAAAGTAATCAATTGTATATGAAGTGCTTTGAGATATGATAAAGTACAAATCTTTCTTGGTTTCTTTTTTTTCTCAATGTTAAATTTCATTTGTAATTGATCGTGTCAGGTGTTAGGTAGCGATTTCTTTAAACTTCATCTCTTTCCTCCAATTATCTTGCATTCCCATGCAAGATCACACTCTGCAAACCAGGGCAGTCTACTTTTAAGGCTTACATCAAGATTATTTATAAATATTGTGAACAGCAAAGATCCCAAGACTGATTACCCAATTAGAAGTACTACAATTGATCACTGCACTTTGTTTCCTTTTATTTAGCTAACTCACAATGCAATTTATTATTTCCTTCTTTATCCCCAGACCTTACATTTTTGTTAAAAAATCTCTCGTGACGAACCATATCAAGTGTCTTCTTAAAGTCAATATATATCCACTATACTGCTGACATCCATCAATTCTGTTCCATCTACAAAGAATTTCAATAAATTTGTTAGGCATGGCATGTCTTGTGTAACCTGTATTAGTTTGGAATAATTGCATTTACTGCTGTTAATTAAGCTTGAATTAGTTCCTTTTTAACAGACGGCAATATTTTCCAAGCATAGATGTCAAAGTAATAGGCCAGTAATTTTCAGGACAGTGCTTTTGACCTTTTTTAAACAAAAAAAACAGTAGGCATATTTCCAATTTAAGTTCTGTGCCTGTAGTTAATGTGCTGTGAAAATTTAAGGCAAAATTTCCCCTATTTCTATTTCATTCCTTTAAGTACTCTAAGATGCATTTTTTCCTGGTCCTGTAGCCTCATGAATATTCAAACAGCCCAGTTTTTATTCCATAGTATCAGTTTAGCTCAATTGTTAGCACTCTTAGTTCTAAATCAGAAGATTGACTTTAAGATACACTGTGGATTTAAATGCATAATCTAATGTATTGCTTAGGAAGTGTTTCATTTTCAATGGTGCAGTCTTTTGGGTGAGTCATTAAAACAAGGCTATGTCGGCCTACTTAACTGGGCATAAAAGATGCCACATGACAATTTTGAAAAAGGGCAGGGAGCTCTCTTGATTTCCTGGCTAACATTCCTCCCTCGATCAACACAAACCAAAAAACATTGATTCACCTCTAAGCTCCCCTCCAAGTCACACACCATCCTGGCTTGGACATAAATGGCCATTCATTCATGGTCACTGGTCCAAAATCCTGGAACTCCCTACCTAACAGCACTGTGGGAGTACCTTGACCTGAACCTGCAGTGGTTCAAAATGATAGCTCTCTTCCACCTTCTCAAGGGAATCTAGGGATGGGCAATAAATGCTGGCCTTGCCAGCGATACCTGCATCCCCAGAATGATTTTTTTAAAAATGCTATTTGTTGCATGTTACTGTGTGCTAATTGGCTGGTGCATTTGCATCCATATCAACAATAACTGCACTACAAAAATTAATTCATTGGCTGCAATGCACTTTGGTATGTCCTGAGATGTGATGAAGTGGAAGTTTTTTGTTCTTTCTTTAATACATTTTGAATGAGTTTACATATCTGGGCTGCTGATGGCAAAAATGCTAATTCCTCAGCAGGACGTGCTTGTTTTGAAGTGTCAAAAATGTGTCAGAGATTTGGGTAGTTATATGTATGGTCTGACCATGTCAATCCTCACAGTTCTGCCCTTTAATTGACTAAAAAACCTTTGGACCCAGTTTTTACCCTATTTTCAAAATCCATTCTTTTGTGTAGTCCCATCTCCAAGAAGTTGGAAGTCAGGCCGGTACTCCCTGTGAGAGCTTCTCCTCTTCAGGAACATCTCATTGTGGAATCAACCCTTAAGGGTTACATTAACATGGAAATTACTGTTTATTATATTAACATAGGAATGTTCATTTTAAATGGCTTGACAAAGTTAAGATAACAAAGTAATAGTATACGCACCCATTTAGCATTCATATTATAATACTGCAGTCAATAATTTCTAGGCTTTTGTCATTAATCTGTGACAGTCTGAGGAAGACCAAGAAAAACAGAGCTGATTCCCTGCTCCCAAGCTCCCAGGAGCGAGTGGCGTTCGCTGGGAATGAGTTGCGGAAAGTGGCAGGTGCACAGCTGATGGTTTTCTGCCCATTAAAATTAATGGATGTAAAATCACGGGTGTTATGTCCGCAACCTCCCACTATGCACTGCCTCCAAGTGCCCCTCCAGGCTAGCAGAGCAGGAGTGTGGTCCAAGCATGCTTTGAAAACCCAATTCACATGTATTCAGCGTCTGAGAAAGTTTGTCCTGCAACAGATCCCTTTTCTGGCTGCAGCACACATTATTGTGTTATGGTTTTCTCATTTTGATGTTCATTTTTAGATTAAGTTAATAAGAAGTACAAAAAAATTGATTATGATCAAGATCATTGACACAATAGTCATCATTGAATCACCATTCATGTCATTGCATGTTTATCGATAGAGCGATAGAGAGAGAGGACGAGAGAGAGAGATAGATAGATGATAGAATATCTTGTAAGATGCTTTAGCAGGTGACAATGCTCCTTCAAGTGGAGCATATCTCATTAGAAGGCAGCAGCGTGGATCAGGCTGCTAACTGTTCCTGTTTACCTGCTCAACGCAGCCACAATTACATTTGTAGAGCATGATTAAAAATAAATCAAAGAACATGAATTGAAAGTAAAGAACATTTCTGAATATTAACAATGAATAAAAGTCAAAAAAAATGTCAATCAGAGTTTGCAGTAAACGATTAAGTAAAAAAGCTTTATATGAGAAGTCTGTGATTAATTAAATCACATTTCCTCTTATTACTTCAAAAAAAAAATCAGCCTGCACACACAGACACATCTGAGGTTAATATTCAATTTAAATTCAGTTCAATTCATTTAATTTAATTTCAACACCATTTTTATTTGAAGCTTTATCCATGTAAAGTAAAATGAGAACAAAAAAAATATACAGCACAAACAGCCTCCTGGAATTCATTATGAAGTCTGGAGTTAAAGGTTCACTAAATTTAAAAAATGATCTGCATTTCTAAAAATTCCATTCAAATAATATTTATATTTACATATACACTACATACATTTATGGTATAAGTTTCAAATCAGGTGGAAGGATATTACTAAGAGCTTTGGCATGTTAGATCAATGTTTGAAGTGTACAGAATCTAGGTTGAACTCAGCTCAAAACACAGGTTCCCTTCTAATGACAATAATTGATCACAAATGACATGAGCAAAGGCAGCATTAAAACAGTATCGGTATCCGGTAGCTCTAATCAATAATATAGACCTGTCCATACAATGAGGTGGTCACTTAATTTTGATGCTCAGCTCCGAGAAGCCCAGTAATAAGGCTATGCAGAAAGGAAATATTGCACTGACACACAGAGACATTATTATGGCATTCTAGTTATTAAAGTAATGTTGGGAGAATGGGAACGGTGAAGAATTTGGGAATTAGTGAATCACTACTTACTTTACTTTTGAAGGATAGGTGTGATAAACAATATTTATTGTGAAATCGCAGACAGGTTGTGGTAGCCTAGTGGTTATGGTACTGGATTGGCAAGTTCAAACTGTACCATGGCAAGTAGTGAAATTGAATGAGTACTAAAGGAAGTGGCCCTGGAAATAATGGATGCATTGGTGATCATCTTCCAAAATTCTATAGACTCTGGAACAGTTCCTACAGATTGGAGGGTGGCAAATGTAACCCCACTATTTAAAAAAGGAGGGAGAGAAAAAACAGAGAATTACAGACCAGTTAGCCTAACATCAGTAGTGGGGAAAATGCTGAAGTCTATTATAAAGGATGTGATAACAGAACACTTGGAAGGCATTAACGGGATTGGACAAAGTCAGCATGGGTTTATGAAAGGGAAATCATGCTTAACAAATCTCCTGGAGTTTTCTGAGGAGGTAACTAGTAGAATAGATAGGGGAGAACCAGTGGATGTGGTGTATTTGGATTTTCAGAAGGCTTTTGATAAGGTCCCACACAAGAGGTTAGTGTGCAAAATTAAAGCACATGGGATTGGGGGGAATATACTGGCATGGATTGAGAATTGGTTGACAGACAGGAAACAGAGAGTAGGAATAAACGGGTCTTTTTCTGGGTGGTAGGCAGTCACTAGTGGAGTACTGCAGGGATCAGTGATTTAGATGAGGGAACTAAATGTAACATTTCCAAGTTTGCAGACGACACAAAGCTGGGGTGGAATGTGAGCTGTGAGGAGATGCAAAGAGGCTCCAATGTGATTTAGACAAGTTGAGTGAGTGGGCAAGAACATGGCAGATGCAGTATAACGTGGTTAAATGTGAGGTTATCCACTTTGGTTGTAAAAACAGAAAGACAGATTATTATCTGAATGGTGATAGATTGGGGAAAGGGGAGATGCAACGAGACCTGGGTGTCCTTGTACACCAGTCGCTGAAAGTGAGCATTCAGGTGCAGCAAGCAGTTAGGAAGGCGAATGATATGTTGGCGTTCATTGCAAGAAGATTTGAGTACAGATACAGGGATATCTTACTGCAGTTGTACAGGGCCTTGGTGAGACCACATCTGGAGTATTGTGTGCAGTTTTTGGTCTCCTTTTCTGAGGAAGGATGTCCTTGCCATGGAGGGAGTGCAACGAAGGTTTACCAGACTGTTTCCTGGGATGGCAGGACTGACGTATGAGGAGAGATTGGGTCGACAAGGCCTATATTCACTAAAGTTTAGAAGAATGAGAGGTGATCTCATTGAAACATATAAAATTCTAACAGGACTAGATAGACTAGATGCAGGGAGGATGTTCCCAATGGCTGGGGAGTCCAAACCAGGGGTCACAGTCTCAGGATATGGGGAATGCCATTTAGAACTGAGATGAGGAGAAATTTCTTCACTCAGAGGGTGGTGAACCTGTGGAATTCTTCACCACAGAAGGCAGTGGAGGCCAAGTCATTAGATGTACTCAAGAAGGAGACAGATATATTTCTTAATGCTGAAGAGATCAAGGGATATGCGGAAAAAGCGGGAACAGGGTATTGAGTTAGACGATCAGCCATGATCATTTTGAATGGCGGAGCAGGCCCAAAGGGCTGAATGTCCTACTCTTGCTCCTATTTTCTATGTTTCTATGTTTCAAGAAATCTGGTCATTTGTGAGCTGGCACCAGATAAAATGACCATGAAAGCTGCTGGATTGTCATAAAAACCCAACTGGTTTGTTAATGTCCTTCAGGGAAGGGACCTTCCAGTTGTACCTGATCTGGCCTACATGGGACTCCTGTCCCACACAGTGAGGTTAACCAGGGATGCACAATAAATACTACCTTGCCAATGACACCCACATCCCAAAAGCAAATAGATTCTCCTTATCTGTATATACATACATTTTTCTTTAGTCACGAAAGAAAGAACTTGCATTTATATAGCACCTTTCACAACCTCAGGACGTCCCAAAGCACTTTACAGCCAATTAAGTACTTTTGAAGTGTAGTCACTGTTGTAATGGAGGGGAATATAGGACGTCTATAAAATATTCCAATCAGTGTTTTGCATTATTTTCTGTTCCTTAGCTCAAGTCATCGTGTTTCCACGTGCTGATTACACACATTTAAATCCCTCCTTCCTACTGCCAAGATTGAATCTTTTATTAATACTGCCACCCACTCCAGCCCCATTCAGTTCAAGCCTTACTCTGTTTTAAGCACTCCAAGGGATTGTGGGATTACCACAGCTGCTGCTCTTTGAACTGAGTCGCTAAACCAAACTACTGTCTGGCTGTTCCAGTGGTTCAGGTGGATAGCCATATTCACAGAAAAGTAGGGTGTTCTCCTAATATCCTGGCCAACATTGCTCCATCAACCAAAGCCACCAGGAACAAGTATATATCTTACAAAAAAATTGCAGTTGGCTTAAAACAAACTTTTACACATGGATAAATATGAAATTAAACTTACGGGTTTTGTGGAGTATAAATTCACAACTGCTGAAAATACATAATACATAATAATGTACATTATAAAGGATGGACAGAAGATAGATTTTAACGTAAAGACAATTCCTTTCTGATTTGAAAGATTGAGCTACAGTCAGCTCTATACTTTTTTTTAACTGGGGAAACTGTCACAGTGGTATACAAATGAGACTTTCAAGACAAGAGGTTTTATGGACAGAGAATGGGAAAGGCTGTCTATTTCTCAAACTATAACCTTCACTCATCTCCCACAATGGCTCAGTAAGTTTATCGCGTAACTAAGCTATACGGGCCAGGACATTCCCCTAGTTCAATTCTCTGTTAATACTGAGTTGGCTGTTCTCAGCTGGAGTGGTTATAGAAGCACTACAATTGGTCTCAACACCCCCAGATTAAGGAAGGGGAAGTCAGCTACTCCTGATTGTTATCAACAACCACTGCTGGAAATGAGCATGGGTGGACATTGCATGAAAACAGGCCCACGTGAGGTTCTCTATGGCAAAATAGTGAACATTCATTGTCAAGGTTCACACTTTAATATTGGTCATTGGTCACATAGGATGCCTATGGAACTGTCTCCAGTAAGGAGCCAACACCTTCAGAAAAGGGGGAGATAGGGGGAAAACAGGGCTAGAAATACTTTCAGTGTTCTTGTGAAGGCAGTAACTCCTGTCGTTTTTTAAAATTGCCTTTTATCTATGCCTTCCTGTCTTTTGGTGATTTTGTTTGGAGCTCATGTTCTTGTAGGAAACTTCCAGGGATGTGGCAGAATGCTTCTCCATGTAATAGCCAGTGAGATAATATGGTAATAGGTAATGCCATGCCTTGCAACAGTATTGACGACTGGGTGATTGCTGCATTGACCTCACACTAGGGCCAAGTATCTATCCATTTGGTGGTTTAAAGTAGTGCATTTGTTTGTTTATTGTTTAGCTACATCATATTTGTATTTGTACTAGGATTAGATAATTTAATAACTAAAAAAAAAAATTCACTTGGCTGAATTGTTCTATTTCATTACATCATTGATTTGGCAAGGTGCAAGAGATAAGGGATCATTTCATAGAATCACAGAAGTTACAGCACAGAAGGAGGCCATTCAACTCATTGCACCAGTGTTGATGACAGTTCTTCAGATGGAGTTGTTTGGTCTAACCATATTTTATTGCATTTACAGAATGCATGGGTTAGTTGTTTTGCACTATTCAGGGTAAAGTGTAGTTTTTTTGCTGATACAATCAGTTTATTATTTAATCTACTGTAGTTTGAAGGGGTTCTTGCTTTTGGGGACTATTTATCTACTTCCCTCCATGTGACCGGGCTAATTTGTGATAAAGATTACACAGAGCCATGGGGCAATCTTTGTCCCTAGTGGACCTCTCAACCTCTCAGTGCTGTCGCTGAGGCGTAAATTATAAAAAGTTGTGGGTATACAGTGCAACCCCTATTTATAAACACCAGAAAATAAAAGCAGGAGTTTCAACTGAAAAGAAATCATATTTGACTTTTTTAATGTATTGCTGCAGATAAGGGAATGCATAAAGGAAAATGACTATTGCACAAATTGTTACACTTCAATAGTAAATGCAATTAACATAAAACTTCAGCCTCCAGGACATACCAAGGCCACAATGACTATTGTTTTACTACAAATTATACTGTCCAACAATGATTGTTAATAAGTGATACCAGGATGATTTAAAGATAAAGTTGTTTTTTGTTAGACTATTAAAAACTCAATATCCCATTTAGCCTTCCTTAAAACATCCTCGTAGTTGTTTTGAGAAGCATAATTAATGTCAAAATATATTTTTTACTGTGAAAGTAAAAGGCAGCCCTTACTTCTAAATGTGTTAATGCTGCATTGTTGTTTGAGATTAATTTTCATAATAAATTGCATGAAGCAAAATGGTTTGAGAGCTTCTAGATAATTGGGTATCTGCTGCCAGCACAAACTATATGAAGGACAGATGTTCTTCTTAATGGGTTGAAGTAAATTTGATAGATTAGGATTAGGCTAAGTGATTTGTGTACAAAAGGTTTACACTAGGATTTAATAAGAACAAAGTGAGAGGATTTATAACATATTTCAATTCCAGAACTGCTTCCACTGGACAAGGCAGTGAACCATAATTCTGCCCTAAATAGCAAAATACTGCAAATGCGGGAAGCAAAAACAGAAAAAAAAGTTAGGAACACACGACAGGTTAATCAGCAACTGGGGGGAGAATGAACAGTCAATGTTTTGGGTCAGTACCTTTCAGCAGAATTGAAAATAAACAACTTGCATTTATATAGTGCCTTTAACATGGGTCAGTGAAAGATGAATGAGTGGGACGGTGTAGGATAGGATAATAAGGGATAAGAGACAGACAAGCATTTTATAAGGATATTAATTTCTGGTTTAATATGCATTTAGACAACAATTTGCATTTCAATGGCAATTCTCAGAGCACTTTATAAGGCAGAGATAAACAGCGGACACCAAGCGGGGTGAAAGGTGGATAAGATGAGGTGCTTGGTCATGTCATTATTCTTTGAAGTTCATTTAGATTCATAGAATGAAAGTCCTTGCATCTATGTAGCACCTTTCACAACCATAGGACGTCCCTAAGCGCGTCATAGCCAATTAAGTATTTTGAAGCATAGTCACTTTTGCAATGTAGGGAAATTTAAAATAACAGAAATTGGATGCCTAAGCTAGTTTTCATCACCACTTGTCAAATTTCTTCACAAGAGGTTTGGTTATCCATCCTGCGTCTAAAGAATAGTCCAACATGATTATCCCACAGCTTTCAAAAAGCTGAGGGCAGGTTTTGGCACCAGCACTGCAGTCCAGCTGGACACAGACAGAACTGTTCATCGCAGCATGTGACAGTTCAACTGTTATATTTAGTGTTGTGCTATTTTTTTAATTAGTCCATGGTTGATTAAAACCTAAGGTTCTGACTGACTGCCCAACAATCAATGGTTTCTTGTCAAAGGCCTTGGATTAAAGAATTAATTCCAGCAGTCAACATTCAGCAAACCAGAACAGAAAAGCAGCATTGTTGGGAAAGCTAACATCCTGAATTGTCAACCTAAAGAAATTAAACAGAAATGCACCATTTCAAAATAAAGCCAAAACTCTCAAAAAACCACCATCAGTCAAAAATGTTTATCTAAAAAATTATAAAAACTAGTTATCTCAGCTCTTAAATTGGGGTCTGTGTTCCTATTTACAGCATAAAATGTCTGTGAAAGCATTCTTTACAGTCTTATTACTGTAGTCTTTTTTTTCATTTTATAAATATAGTCCTTTGAAGTGCAAAAGAATATAATTTCATCCTTCTGCTTTGCAAAGACAGGTGTAAATGGATTTTTTTTTTTAAAAAGGAGACATATGCATTAAAGATTGAATCAAAATTCAGGCAATGATTTAATGTTGATCTGGGATATGTTAAATGGAAAAAGGTCATACAATCCAAAATTCATTAGCACATCTCAGTTCATTGCAACACTGCCAATCATCTATTCAAATAATGAAAAGGACCTGACACTTTCATTCAGGCTGCTGCTTGTTCATTTTTTTTCTCTTTTCTCTTTTCCGCCTTTTCATCATTAGTTAGCAGAGACATTTGAAAGAGCATACTGTGATTCACATCAAGGAAAATAACACCTTTGTGCCAAGTGAGAGTATACAGCGTTCAATTTATTTTCTATTCAATTTCTTCATCATGGTCATGTTGCCTTTCAAATTGTCTCTTTTTAAAAAAATTAGAACAAATGTCCTAGCTTGTATTAATGAATTATGAAATGATAGTATATTATTGGGAAACGGTTACTGTACCTCTTAGAGCAATATGCAGCTTGCAGTGCTGAGTTATACCGCTGACTTCACATCACTCTCTGCCCAGACAAAGTGGAGCTCTGTGCACGTATGCTTACATGCATGCACAGAGTTCCATTCACTGGGACGTAAATGTGCCTATTCGGGCCAGAAAGCCACTTTTCCCATTCCTGACCTGTATGTGCAGTCCCCTGCCATCTTAAGATGGCCTAATGAATTCGGAAACTTTCAAACAAGTGCACAAGCACAATTTTTTATCTGTCATATAATACATCCTCTAATATAAAAGGGATATCTCGCATAGCTCCAGGAACCTAAGGTATTAGAGAACATCTTTTTGAACGTACTCCCTGAAATGACAACTTGTCCCAACAGTAGAACAATTTCATAGACAAAAAGTGCATAGTTTACAGAAAACTTCAAGGTAATGCATAGTCTGTCTGGCATACTGGATGTTTAAAAGGCATTGGCGTCACTTTGCCAGGTGTTTTTGAAAGCCTTGACTGTCTAAAATAGCATTCTGAACTCTTGCTGTACATGTGTTTCAACAAAGCTTGGAAAACTAACCTATTAATTCCCTTCAAAATTACATTTTTCGAGTACTTTTCCTTCACATTCACATCAATAATTGATTCTCGGTTATTTCATGGCAACACTGGACTTGTTTACTTCCTCATAATTCTTTTCAGGGACAAATCGTTAAGGATGATAAGTTCAGGGGCAAGCAGTTCACGGCGTTAAATTCGTCAGAGCTGATTTGCATTTAAAAGAATGAACTTGCATTACATATTGCACCTTCACAGACAGTAAAGTACTTTTGAAGTACAGTCACTGTTGTGAAATGGGGCGGCCGATTTGTGCACAGCAAGGTCCCACAAACAGCAATGAGATAAATGATCAGATAATCTGTTTTAGTGATTTTGCATGAGGGATAATTGTTGGCCAGGAGATCAGAAGAAGTCCACTGCTCTTCCTTAAATAGTGCCATGGGATCTTGAGGGGGAAGACAGAGCCTCAGTTTAACATCCCATCCAAAAAAAAATAGGAAACGCAACAGTCAATTTGCGCACAGCAAGGTTCCACAAAGAGCAATGTGATAATGGCCAGATAATCTATTTTTTAGTGATATTGGTTGAGGGATAAATATTGGCCAGGTCACCCTGCTTTTCATTGAAATAGTGCCATGTGATCTTTTATGTCCACCTGAGAGGGCAAACGGGGTCTCAGTGTAACATCTCATCCGATAGTGCAGCACTCCCTCAGCACTGCACTGAAGTGCCAGCCTAGATTATGTGCTCAAGTTTCTGGAGCAGAACTCAAACCCACAACCTTCTGACTCAGAGGCAAGAGTCCGATCACTAAGCCAAGGCCGACATTTATGGCAATATGTGCCATAAACATTACATAGAATTACATAGAATGTACAGCTCAGAAACAGGCCATTCGGCCCAATAGGTCTATGCCAGTGTTTATGCTCCACACAAGCCTCCTCCCGCTTCTCTTCATCTAACCCTATCAGCATAACCTTCTATTCCTCTCTCCCTCATATGTTTTTTTTATTCGTTCATGGGATGTGGACGTCGCTGGCAAGGCCAGCATTTATTGCCCATCCCTAATTGCCCTTGAGAAGGTGGTGGTGAGCCGCCTTCTGGAACCGCTGCAGTCCGTGTGGTGAAGGTTCTCCCACAGTACTGTTAGGAAGGGAGTTCCAGGATTTTGACCCAGTGACGATGAAGAAATGGCGATATATTTCCAAGTTGGGACGGTGTGTGACTTGGAGGGGATCTTGCAGGTGGTGTTGTTCCCATGTGCCTGCTGCTCTTGTCCTTCTAGGTGGTAGAGGTCGCGGGTTTGGGAAGTGCTGTTGAAGAAGCTTTGGCGAGTGCATCCTGTGGGTGGTACACACTGCAGCCGGTGGTGAAGGGAGTGAATGTTTAGGGTGTTGGATGGGGTGCCAATCAAGTGGGCTGCTTTGTCCTGGATAGTGTTGAGCTTCTTGAGTGTTGTTGGAGCTGCACTCATCCAGGAAAGTGGAGAGTATTCAATCACACTCCTGACTTGTGCCTTGTAGATGGTGGAAAGGCTTTGGGGAGTCAGGAAATGAGTCACTCGCTGCAGAATACCTAGCCTCTGACCTGCTCTTGTAGCCACAGTATTTATGTGGCTGGTCCAGCTAAGTTTCTGGTCAATGGTGACACCCAGGATGTTGATGGTTGGGGATTTGGCGATGGTAATGCCATTGAATGTCAAGGGGTGGTGGTTAGACTCTCTCTTGTTGGAGATGGTCATTGCTTGGCACTTGTCTGGTGCGAATGTTAGTTGCCACTTATCAGTCCAAGCCTGGATGCGAGCATGCGAGCACAGACTGCTTCATTATCTGAGGGGTTGCGAATGGAACTGAACACTGTGCAATCATTAGCGAACATTCCCCTTTTCTGACCTTATCATGGAGGGAAGATCATTGGTGAAGCAGCTGAAGATGGTTGGGCCTAGGACACTGCCCTGAGGAACTCCTGCAGCAATGTCCTGGGGCTGAGATGATTGGCCTCCAACAACCACAGTAATGAGGTTTGGAGCTGAAAGGTCATGGCGGAACCCAAACCGAGCATCGGTGAGCAGATTATTGGTGAGTAAGTGCCGCTTGATAGCACTGTCGACGACACCTTCCATCACTTTGCTGATGATTGAGAGTAGACTGATGGGGTGGTAATTGGCCGGATTGGATTTGTCCTGCTTTTTGTGGACAGGACATACCTGGGCAATTTTCCACGTTGTCGGTTAGATGCTAGTGTTCTAGCTGTACTGTAAAGAGTTTGGCTAGAGGCGCAGTTAGTTCTGGAGCACAAGTCTTCAGCACTACAGCCTGGATGTTATCGGGGCCCATAGCCTTTGTTGTATCCAGTGCACTCAACCGTTTCTTGATATCACATGGAGTGAATCAAATTGGCTGAAGCCTGGCTTCTGTGATGGTGGAGATATCAGGAGGAGACCGAGATGGGTCATCTACTTGGCACTTCTGGCTGAAGAATGTTGCAAACGCTTCAGCCTTGCCTTTTGCACTCATGTGCTGGACTCTGCCATCATTGAGGATGGGGATGTTTACAGAGCCTCCTCCTTCCATTAATTGTTTAATTGTCCACCACCATTCATGACTGGACGTGGCAGGACTGCAGAGTTTATCTAGCTTCCCCTTAGATGCCTAATTTATAACGTACATTTTTGGATTTCTTCAGGTCTGAGGGCTTCTTGCATCCATCCTCCCAGGTCTGGTGGATTTGCAACAGCTACTTTCTGCTATTCTTGGTTTTGAGGCACCTGTGATGTCACCTTCGATCCCATAAATTATATCTCAACATTTGCTCGTTCTTCCAGCATAACCGCAATAGTCTGGTCAACAATACAATATTTGCATTGTCTTCTACACTATATTATTGCCTCCAAATTGCTCTCAGAATTGTCCAAAAGTAATAATAGTCACTGCTGTGGTGCTTCGTCTAAATCTTTCCCTTCATTAAACTCACTAGCACTGGGTCTGACCTGGAATAAATTCTCACATTTTGAATTATGCCTGGGAGGATGAATGCAAGAAGCTTTCAGATCTGAAGAAAATACTATATGAGTTCCTTATTAATGACCTTTAACAGGGCTGTGACAAGCAAAAATTGATTGTTCTCTGAAATTTTCACTGAAGTTTGTTATTCCATTCTTGAGGGCTTATCGGGGTAGATTTTCCAACCTGCACTGTACGAACACTTAACACGCTTGTACAAAATCAGTCGATGCCCTTTTTTTAACGTAGGCGCTAACCGATTTAAAATAAACAGGGTAATACCTGTGGGAACAAAGCACACAAGTAGTTCATTCGGCATTCAAACAGGATCAAAACCAGTCAGAAAAAATATATGACAAATACTCAGATCAGCTCTGAACATGGATGAACAATTCATTAGAACTTTCTACTGATATCACAGCACTGTTTATTCAAATCTAACATTTTAAAAAAGAGTAGAATATGACCCTTTTTGTCGTATCTTAAGAGACTTCATCAGTGATATCATCGTGCAAAAATTGGCCTGCCAGCCAAAAAATGTCAGCATCCCTGGATGCATTGAACATAAAGGAACATCTCAAGTAAACAGAAGCAAAATACTGCAGATGCTGGAAATCTGAAATAAAAACAGAAAATGTGGGAAAAGCTCAGCTAGTCAGGCAGCATCTGTAGAGAAAGAAACAGAGTTAACATTTCAGGTTGAAGACTTTTCGTCAGAAATGGAAGATGTTAAAGAATTAAAGTTTTTAAGCAAGTACAGAGCCAGGGAAAGCGGGGAAGGGAAGGGAGGGGAGGAAAGAACAAAAGGGAAGGTCTGTGATAGGGTGGAGGGCACGAGTGATTAAATGACAAAAGGGATGATGGTGCAAGGCAAGGAGGGTGGTAATGGGACAAGTTAAGAAACAAAAAAGAAACAAGAGTAGTTGTAAATGGCAACAGCAGAACCATTACCAGCACTTGCTGTACAAAAAAATGGGAGCAATGGTTATGATCTGAAGTTATTGAAATCAGTGTTGAGTCCGGAAGGTTGTAAAGTGCTTAAACAAAAGATGAGGTGCTGTTCCTCAAGCTTCCATTGAGCTTCATTGGAACAGTGTGAGAGGCCTAGTATTGAGAGGTCAGGGTGGGAGTGGGACAGGGAATTAAAATGGCAAGTGACTGGCAGGTTAGGGTCACGCTTGCAGAGAGAGTGGAGGTGTTCAGCAAAGTGATCACCCAATCTGCATTTGGTGTTCCCAATGTAGAGGAGACCTCATTGTGAGCAGTGAATACAGTATACTAAATTGAAAGAAGTACAACCAGTGGATGTAGTATATTTGGATTTTCAAAAGGTATTCGATAAGGTGCCACATAAAAGGTTGTTACACAAGGTAAGGGCTCATGTGGTTTGGGGTAATATATTAGCATGGATAGAGGATTGGTTAAAGGACAGAAAACAGAGAGTAGGGATAACAGGTCAGCAGGCTGTTACTAGTGGGGTGCCGCAAGGATCTGTGCTTGGATCTCAGCTATTTACAATCTATATTAATGACTTAGATGAAGGGACCGAGTGCAATGTATCCAAGTTTGCTGATGATACAAAGCTAGGTGGGAAAGTAAGCTGTGAGGAGGACACAATGGGGGTGATTTTAAACCCCAAGAACGGGTGGGTTGGAGGCGGGTGGGAGTTGAAAATAGTTGTTTTTTGGGTCGCAACCGCAACCCGGCTTTATTTCCGGGTTTAATGTCGGCCTGTAAAAGTACAGGCTTCCCACTGGGAATGCAAAGTCTGAAAATTTTGCGGTTGCGACCAAAAAAACAACTATTTTCAACTCTCACCTGCCCCCAACCTACCCATTCTTGGGGTTTAAAATCAGCCCCAAAGAGTCTGCAAAGGGATATAGACAGGTTAAGTGAGTGAGCAAGAAGGTGGCAAATGGAGTATAATGTGGGGAAATGTGAGGTTATTCACTTTGGTAGGAAGAATAAAAAAACAGAATATTTTTTAAATGGCGAGAAACTATTAAATGTTGGTGTTCAGAGAGATTTGGGTGCCCTCGTACAAGTAACACAAAAAGTTAGTATGCAGGTACAGCAAGCAATTAGGAAAGCAAATGGCATGCTAGCCTTTATTGCAAGGGGGTTGGAGTACAGGAGTAGGGAAGTCTTACTACAGTTGTAAAGGGCTTTAGTGAGACCTCACCTGGAGTACTGTGTACTGTTTTGGTCTCCTTATCTAAGGAAGGATATACTTGCTTTGGAGGCGGTACATCGAAGGTTCACTATATTAATTCCTGGGATGAGAGGACTGTCCTGTGAGGGGAGGTTGAGTAGAATGGGCCTATTCTCTCTGGAGTTTAGAAGAATGAGAGGTGATCTCTTTGAAACATAAGATTATGAGGGGGCTTGACAGGGTAGATGCTGAGAGATTGTTTCCCCTGGCTAGAGAGTCTAGAACTAGGGGGCATAGTCGCAGGATAAGGAGTCGGCCATTCAAGACTGAGATGAGAAGGAATTTCTTCACGCAGAGGGTTGTGAATCTTTGGAATTATCTACCCCAGAGGGCAGCGAATGCTGAGTCATTGAGGATATTCAAGGCTGAGATGGATAGATTTTTAGACTCTAGGGGAATCAAGGGATATGGGGATCAAGCGGGAAAGTGGAGTTGAGGTCGAAGATCAGTCATGATCTGATTGAATGGTGGAGCAGGCTCAAGGGGCTGTATGGCCTACTCCTGCTCCTATTTCTTATGTTCTTATGTTCTTACAAGTAAATTGCTGTTTCACCTGGAAGGATTGTTTGGGGCCCTGGATGGTGGGAAGAGACGAGGTGAAGGGGCAGGTGTTGCATTTCCAGCGCTCGCACGGGAAGGTGCCTGGAGAGGTGAGTAAACATACAGGCACAACATCTCAAGTAAACATACAGGAACCTTTAGTACTTGAAAAATAAATGCAGCAAGCTGACAAAAGAATAAAGGATAAAGTTTCAGAAAGGTTTTACAGGCAAGCTTCCCATTTCTTCTTCACTTTATTAAGCTACATTTTTGGTCTTAAAATCCCTGCGTCTTAAAAGCAAGTATGTTGCTATACAATAATATGAGCAAGATGGTCACTTGCGAAAGTACCATTCTTCGTGTTATATATGGGTAGGTGTGCAAAACTGTAGAATGTTTCAGTATGTTCAATATTTTGAGTTAACTCATTTATTTTTTTAAATGCTGATCAAATTATTTTGCTATAATTGAGCCTTTTTGGGGTTTTATTTTGACCTGAATTAGGGCCAAAATATCAGGTGAAATCAGCTGCGAGCAAATCCATTTAAGGAGAATAACAAAACAGAATGTTTGTTCCCAGAAAATGATAAGCTTAATTAATAAAACAATTTTGGAAGGAACAAATTAAATACTTCAAGCAAATGATAAACAGCTCCAACTTTCACCACAAAATCTAACACTAAAAGGAACTGGCACATCATGTGTCCAATTCTGGTCGCCAAGAGATAAGAGAAACATTGAAACGATGGAAGAAGTGCAAAAGAAGAGCCAGGAGGCTGATCCCTTGTGTCAGGGGAATTAGTTATGAAGAAAGGCTGGAGAAACTTGAGTCTTTCATCTTGGAAAGGAGATATCTGAGAGGTGATCTTATAGAGGTATACAAGATTATTTAGGACATGGAAAAGTAAAGCTGGGGTATTTCTGTAAATTAAATTACTGGCATAGAAGAAGAGGTTTGAACAAATTGAAAAGTAATTGTAGGACTGATATCGGGTAATTATTCTTTACACAATGGGTGATCGATATGTGGAATAAATGTCCAGATAGAGTAGTGGAGGCAAAACTCCTGGAATGATTTAAGAAACAATTGGATGCTGCAGTGGGAGACTTTAGGATCTCTCTGGATGGATGAATGAAGATAAGCCGATTGGCCTTCCTCTTCCATAATTATCTTGTAATCTTCTGATCATTAACTCAGCGCCTCCCCTCCCATCAAGCTTCATTCAGGCATCTATACATGTCACAGTGATTGAAGGTGTGCTTCAGTCGATGCTGCCCATTTGTACAGATGAAATTTTACACAGGGAAATGCTGAATGCATCACTGCAGTGTGCTGATGTTGACTTTTTGTTTTTTAACCAGTTGAAATGTAATTTTGGAGGTCACCTTTGACACGGTATTTATTGGTTGGATAGTTAAAGTTAGAATGCTGTAGGAAACTAGACACTTCTTCAATTATGGCTCTTTTGAGGGCCATCTGCAGGATGTAATGGAAGACTTCAGCCATTCGGGTTGCTGCATCCGTCTACCTTCCTGCTCTAAGAGTTCTGTAGGTGGTCCCTTACCCTCACTCTTTGCCTCCTGGTCTGCCATGGTTAACAAAGCAAAATCAGGGGAGGTGAATAACAGGTGGTCATTCCACTACCGTCCATTTTTGGGTCCCTGTCCGTTGAATTTCATCCCCACTGATTCCTCATAATTATCAGGCAAATAAGATGTTTCAACTACTCAAGTAGATAAAGTATGAATTGCAGTCACTTGGCTATCTGTTGACCTCCAGAGAAACCATTATGAATGCCTGAGAAGAGTCAGACAATTTGTGTACATTAAGTCATGAGGTAATTCATGTTGCAGTTAACTTATGAATGCAAACACTGCATCACTGCTGGGAAATGGCTAGACCAGATGACCTCCATGGAAATGTAGAAAGGCTGGATTTTCCTCTGCTTTCCCATTCCAAATAAGGTGACATAACGGCAGAGCAGGCTGTGTATCTATACTGCAGAATGTGGGAGGTCATGGACATCGAGAATGTCTCTGCCTCGAATATCTCCGGCTCAGAGTCACTGAGCTGGAGTACGAGTTGGAGGCACTCCAACACATAAGGGAGGGGAAGGAGTATCTGGACAGTTTGCTCCAGACCTCGGTCACAACTCGTAGAGAGTTACAGCAACAGAACAGAGTTGGTGTGACTGATAGTGTACAGAGAAAGCGGAACCCAGGTGAGATGAGAAAGAGGATCTGCAGAAACTGATCCTATCTAGCAGGTACAACATACTTGCTATCTGTGAGGATAAGGATAAAGACTGTCGGAAGGACAGCCAGAATGCTGACCATGGCACCATGGAGCAAAGGGAGGAGGAGGAGAAGCAAGTTGTGATAATTGTAGGGGATTCAATAATTAGAGGGACAGATGGCATCCTTTGTAAGCATGATCAAGAGTCCCACATGGAATGCTGCCTACCTGGTGCCAGGGTGAGAGACACCTCAAACCGGCTTGAAAGGATATTGGAGAGAGAGAGGGAGGATCCAGTCATTGTGGTCCATGTTGGGACGAATAACATAGGAAAGTGCAGGCAAGAGGTCCTGTTCAGAGAGTACCAGGAGCTAGGACCTAAATTAAAAAACAGAACCTCAAAGGTTATAATCTCTGGATTGGCGTAGGGATAAGCAGATTAGGGACGTGGCTGAAGGAGTGATGTGGGAAAGAGGGGTTCCATTTTATGGAACACTGGCACCAGTGCAGGAACTGCAAGGAACTGCAACATTGGGACTTGCTCCACCTGAACCAGGCTGGGACCAGGGTCTTAGGGGAAAGGATAAATAGGGTAGTCACAAGGACTTTAAATTAGTAAATGGGGGAGAGGGCTCAGATGGAAAAGGTAGTATAAATAATAATTCTAAAACAAACAAAAAGGAAAGAGAGTCGAGTGATAGTCAGAAATTATGCTTTAGGCACTACAGGTAAAGGGAAAACTAAAAGATGTAAAGTAATTAAAATAGGAGAGAGAAAGAAGAAATGTGTGAGAAAAACAACATTAGAGCAGAAGGACATCTTGGTGTGTGTGGCCCAAATAAGCGTTCTTTATACAAACGCATGGAGTATAAGGAACAAATTAAATCAATTGCAGGCACAAATTCAACTTAGAGGGTATGACATGATAGCCATTACTGAGATATGGCTGCATGACGGTCAAAACTGGGAACTGAATATACCAGGTTATAAGGTCTATAGGAAAGATTGGGAAAATGGTAGAGGGGGAGGAATAGCCTTAGTGATTAAAGATGAAATTACTTCAAAGATAAGAGAGGATATAACGAGAGGTAAGCGGGCAGTGGAGATTTTATGGGCAGAATTAAGAAATAGAAAAGGATTTAAGACAGTAGTGGGATTGGAGTATGGGCCCCCTGGTAGCAGCTGTGAAGTGGCAGAATGTATCAATGCAGAGATTAGACAAGCATGTAGCAAAGGCAGAGTGGTTTTAATGGGGGATTTTAACTTTCATATTGATTGGGATAAGCAGTCGAGCTCATGTCAGAAAGGTAGCGAATTTCTTGATTGTGTTCAGGACAGCTTTCTGCAACAATATGTCCTAGAACCAACAAGGGGACAGGCCATATTAGATTTACTAATGAGTAATGAGACAGATTTATTTAACAGCCTAATGGTTCGTGAACATTGATCTAATAGCGATCTTAATATAATCGAGTTCAACGTTGTGTTTGAAAGGGAGAAACCCATGTGAGCTACTAAGATTCTAAATTTAGGTAAGGCGACTTCAATGGGATGAGTCAGAGACTGTCCACAGTAAACTGGGCAAATCTGTTAATGGGTAAAATGACAGAAGATCAGTGGGAGGTGCTCAAAAAAGAATTTAACATGATGCAGAATCAGTTTCTATCCTTAAGGGGCAAGAGCTCTACTTGCCATAAAAACAGCAATGGATGATAAAAGAGGTAAGGGACAACATAAAACTAAAAGAAAAAGCATACAAAAATGCAAAAAATAGCACAAATCCTGACAAATGGGAGGGATACAAAGAACAGCAAAGGGTGGCAAAACAGATAGTAAGAGCTACAAAAAGGGAGTGTGAAAAGAAACTTGTAAGGGATATCAAAATCTACACAAAACATTTTTAAAATTGTATTAGGACAAAGAGGGTGGTCAAGAGCGTTGTGGGCCTCTTAAAAACTGATAATGGTGATATTGTAAATGAAAATAAGGAAATGGCAGACATTTTAAATAATTACTTTGCGTCAGTATTTACAGTAGAGGGAGAGGATAGCATGCCGAACACCCCAAGGAAACTAATTTTGAATCAGGGATGGGAATTCACCATAATTAACATAAGCAAATTAACTGTAATGAAGAAAATAATGGCACTAAAGGGTGACAAATCTCCAGGACCAGATAGTTACCATCCCAGGGTTTTAAAGGAAGTAGGTAAGAGCATTGCAGAAGCCCTAGCTATAATCTTCTAAAGTTCTGTTGAATCAGGAACCATTCCTTTAGATTGGAAAATTGCACGTCACTCCACTATTTAAGAAAGGTGAACAAATGTAAGGAATCTTACAACACCAGGTTATAGTCCAACAAATTTATTTTAAAATCACAAGCTTTCGCAGATTATCCCCTTCGTCAGATGAATGAGTGAAAAGGTTCTCAAATCGCATATCTTATACTATGTTGGGACAGTATCACACCAATCAAAAGGTGTCGTTGTTATTCAAACAGGCCAGTCACGGAGAACAGCACGTCCCAGTACACTGGATATACATTGTGTCAATTACACAGACAGGCAGAAAGAAACTCAAAATGGCAGAGAGAGAGAGAGAGAGAGAATTTTAAAAAACATATAATTTTTTTCCCCCTTTTTGCTGGTGGGGTTACGTGTAGCGTGACATGAACCCAAGATCACAGTTGAGGCCGTCCTCATGGGTGCGGAACTTGGCTATCAACTTCTGCTCGACGATTTTGCGTTGTCGTGTGTCTCGAAGGCCGCCTTGGAGAACGCTTACCCGAAGATCGGTGGCTGAATGTCCTTGACTGCTAAAGTGTTCCCCGACTGGGAGGGAACCCTCCTGTCTGGCGATTGTTGCGCGGTGTCCGTTCATCCGTTGTCGCAGTGTCTGCATGGTCTCGCCAATGTACCATGCTCCAGGGCATCCTTTCCTGCAACGTATGAGGTAGACAACGTTGGCCGAGTCACAGGAGTATGAACCATGTACCTGGTGGGTGGTGTCCTCTCGTGTGATGGTGGTATCCGTGTCGATGATCTGGCATGTCTTGCAGAGGTTGCCGTGGCAGGGTTGTGTGGTGTCGTGGACGCTGTTCTCCTGAAAACTGGGTAACTTGCTGCGAACGATGGTCTGTTTGAGGTTGGGTGGCTGTTTAAAGGCGAGCAGTGGAGGCGTGGGGATGGCCTTAGCGAGGTGTTCGTCGTCATCGATGACATGTTGAAGGCTGCGGAGAACATGGTGTAGTTTCTCCGCTCCAGGGAAGTACTGGACGACGAAGGGTACTCTGTTGGTTGCGTCCCGTGTTTGTCTTCTGAGGAGGTCTATGCGAAAGTTGAGAGAGAGAAACCACGGAATTATAGATCAGTTAGCCTAACATCTGTTGTCGGGAAATTACTAGAGTCTATAATTGAGGATAGTGTGACTGAACACTTTGAAAATTTTCAGCTGATCAAAGAGAGCCAGCATGGATTTGTAAAGGGTAGTTCATGCCTGACAAACCTGATTGAATTTTTTGAAGAGGTGGCTAAAGTAGTGGACAGGGGAATGTCTCTGGATGTTGTTTATATGGACTTTCAGAAGGCATTCGATAAAGTCCCTCATAAGAGACTATTAGCTCAAGTTGAAGCTCATGGAATTGAGGGCAAATTATTGACCTGGTTAGGAAATTGGCTGAGGGGCAGGAGACAGAGATTAGGGATAATGGGCAGGTACTCAAATTGGCAGGATGTGACTTGTGGTGTCCCATGGGGTCTGTGTTCGGGCCTCAACTACTCACTGTATTTATCAAAGACTTACATGACAGGATAGAGAGCCACATATCCAAGTTTGCCAATGACACAAAGATAGACGGCATTGTAAGCAATGTAGATGGAAATATAAAATTACAGAGAGCTATCAATAGATTAAGTCAATGGGCAAAACTGTGACAAATAGATTTCAATGTAGGTAAGTGGGAGGTGGACTTTGGACATAAAAGGGATATATCAGAGTTGTTTCTAAATAGTGAAAAGCTCAAAACAGTGGAGGTCCAAAGAGATTTAGGGGTCCATGCATGTAGATCATTAAAATGTCATTGACAGGTACAGAAAATAATCAAAAAGGCTAATGGAATGCTATCCTTTATATCTAGAAGAGTAGAATACCAGGGGGTGGAAGTTATGCTACACCTATACAAAGCCCTGGATTACTGAGTTCAGTTCCGGGCACCTCACCTTAGGAAGGTTATATTGGCCTTGGAGGGAGTGCAGCGTAGATTTACTAGAATGATACCTGGACTCCAAGGGTTAAATTACGAGGCGAGATTACACAAACTAGGGTTGTATTCCCTGGAATTTAGAAGATGAAGGGGTGATTTGATTGAAGTTTTCACGATATTAAGGGGAATAGATGGGATAGATAGAGAGAAACATTTCCTGCTGGTTGGGGAGTCTAGGACTAGGGGACATAGCCTAAAGATTAGAGCCAGGACTTTCAGGAGTGAAGTTAGGAAACACTTCTACACGTAAAGAGTGGTAGAAGTTTGGAACTCTCTTTTGCAAACGGCAGTTGATGCTAGCTCAATTGTTAATTTTAAATCTGAGATTGATAGATTTTTGTTAACCAAAGGTATTAAGGGATATGGGGCTACGGCGGGTATATGGAGTTAGGTCACAGATCAACCATGATCTCATTGAATGGTGGAACAGGCTGGAGGGGCTAAATGGCCTATTCCTGTTCCTATGTTCCTATAATGGCAGAAAAGGGGAGAAAATTGGGTAGCGAGGCCTACTGCAGTATTCCTGCCCCAAGCTTGTCTTTCCTCCCCCTCCCATTGAATGTAAATACTGAGGAGGAGGAGGCAGGGACCAAGTTCTTGGCTCGTTTTCCTTGTTACAAACACTGCCTCCGCCATCCCCAAGTTTCTCATTGGTACCAGGGATGAATAAAAAAGAAAGAAAACTCTTATAATTTTGAACACCTCCATCAAATCTCCCCTTAACTTTTTCTGCTCTAAGGAGAACAATCCCAGCTTCTCCAATCTCTCCACATAACTGAAGTCTCTCTTCCCTGGTATAATTCTGGTAAATCTCCTCACCGCTAAATTCCACCATGGACATTCTGCTCAGTAATACCTGGCAGGCAAGAAGTGGAAGTCTTTACAAGTAAGGGTAAAAATTAGTTTTTGGGACCAAGAGCGCCAGGAGTGTGCCTCCGGGCCCTCAACGAAATTTTGGGCTGCCGTCACCCCAGGCTTCCCTTTTTACATTCGTGAAACCCTCCTGAGCGCCCCCACCTCCACCCCCGATAACTTACTTGAGTGCTGGTCAGGCGCCCTCCGGGCCTCCCAGTATTCGCCAGCCAGAATCTAGCAAGCCGCCTCTGGACGCTCATTTCAGATGAACAGCCTGCCACATCCATGTTAATGAGGCCTAGCTGTTTAAATGGACCGGTCCTCTCGCAGCACCTCCCAGCCAGCAGGCCCATGCATTCCACCAGCTGATCACCCTGAGTTAAAATCCCCCCTATCGTAGCATACAGTGGAAATCTCTCCCTGCCCACCCAGAGCTTCTAGCATGAACAGAATTCTCACCACTCTTCAAATGTCAGTTTGAATGATTGAAAAGTGTTGACAGGACAATCAGCTCCTTTCTGTCCTTAAACATTGAAAGGCAGTGAGCGGTTTGTCCGAGATCCTTTAAAACTTTAACATTTAGAATGTTGGCTGCTATATCTCTACATACCTTCTGATTTAAGGTTTGTTCTGCTTGTTTATGGTCTTCTGGCTAAATCGCTTCCTCTCCATGATCCCCTGACTCCTTCATCTTATCTTTGGTATATATTATACTTCAGACTTCGCTTTAAGCACAGAGCTGGGTGAGAGTTGAGTGAATCTACCAAACAGAGTGACGACGGGAATTTGGTGAGAGTGGGAATTAGGTGCAGAGGGGGAAGGAGGTGCTAAGCAATTTAAACTGAGGAACAACAGTAAAGAAGTAAATATATAAATAAATAATCAGAATAATTAATTAGATCTAAGGGGATAAAATTAAAATTAACTAAATAGAGCATACCAACATTAAAGGGTTCCAAATTGCACTAAATAAAAATCTGGTATACCTAAATAATAAATAGGAGCTAAGGAATATTAAATTAAAGAAGTTAATAAACAAAAAACAAGACTAATCAGTTACAAATTAATTTGAAATCAAGCTAAATCCATCTACTAAATATAATCTAGATCACAAGTAATTGTATAATATCTAGAATTAAAATACTACAAGTAAATAAATCATTTTTTAAAAACTAGAAATAACAGTGCAGGCTATGTGTCAGGACTGTGATATATGGGAGTTTGTGGACAGTGAGACTGTCCCAGATTGCCACATCTGCAGGAAATGTCTCTGCCTTGAAACTCTCCAGCTCAGAGTCCTTAAGCTGGAGTGCAAGTAAGAGACACTCTGACACACAAGGGAGGGGGGAGGAATTTTTGGATAGTTTTCTCCAGAGTACAGTCACACCTATGAGGAAAGCACAGGTACAGGAAGGGGAGAGTGTGACTGTTAGTCAGCAGGGTAAAGGGAACCAAGGGGAGGTAAAGAAGGAGGTCCCACAGACAATGTTCCTATCCAACAGGTGCAATGTACTTGCTATCATAGCATCATAGTAGGTAGAGCAGAGGAGGACGCCATTCGGCCCATCATGCCTGTGCCGGCTCTTTGAAAGAGCTATCCAATTATTCTCATTCCCCTGCTCATTCCCCATAGCCCTGCAATTTTTTTCCATTCAAGTATTTATCCAATTCCCTTTTGAAAGTTATTATTGAATTTGCTTCCACCAGCCTTTTAGGCAGTGCATTCCAGATCAATACAACACTCTGCGTAAAAAAATGTTTCCTCATGTTTCCTCAGGCTCTTTTGTCAATCACCTTAAATCTGTGTTCTCTGGTTACCAACCCTATGCCAATGGAAACAGTTTCTCCTTATTTACTCTATCAAACCGTTCATGATTTTGAACTCCTCTATCAAATCTCCCCTTAACCTTCTCCAGTCTCTCCAGATAGCTGAAGTGCTTCATCCGTGGTATCTTTGAGGATAAAGATGCAGGCTGCGGGGTAGACAGCCAGAATGCTATCCATGGCAAGGTGGAGCAGGAGGCAGTCCAAGGTGGGGAGGAGCAGAATAAAAAGGTTTTAGTCATCGGGGATTTGATAATTAGGGGATGGATAGCGTCCTCTGCAGTCGCAATCAAGAGTCCAGGAGGGTGTGTTGCCTACCTGGTGCAAGGGTAAAGGATATCTCGGAGCAACTAGAGAGGTACTTGGAAAGGGAGGTGGAAGATCCAGTTGCCCTGGTCCATGTTGGGACCAATAACAGGGAGGAGGTCCTTCTAAGAGAATATCAGAAGTTAGGAACTAAATTAAAAATCAGGACCTCACGGGTGATAATCTCGGGATTACTAATTGAGCCACGTGCTAATTGGCATAGGGATACACAGATCAGGAAGGTGAATGTGTGGCTGAAAGAGTGGTTTGGGAAGGAGGGGTTCCATTTCATGGGACACTGGCATCAGTTGTGGGACAAAAAGGAGCTGTACCACTGGGACAGGCTCCACCTGAACCGGAAAGGGACCAGTGTCCTAGCTGAAAGGATAAATAGGGCTGAGGATGGAACTTTAAACTAGTAAGACGGGGGAGGGATCTGGTGAAAATAACATAAATCTGAAGGTAAAAGAAATAGGAGATGAGAGTAAAGGTCAGACCAAGGTAAGGAATAAGGGTAACATAAAGGGTCAAGGAACAAATACAGTTATAGATCATGAGTACAAAATGACTGTTAAAAATATCGTGAGGGGAGCAATTATTAAAAACAAATTAAATTGCCTGTACAGCAATGTGCACAGCATCCGAAACAAAACAGGGGAACTGGAGGCAATAATTCGTAGCGAGGAGCCAGATGTAGGAGGGATAACTGAAACATGGTTACATAAAGAACAGGACTGGCAGTTAAATATTGCAGGAAATAACATCTTTAGAAAGAATAGGGAAGGAAGAATGTGGGGGGTAGTGCAGGTGGAGTAGCTGTACTGATTAGAGACAACATAATGGCAACAGAAAAAAGAGACATAAGTGACATTAAGGTAGAAACAGAATCCTCATGGATTGAGACAAAGGATAAGAAGGGAATGATCATGTTAATAGGTATATTCTACAGACCAACTAATGGAGGAAGGGAAGTGGAGGAAGAAATATTGAGACAAATCTATGAAATGAGTAAAAAACATCGAACAATAACCATGGGACATTTCAACTACCCCCCCAGATAAACTGGCCAGAAGAGGTAGGGAGAGGGGAAAGGGGAATAGAGTTTTTACAGTGTGTACATGACTATTATTACCCAGTATGTGAAAAGTCCAACAAGAGAGGAATCACTACTGGATCTAGTAATGGGAAATAAACCAGAGCAGATAAGAAAAGTAAATGTAAGAGAACATCGAGGTAATGGCGATCATAACATAATAAGGTTTAAAATAATGATTGAGAAAGACATAAGTAAGACAAAGACCAAAATCATAGATTGGAAAAAAGCTAATTTTGAGGGAATGAGCATGGAATTAGGGAAGGTAAATGGAAAAAAATGTTGACAGACAAAGAAATAGAACAGCAGTGGGAAATATTTAAAACGGTGATCTCAGGAGTTCAGGAGAAATATATTCCTCTAAAAAACAAGAACAAACCGGCCAATAATGAAAAACCATGGATGAATAAAGAGATAAGGATAAAATTGAAACTTAAAAAAAAGGCATACTCTAAATACATAGAATATAAAGGAGATGATGACAAAAGGGAATATGAAGAGGTTAGGAAAGAAGTCAAAAAAACAATTAGGAAAGCAAAGAGGAACCACAAAATTAAATTATCAAGGAATATAAAAAGAAATAGGATTCTACAGACACATAAATAACAAAAGAAAAATCAGGACAGGGTTAAGGCCACTAAGGGATGCACAAGATAAACTCATAGGTAATGACAGCAAAATAGAAGAAATATTGAATAGTTACTTTGCCTCAGTATTTACTAGGGAGACTAATAAGGTGAACATATTATTAGAAGAGAGCAAAAAGACATTTAAGATAGAAAGGGGTGAGATAATTGATAAACTAATCAAACTTAGAGAGGATAAAACCCTTGGTCCGGATGGATTGCATCCGTGCATGTTAAAAGAGTGAGGGAAGAGATAGCAGAGGCAATATAACATATATATAAAAATTCATTAGAAAAGGGATTAGTGCCAGAGGACTGGCAGGCAGCTAATGTTATTCCTATATTTCAAAAAGGAGATAGAACAAGTCCAGGGAACTATAGACCAGTTAGCTTAATGTTGGTAGTAGGAAAGATAATAGAATCTTTACTCAAAGGTGTAATAGAAAAACATCTAAGAACGAAAATATAATAAAGAATAGTCAGCACGGATTTCAGAAGGGAAAGTCATGCTTGACCAACCTTATTGAATTCTTTGAAGAAGTAATAGAAAGAGTTGGCAAGGGTAATGTAGTGGATGCAATATATTTGGATTTTCAAAAGGCCTTCGATAAGGTACCACATTGTAGACTCATGGATAAGGTCAGAACATGTGGAGTCAGGGGACTGGTAGTAGAATGGATAGCAAGCTGACTACAAAACAGAATACAGAGAGTAGGGAGTTACCTACTCAGACTGGCAAAAGGTGGGAAGTGGTGTTCCACAGGGATCGGTGCTGGGATCACTGTTGTTCATGATTTACATGGAGATTTGGTCTCGGTAATCGAATGTACAATTTCAAAATTTGCGACAACACCAAATTGGGGGTATGGCTAACACAAAGGAAGAATACGTCAAAATTCAAGAATACATTAATAAACTTGTAGAATGGGCGTGTAATTGGCAAATGAATTTCAATATAGATAAGTGTGAGGTAGTGCATTTTGGTAGGAAGAATAAGGAGACCACATACTGTTTGTATAATAAGAGTCTAAATGGGGTAGAAGAGGAAAGGGGTCTCAGGGTACAGATACACAAATCACTAAAAGTAGCAATGCAGGTTAATAAGGCCATAAAAAAGGCAAACCAAGCACTGGGGTTCATTTCTAGAGGGATAGAGTTGAAAAGCAATGAAGTTATGTTGAACTTTTATAGTACCTTGGTTAGACCACACTTGGAGTACTGTGCACAGTTTGGTTTCCATTTTTTTTATTATTCGTTCATGGGATGTGGGTGTCACTGGCAAGGCCAGCATTTATTGCCCATCCCTAATTGCCCTTGAGAAGGTGGTGGTGAGAAGGTCCGTGTAGTGAAGGTTCCCCGACAGTGCTGTTAGGAAGGGAGTTCCAGGATTTTGACCCAGCGATGATGAAGGAACGGCGATATATTTCCTAGTCGGGATGGTGTGTGACTTGGAGGGGAACGTGCAAGTGGTGTTGTTTCCATGTGCCTGCTGCCCTTGTCCTTCTATAAAAAGGATGTAGAGGCATTTGAGAAGGTGCATAAATGATTCACAAGGATGATAATAGAACTGATAGGATATACTTATTAGGAAAGGCTAAACAGGCTGAGGCTTTTTTCTCTAGAAAATAGAAGGTTGAGGGGTGACCTGATAGAGGTCTTTAAGATAATGAAAGTGTTTGTTAGGGTAGACATAGACAAAATGTGTCCACTTGGAGGGGTGTCCAAAACTAGAGATAGAAACATAGAAGCATAGAAAATAGGAGCAGGAGTCGGCCATTCGGCCCTTCGAGCCACTCCGCCATTCAATATGATCATGGCTGATCCTCTATCTCAATACCATATTCCCACTCTCTCCCCATACCCCTTGATGCCTTTTGTGTCTAGAAATCTATCTAGCTCCTTCTTAAATATATTCAGTGACTTGGCCTCCACAGCCTTATGTGGTAGAGAATTCCACAGGTTTGCCACCCTCTGAGTGAAGAAATTTCTCCTCAGCTCAGTCCTAAATGTCCTACCCCGTATCCTGAGACTGTGACCTCTCTTTCTGGACCCCCCAGCCAGGGGAAACATCCTCCCTGCATCCAGTCTGACTAGCCCTGTCAGAATTTTATATGTTTCAATGAGATTCCCTCTCAGCCTTCTAAACACGAGTGAATACAGGTCGAGTTGACCCAATCTCTCTTCATACGACAGTCCTGCCATCCCAGGAATCAGTTTGGTGAACCTTCGCTGCACTCCCTCTGTGGCAAGTATATCCTTTCTTAGGTAAGGAGACCAAAACTGCACACAATACTCCAGGTGTGGTCTCACCAAGGCCATGTATAACTGCAGTAAGACATCCTTGCTCCTGTACTCAAATCCTCTTGCAATGAAGGCTAACTTACCATTTGCCTTCCTAACTGCTTGCTGCAAGTCATTAATAAATCCAATAAGGAATTCAGGAGAAACTTCTTTACCCAGAGAGTGGTTAAAATATGGGACTCACTACCACAGGACTGGTTGGGGCAAATAGCATAGCTGCATTTAAAGGGAAGCAAAATAAGCATACAAGGGAGATAGGTGTGCTGATAGGGTTAGATGACTTTTAGAAAAGATAGACAAAATGGAAAAGGAGAGGGGGCAACCCTGATAATAAAGGATAAGATGAAGATAAAGTATCTTAGCTCAGAAAATCAGGATGTATAATCAGTATGGGTGGAGCTAAGAAATAATGTGGGACAGAAAACATTGGTGGGAGTAGTTTATAATTATATAGTTATAGCGCTGGACAGAGTATAAATCTAACAAGGGTAATACAATAATCGTGTGGGACTTTAATCTTCATATAGACTGGGAGAACCAAATTGGCAAAGGTAGTTTGGCGGATAAGTTTGTGGAATGCATTCAAGACAGTTTTCTGTAGTAACCTTATAGTTACGAACCCTCTGGGGCAGTTTCATAATATGATAGAATTTCCTTGAGGAATAAAAGGTCCACAGGAAAAGTGATCCAACCGTGGTTAATTAGAGAAGTTAAGGATAGTATTAGATTAAAAGAAGATACTTGCAATGTTGCCAAAAAGAGTAGTAAGCCTAAGGATTGGGAGGGTTTTAGAAATCAGCAAAAGATGACCAAGAAATTGATAAGAACATAAGAAATTGGAGCAGGAGTAGGCCAATCGGCCCCTCGAGCCTGCTCCACCATTCAATAAGATCATGGCTGATCTGATCCCAACCACAAATCTAAAGAACACAAGAAGTCGGAGCAGGACCCGGCCACATAGCCCCTGGGCCCTCTCCGCCACCCACAGGACATTGACCGATCCGAACTCAGCTTCATGTCCAATTTCCTGCCCGCTCCCCATAACCCCTAATTCCCTTTACTTCTAGGAAACTGTCTATTTCTGTTTTAAATTTATCTAATGATGTAGCTTCCACAGCTTCCTGGGGCAGCAAATTCCACAGACCTACCACCCTCTGAGTGAAGAAGTTTCTCCTCATCTCAGTTTTGAAAGAGCAGCCCCTTATTCTAAGATTATGCCCCCTAGTTCTAGTTTCACCCATCTTTGGGAACATCCTTACTGCATCCACCCGATCAAGCCCCTTCACAATCTTATATGTTTCAATAAGATCGCCTCTCATTCTTCTGAACTCCAATGAGTAGAGTCCCAATCTACTCAACCTCTCCTCATATGTCCGCCCCCTCATCCCCGGGATTAACCGAGTGAACCTTCTTTGTACTGCCTCGAGAGCAAGTATGTCTTTTCTTAAGTATGGAGACCAAAACTGTATGCAGTATTCCAGGTGCGGTCTCACCAATACCTTATATAACTGCAGCAATACCTCCTTGTTTTTATATTCTATCCCCCTAGCAATAAAAGCCAACATTCCGTTGGCTTTCTTGATCACCTGCTGCACCTGCATACCAACTTTTTGATTTTCTTGCACTAGGACCCCCAGATCCCTTTGTACTGCAGTACTTTCCAGTCTCTCGCCATTAAGAAAATAACTTGCTCTCTGATTTTTCCTGCCAAAGTGCATAACCTCACATTTTCCAATATTATATTGCATCTGCCAAATCTCCGGGAGAAAATTGAATATAGAGTCAACTAGCAAGAAATATAAAAACAGGTTGTAAGAGCTTCTATAAGTATGTAAAAAGAAAGAGATTAGAGAAACTAAATGTGGGTTCCTCAGAGGCAAAGACAGGAGAAATTATAAAGGGGAATAAGGAAATGGCAGAGGCGTTAAACAAATATTTTGTATCTGTCTTCAGAATAGAAGATATCAAAAACATATCGGAAATAGTGGGGAACCAAAGGACTAATGAGAATGAGGAACTTAAAGTAATTAAGATTAGTAAAGAAAAAGCATTGGAGAAATTAATGGGACTAAAAGCCAACAAATCCCCTGGACCTGATGGCCTACATCCTAGGGTTTTAAAAGCTAATAATTATTCACAATGGCCAAACTGTCTCAAAGGTCTGAAGCAACCAAACTAATCAGTACAGTAATATAAAACTACAGCAGCCTTTACAATGCATCATTTATTATGGTACGTAGATTATTGAAGTGTCACGAACAGGTGCAGAAAATAATCAAGAAGGCTAATGGAATGCTGGCCTTTATATCTAGAGGACTAGAGTACAAGAGGGCAGAAGTTATGCTGCAGCTATACAAAACCCTGGTTAGACCGCACCTGGAGTACTGTGAGCAGTTCTGGGTACCGCACCTTCGGAAGGACATATTGGCCTTGGAGGGAGTGCAGCATAGGTTTACTAGAATGATACCCGGACTTCAAGGGTTAAGTTACGAGGAGAGATTACACAAATTGGGGTTGTATTCTCTAGAGTTTAGAAGGTTAAGTGGTGATCTGATTGAAGTTGATAAGATATTAAGGGGAACAGATAGGGTGGATAGAGAGAAACTATTTCCGCTGGTTGGGGATTTTAGGAGTAGGGGGCACAGTCTAAAAATTAGAACCAGACCTTTCAGGAGCGAGATTAGAAAACATTTCTACACACAAAGGGTTGTAGAAGTTTGGAACTCTCTTCCGCAAACGGCAATTGATACTAGCTCAATTGCTAAATTTAAATCTGAGATAGATAGCTTTTTGGCAACCAAAGGTATTAAGGTATATGGGCCAAAGGCAGGTATATGGAGTTAGATCACAGATCAGCCATGATCTTATCAAATGGCGGAGCAGGCACGAGGGGCTGAATGGCCTACTCCTGTTCCTATGTTCCTTTGTTCAGAGGGATTTGGGTGTCCTTGGACACGAATCATGGAAAGTTAACATGAAGGTACCGCAAACAATCAGGAAGGCAAATGGTATGTTAGCCTTTATTGCAAGGGGGTTGGCATATAAGAGTATGGAGGTCACACCTGGAATACTGTGTACAGTTTTGGTCTCCTTACCTAAGGAAGGATATACATGTCTTAGAGAGGGTGCAACAAAGGTTCACTAGATTGATTCCTAGGATGAGAGGGTTGACCTTTGAGAGGAGATTGTGTAGAATAGGCCTATATTCTCTGGAGTTAAGAAGAATGAGAGGTGATCTCATTGAAACGTATACAATTTTTAGAGGGCTTGACAGGGTAGATGCTGAGAGGCTGTTTCCTCAGGCTGGAGAGTCTAGGACTAGGGGTTATAGTTTCAAGACAAGGGGTCGGCCATTTAGGACTGAGACAAAGTTTCTTCACTCAGAGAGTTGTGATTCTTTGGAATTCTTTTTCTCTGGAGTTTAGAAGAATGAGAGGTGATCACATTGAAACATATAAAACATAAAATGCTTACTACTCTTTTTGGCAACTTTGTAAGATTCTTCTTTTAATCTATTACCATCCTTAACTTCTCTAGTTAGCCACGATTGGATCACTTTTCCCATGGAGTTTTTATTCCTCAAGGGAATGTATATTCATTGAGAATTATGAATTATTTCTTTAAATATTCGCCTTTGCTTATCTACCGTCATATATTTAAATCTAATTTCCCAATCTACCTTAGCCAACTTGCCCCTCATACCTAAATAATGTGAAGTTATAGTCCAGCAATTTTATTTTAAATTCACAAGCTTTCGGAGGCTACCTCCTTCCTCAGGTGAACGATGTGGAAGGAGGTAGCCTCCGAAAGCTTGTGAATTTAAAATAAAATTGCTGGACTATAACTTGGTGTTGTAAAATTGTTTACAATTGTCAACCCCAGTCCATCACTGGCATCTCCACATCACACCTAAATAATGGGCTTTGTTTTAATTTAAGACCCTAGTTTTGGACTTAACTACATCACTCTCAAACTCAATATGAAATTCTATCATATTATGATCACTCTGCCCCAGAGGATCCGTAACTATAACAATTTACTACATTTACAGTTGTATAGCACTGTCACATTTCAGGATTCTTTAACTTTTTTTCCACAGAAAGGATACAGATATGGGTTATTTTAAAATTTGCTTTTAAGTTAAAGCTTCCTTTAAAGGGGTAATTTTCACAGAACAGCAGAACTGGTAAATGAAATGACACTATGTGGTGGTAATGAATGCATTAACACATTCATTTTAATGAAGAAATAACCCATTCAGATTAAAATAGCAGATGTAGGAATTTCATACAAACCCATTACATATATATCTCCTACTACAAAATTTTAACCCTGAACTAGAGGATGGCGCAGGCTCTTGATTTCAACACAGTGAGAATGAAAGGAGAAGAGTTAAAAAAAACTTGATGGGCCTGATTTTGATCTCTCTAACATCCTGTTTTTGGTGTGAACATAGTCATTGTTGGCCGAAAACCACAAATAAAAAGATAATTGCTGACTTACCACCGGAGGCCTGGCCATTGTGTTTTTCAGACAAGCCTCGATTTAGGCAGCCTAATGGGGGCCTAATTAATAAATTAAAATGAGGGGCCGATAATGTTGTTACAAAACAAAAGCCATTTTTGTGTCACTCAGCGCTGCTACCTCAATCTGTCCCCCAATCATGGGTGATACAGAGCAAGAGGTAGCAAAATGCAGCACTACTTAAAGGAATCATTAGCTGCAGTTGGGTAAAGCTGGAAGCGGGTCTGGTAATTACTTTTTCTTTCTTATTTCTGGGACTTTTAAGCCTTAAAGACTCCTTTCAGTTCAACTCCTTGCTGCTCAATGTGCTCTTTACTTCAATCTGCTGATCTGTTGCCCCCCAGGTCTCCTTCCACCCCATTCTTTTCAGGCCTCCCCTTTAAGGTGCTGCTACAGGCCCACTTCAGTATCTGCCTTTTCGGATTTTCTGTCCACCCAAACGACTAGCTTCCTAAAATCACTGGCAGCTCACCTCTTGTATTTAAAAGCAGAAAAATTAATCGGAGCTCCCCCATCCGGGGAAGGGGCAGAGTGGACGCCATGCCCGCTGTCCATCCAATAAATGCCAGAAACAAAAATCGACCTTAGCAACATCAACAACTTGCATTTATATAGTGCCTTTAATGTAGTAAAATGTCCCAAGGCACTTCACAGGAGCGATTATCAACAAAATTTGACACTGAGTCACATAAGGAGATATTAGGACAGGTGATCAAAAGCTTGGTCAAAGAGGTAGGTTTTAAGGAGCTTCTTAAAGGAGGAGAGAGAGGTAGAGAGGCGGAGAGGTTTAGGGAGGGAATTCCAGAGCTTAGGGCCTAGGCAGCTGAAGGCACGGCCGCCAATGGTGGAGCGATTATAATCGATTAACAAAGATTGACTATCATGGGAATGATCAGAGAAAAATCCACGTAAGGATCAAGTTAGCTTTTTAGGTGAATTTTGTCCCTCTTTTCAACATTTTCACTTCCTGCATGAAGTTTCTTATCAGTAACCCCCCACCGAAGCTATTTACTTGCAGACTATGGGCGCTAAATTGGGCCATGTAGTGCCTATTGTTTCAGTGCTACACGGCCTCTCCAACATCCAAGATGGCGTCTAGGCTGCGCATGCATGTTTCCAGCGTAACGTGCGCTGGACGCCATCTTAGTATTGGAGTTAGCGCTTGCGCAAATACCAAACGGCGGTTGCATGTAAAGTAAGGAGGAAATGGTTACAATCAGTGTGCAACTTAATTTGGGACTTAACGCTCAACTCAACGCACAGCCTTAACCCCGACTTTCTGAACATGTCTTAGGGTGCCTGGAGCACCCCCCATTGGCGCTATTTAAAGGGTCCATGCAGGATTTACAGGTTAGTGGCTGGATTATTGCTTCTGGCTGCCAAAAAATTTGTAACTGTTTTTGGAGGTCTCCTAGACTTGAATACTAGGACTAGGGTACATCGCCTAACATTTAGAGCCAGGACGTGCAGGAGTGAAGTTAGAAAATGCTTCTATGCGCAAAGGGTGGGAGAAGTTTGGAACGCTCTTCTGCAAACGGCAGTTGATGCTAGCTCAATTGTGAATTCTAAATCTGAGATTGGTAGATTTCTGTGAACCAACTGGAATTAAGGGATATGGGGCTAAGGTGGGTATAAGGAGTTAGGTCACAGGTCCACCATGATCTCATTGAATGAGGGAATAGGCTCGAGGGGCTAAATGCCACTGCCACTTGCTGCCTCCTGATATGCGCCAACTTCTCCTGCAAGAAAGCAGGACGTGTGTCTGGGTGATGTGCCTGTCATGGTTGAATAGCTGCCAGCCTGTGTGTGGCCAGTGAGTTGTGGGTGGGTGTCTTGTAACAGTGGTAATTTGTAAGGGTGAAAGGAAGCATCTGATTGGAAGAGTTGAGTACTGATGGAAAGAATTTGTTGGTATGTGGGTGATGGAGGGTGTAGTGCGTGGAGCAGTGGATGTGGCTAGTGGTGTAGTTGGTAGGAGACGCCACTTGACAGTTGACCTCACTCGCCTTGACCACTCATGTCAAAGCATTGAACTTCTTCCTGCGCTGCATCAATGTTCATGATGCTGTGCGCTTGGCATTGACTTCATCCCCCGCTGCCTCCCACTGTCTTTTGGGTACATGTCTGGTGGGCCTCTCCCCTCCCCCTCCCTCCTCCCCCCCCCCCCCCCCCACTGTGGATATAGGATGTCCCTCCTTCTGTCCACCTCTTGCACCAAGGCCTCTAGCGCATCAGCAGAGAACTCTCACAGGCCTGCTACAGACTCAGATTGGCAGATTGGTGAGGTCTGGCATGCAGATTGGAGGATGTGGGATTTATTAATGCACAACCTTTATTCAATGTTTTAACGTAACTCATCAGTTTGTAAACATAGGGATGGGAGCTACATCTGTGTTTTGCGTGTGCGATGTCTGATCTCCGTTCAGGCTCCGTGCAGACAGCAGACTTTTATTTTCAGCAAATAACAGGTATCAGCTACCTTTAAGAGATTTTTAAGAGACAGCCTGTCTTTAAGAGATTGGGGCTCCCCCTGCTGGTGGAAAGTGCAAATTGCATTGAATCCTCGTGTCAAAACTGATTCAGAACGCTGCTTGAAGGTAAGTCCTCAAGCCTGACGGAAGTCTCGTCCTGCTTGTGCAGCGGCCATTGGGCGCGTGGTAATTGCGGATAATGCTACCCCCGCCGAATAATAGGTCCGATCCAATTTTTCCCTCAAGCTGTTAAAGTGTGAAAGCCCTTGCTAATTAGCTGATAATTATCCAAGTTCAAACTACTGTCGGAAAAGCTCGATTTTCTTTGAACTATTTCATTCAATATTTAGGCAGCTCTTCTCAATGCAAATTGATTATTAATTCAGAATTGTAAATTACTGCATTATTGGAGTATTGCAGTTAGTCATATCCCACATCCGAAAACTTAGCTTCGTCCTTCAAGTGTTTTTTTAAAATAGCTGTTCATTATTTTGTATTGCTGTATCAGGCCGCAAGTGTGGTTTGATATGTTGTAGGGATCAATTTATGCAGCTGATCGTAATAAAGCAGCCTTAAAATGTAATCACATTTTAAAATTAAAACTCATCTGACAGTCTATTGAATAACCAGGGGCTACAGCCTGTTGTGCAGCATATGTGTCATGATGGCTTATTTGCATGTCAGTGGGACCAGCTTCAAGCTGTCTTTCTTAATCTGCATTGCATAAAATATTCAAGATGGTCAGCGTAATGGCTAAGCACACTGATTCTTTCTGATTCGTGCATTTATGGAAAACACAGCCAAAGCTGGGATCATTTATATATTACTTCGCAGTGCGAAATCAAGATTTAATCACAACTGAATTGCATTGTTTCCAACCACAGTCACACCACATTGTTTCGAACCAATGCCACTACACTATATGGGAGTATTCAATTGAAATTAAAATGAAGTGGGCTCTACAATGGGTGGGCGATCGGCTCTTCCAGGTTACTGCCCAAGGCAGCGAAATTGAAAATGACCCCTTTGCTTCTTCCAATAGAGGTAGTTCAGAGACTCGTCATAGCTGTGTTTGTAAAGTGGAGGAGATGATACCATGCAGATTATGTACGTGAGGCGCAAAGTGGCCGTATCTTCTTGATCGGGTAAACTTCAGTTAAAAATTTAGGAGCCATTCAATTGAGGCACCTTGGTGGAATGTGTTTTGTTAAAGAGAAAAAAGGAATTGGATATATACTCGAAAAGGAAAAAAAATGCAGGGCTATGGAGTAAGATAGGGGGAGAGGGACTAATTGGATAGCTCTTTCAAAGAGCCGGCACAAGCAGGATGGGCCGAATGGCCTCTTGATTAAGTGATTGCCTTGCCTAACAGAAGCTCATCGGTTTATGTGAGTTTCATGTGAACTTTACGATACAGCAGTGTTTTAATATATTAAAATGTTAAACAATGAAAAATAAACATTTTTGAAATGAAAGAGAAAATGGAGCAACTCAAATATGTTTAAAAACTACAAGAGGTGAAATGATAATCAATTGATATGTAATGTCGCCCGGTTTATATTTTTCCCATGATGATACAGATCTGTCTCAAGTCCTGGTTAGCCTGAAGCGTGCCAGTCGACCCCCAGGCCACACTCACCAGCCTGAAGTGAATTTTAAGTGATCAAAGTTTAGTAATTACGCATATTTTTCTCACCCTCAACAATACATAATCAATATAACGTATCATTTTCTGTCAAGTGTTGGCACTTCAACAAAAGCAATTTAAAAAAATCATTGTTATATCAACAAACCTTCAGAGAACACATTGGTTTTTCTCACCTTAATTTTTATTTTCATCAATTTGTAATTTATAGTCTAATTTTTGCTTGGTCAATAGTAATTTATTTTGTAATAGGAATTGTTGAGATAGAGGCCCCAGAAGGTAAACTCACCCGGTTAATTAAAGCAGAAACCAACTGAACCTTAGGATTGGCTCACTTTGCTTAATGTACCACTTCTGAACATTTAAAGTTAAATATAGATCCAGCTAAAGTAAAAGAAAAAAAAGGACTAGCATTTATATAGTGCCTTTCACCTCTTCAGGCGATCCCAAAGCACTTTACAGCCAGTGAAGTATTTTTGAAGTGTAGTCACTGTTGTAACGTAGGAAATGAGCGAGCCATGCTAAACAGCGGAAGCAGCGTGCTATAGACAGAGCTAAGCAATTCCACAACCAACGGATCAGATCAAAGTTCTGCAGCCCTGCCACATCCAGTCATAATTGGTGGTGGACAATTAAACAACTAACGGGAGGAGGAGGCTCCGTGAACATCCCCATCCTCAATGATGGCAGAGTCCAGCATGTGAGTGCAAAAGACAAGGCTGAAGCGTTTGCAACCTTCTTCAGCCAGAAGTGCCGAGTGGATGATCCATCTCGGCCTCCTCCTGATATCCCCACCATCACAGAAGACAGTCTTCAGCCAATTCAATTTACTCCACATGATATCACGAAACAGCTGAGTGCACTGGATTCAGCAAAGGCTCTGGGCCCGAAAACATCCCGGATGTAGTGCTGAAGACTTGTGCTCCAGAACTAGCTGCACCTCTAGCCAAACTGTTCCAGAACAGCTACAACACTGGCATCTACCCGACAATGTGGAAAATTGCCCAGGTATGTCCTGTCCACAAAAAGCAGGACAAATACTATCCGGCCAATTACCGCCCCATCAGTCCACTCTCAATCATCAGCAAAGTGATGGAAGGTGTCGTCGACAGTGCTATCAAGCGGCACTTACTCACCAATAACCTGCTCACCGATGCTCAGTTTGAGTTCCGCCAGGACCACTCGCGCCATACCTCATTACAGCCTTGGTCCAAACATGGACAAAAGAGCTGAATTCCAGAGGTGAAGTGAGAGTGACTGCCCTTGACATCAAGGCAGCATTTGATCGAGTGTGGCACCAAGGAGCCCTCGTAAAATTGAAGTCAATGGGAATCAGAGGAAAAACTCTCCAGTGGCTGGAGTCATACCTAGCAAAAAGGAAGATGGTAGTGGTTGTTGGAGGCCAGTCATCTCAGCCCCAGGACATTGCTGCAGGAGTTCCTCAGGGCAGTGTCCTTGGCCCAACCATCTTCAGCTGCTTCATCAATGACCTCCCTCCATCATAAGGTCAGAAATGGGGATGTTCGCTGATGATTGCACAGTGTTCAGTTCCATTCGCAACCCCTCAAATAATGAAGCAGTCCGAGCCCGCATGCAGCAAGACCTGGACAACATCCAGGCTTGGGCTGGTAAGTGGGAAGTAACATTCGCAACAAACAAGTGCCAGGCAATGACCATCTCCAACAAGAGAGAGTCTAACCACCTCCCCTTGATATTCAACGGTATTACCATCACTGAATCCCCCACCATCAACATCCTGGAGGGTCACCATTGACCAGAAACTTAACTGGTCCAGGCACATAAATACTGTGGCTACAAGAGCAGGTCAGAGGCTGGGTATTTTGTGGTGAGTGACTCACCTCCTGACTCCCCAAAGCGTTACCACCATCTACAAGGCATAAGTCAGGAGTGTGATGGAATACTCTCCACTTGCCTGGATGAGAGCAGCTCCAACAACACTCAAGAAGCTCAACACCATCCAGGACAAAGCAGCCTGCTTGATTGGCACCCCATCCACCGCCCTAAACACTCACTCCCTTCACCACCGGCGCACTGTAGCTGCAATGTGTACCATCTACAGGATGCGCTGCAGCAATTCGCAGCTTTTTCGACAGCACCTCCCAAACCTGCGACATCTACCACCTAGAAGGACAAGGGCAGCAGGCACATGGGAACAACACCACCTGCATGTTCCCCTCCAAGTCACAAATCATCCCGACTTGGAAATATATCAACATATATCACTTCATCATCGCTGGGTCAATATTCTGGAACTCACGGACCTAACAGCACTGTGGGAGAACCTTCATCACATAGATAGCAGGGGTTCCAGAAGGCGGCTCACCACCACCTTCTCAAGGGCAATTAGGGATGGACAATAAATGCTGGCCTTGCCAGCGACGCCCCCATCCCATGAACGAATAAAACATAAAAATGTGTGCACAGCAAGGTTCCACAAACAGCAATTTGATAATGACCAGATAATCGTGATGTTGGTTGAGGGATAAATGTTGGTCAGGACATTGGGGAGAACTCCCCTGTTCTTCTTCGAATAATGCTATGGAATCTTTTACGTCCACCTGAGAAACCAGACGGGACCTTGGTTTAATGTTTCATCTGAAAGATGGCATCTTCGACAATTCAGCACTCCCTCATTACTGCATTGAAGTGTCTACCTAGATTGTGTGCTCAAGTCTGACTCAGAGGCGAGAGTGCTATCACCGAGCCAAGGCTTACACCTTCACCTACTTGACAAGCATGTATTAGGCAAAGCACTTTTATGTACGTTGGATTGGAGAGTAATTTTCCAATTGGCATTGCGTTTGGTATGAATTTAATGCACTTATACTAAATTCGTGGCTGTATTAATATTAATGGCCATTTACTTTAAATAGTTAATTATTCCTTTACAATAGCTGGCAGAGGAATTGTCATACAAACAAGTTCATATCAGCAGGATAATTTGTCGGCTTACCTGTATAAAGTCCTTTGAGAAATGTCAACATGATGGGCCAGAATGTGCTGAAGCAAAGCATCTAATGGTGTCTGCCATTAGTTAGACTTGCCCTTGCACGTTTAGGTTTTTAAATATTTTGCGTGGCAAGTTGCTGAAAGTGCGAACTGATAACGTCACAGTGAGGGAAATCGGGCATCTGGGATCAGAGTGCACAGGGAAAGCAACTGGGATCTCCTTAACCAATCAGATTGAAGGATTGAGAAATAAACAGTGCAAGGATTGAGAAGGAAGTAGAAATTAGAGTGAGTGAATTCAATATCAAATCAGGTACAGAAAGAGAATTAAAGAGAGGGAAAGAAAGATTGGATTAAGAGAGAGAGGAAAAAAGGCAGAAAGGAAATGTAAAAAAAAATGTTTAATTTTAAACTTGACATTTTTAAAATCTCCAACAACAATTAATACCTGAAGAAATGACACTCCACACTTGTAATAGTTAATTTTCAGTGTCAGGGAAGTTGATTGACAGTAATTAATACTTATCATGTCGTTAAAAGGGTACTTACATTTGAAATGATAAGACTTAACGAGGTTAGTTCGTATCTGCCACGCAAATACAGCAACTTCACGCCGTTCAATGCATTTCAATGGTGAGGCAGACAGCGAGATGTTGTTTTCATGAAGCTATCAGCGGAGCGGTGCAATTGGGACAGCAGCTTTTGGATATTCGCGTTTAACCGCAGTGTTGCAGTACCATTTGCGCATAAATAACAGCGAACGCCATCAACCTCACTGTTATTTTGACAGCACAACCTGGCCCGACATGCACTACGTAAGTACAAGTATGTTTATTTTAATGTCTCAAAGTGCACTCTGATACTCGAGGAAGCAGAACACACTGAATTAATTAGATTCAGCTGGACAGTCTACTGCAGGAATATTCCGGTATTCAGTCATGTGTCACACAGATTGATGGAATTCAAGGTTGCAACTCACCAGAACATTTCTATTTTTCCATAATAACTTCCATAACTCTAATTCCTACAACAGGCTTCTGCATTCTTAAAATATTCGATAACCGAACTAAATAAATAACGTTTCTAACACCAACAGCTGTAAACTGTACCCACAAATACAGTAAATGACACAACATAGCACAGAATGTTAGTGTACCAGCCCAACTCTCATTAAGAAAGACAGGACAAAGTAATGCAGTTTTTAAACGTTACAAAAATTGACCTAAAAGATAAGTATGTCTGCGTGTTTGGATGGAGAGAAAGGAAATACATCAACATCCTTCTGCCGTAAATCTACAAGTATGTTCTGACCATCCTTCGTATCCTTATGCACTATTTTTTGAAAGCTAAGTTGCATGCAGAGATCCAGCAATGTACTTTATGTTAGTTATCATAAACTGGAAAAGAGCACATTGGTTTTGTGTGCCAACACACTTTCAAGATTAAGCATATTGGCATACAACAAAATTCTATTAGCAAAAACCTAATCCAGTTTCCACAGTCATTACTGCGCTCTGCAGTGGAATTAATGGCAGCACTACATACATGGCTGTTGTCCTCATGGGACTATGGTGGATGGTCATTAGTGGTACAGGGACAAAGATATCCCTCTTAAAGACATACCGTCATTCCGAACATTTAAGAAGGAAATGAAAAGTTACAAAAAAAAATTTGGAATGCCAGGCTCACAGAAATTGTGAAGTAAAAACAGAAAATGCTGGAAAACACTCAGCAGGGCAAGCAGCATCTGTGGAGAGAGAAACAGAGTTAACATTTCAGGTCAATAACCTTTCATCAGAAATTATGCCCAGCTATATGAGTCAAGGTGACCGCAGCACTCACTTTTTATGCTAACAGCACCTTACAAGCTCCCTCTGGAGTGATGTTGGATTTCAATTAAATGTCTAAAGAAATTTCTCAAGGCACCACTGTCTTTGTCAGCAAGACATTCCCTCAGCAGGAACAGATAATTAACTGCTATTCCTCCCTTGGGTTTAGTCAATTGCAATCACTTATATGTTCATATAACTAGGGAAAGAAAGAAAGAAAGAACTTGCATTTATATAGCACCTTTTACGACCTCAGGATGTCCCAAAGTGCTTTACAGCCAATGAAGTACTTTTTGAAGTGTAGTCACTGTCACACTGTAGGAAACGCGACAGCCAATTTGCACGGAGCAAGGACCCACTAACAGCAATGAGATAATGATCAGATAATCTGATTTTTAGTGATGTTGGGTGAGGGATAAATGTTGGCAAGGACACCAGAGAGGACTCCCCTGCTCTTCTTCAAATAATGCCATAGATCTTTTGCTTCCACCTGAGAGGGCAGATGGGGTCTTGGTTTAACGGCCCATCTGCAAGTCCAGCAATGCAGCACTCCCTTAATACTGGAGTGTCAGCCTTGATTTTGTGCTCAAGTCTCTGGAGTGGGACTTGAACCCAGAACCTTCTGACTCAGAAGCAAGAGTGCACACTGATCCACGACTGAGAATGCACATTCTACTGTAGCAGGTAAAAACTTTCACTCTACTAATACACAAGTTGCATGTGATACCAAGATGTGCCAACTGTTCCAGCAATGTCCAGGATCAATTTATTGCTGTTAATTCTAAGTGAGCCTGGTCAAGATAGGAGATCTATGGAAGGAGAGTTGAACAGCGGATGTCTGGTAGGTAACATATCGATATATGGATGTCAATGGTTGCATTTTGTGTCTGCTCTTATTTTTATTCCTGCCATTTTCCTTTGTGGGTGACATACAGTTTATAAAGCCAGTTTCAAATTCTGAAATCTGCTTACAGCAAACATGTAATGAGGTACATGCTATAGAACACATATTTGGTATTTTGGAAATTAGATTCCATTGCCTAAATTTCAAGGGATTACAATATACACTTGGAGTAGTTCTTGAATAATTTGTTGTCTGTTTTATCCAAGATAGTATTGTGACACTGTGGGCCTCTCAATTGGTAAGGAAAATTACATTACATAGAATTACATAGAATGTACAGCACAGCAACACACCATTTGGCCCAACAGGTCCATGCTGGTGTTTATGCTCCACCCGAGCCTCCTCCCACCCCTCTACATCTAACCCTAGCGGCATGACCTTCTATTCCTTTCTCCTTCATGTGTTTATTTAGCTTCACCTTAAATGCATCTATACCAATTGCCCCAACTACCCCTTGAGGTAATGGGTTCCACATTCTAACCACTCTTTGGATAAAGAAGTTTCTCCTAAATTCCCAATTGGATTTATTAGTGACTATCTTATATTTATGGCCCCTAGTTTTAGTCTCACCCACAAGTGGAAACATTTTCTCTATGTCTACCCTATCAAACACTTTCATAATCTTCAAGACCTCTTTCAGGTCATCCCTCAGCCTTTTCTTTTCTGGAGAAAAGAGCCCCAGCCCGTTCAATCATTCCTAACAAGTATAACCTCTCAGTTCTGGTATCATCCAGAAAATAGATGGATGGTGGAGACAGATGTTCAAGTGAATGTGTAAGAATGAAATCATATGGCAACCAATGTCATGCATTATTCCATCAGCCATAGTCACTACCCAATACCTTTCATCTAATTTGCCCAAAGCCCAGTCACACTTGCTTCTTATGAGGCCAGATTTCTAGTACTGCAAAAATGAATGTGTGATCTGAATCAATAAAATATCTCTGTTTGATGCTTCACCATTGCTGATATTATCAGACATTTGGTTCTGTGCTCTATTGTAAAACCCCCTTTTATGGTACTGAAAAAGTCATCAAGTACATTTCAATTTCATTTCCACACTATTTACATCATATATGCAATATGTAGCATCTTAAACAACTGAATATGAAAAATGCATAGATTCATGTTTTATATATTGTATATGCATTGACACGATAAACAAATGGGAGTTTAGCCGTTCCCAATACTTGCATTGAATTATTGTGCACTGTTTTTCTTATATACAAGTGTTTCCATCAGAAAAGCACATGATATTCTTAATCACCATTTCATGTTTTAGCTGCTTTGAGTGTGCAATTGCTTTTTAAGCAGTAGCTTATTCGAGCTTTCTAAAAGAACAACTTTGTTGTGTTGAATCCAATGAGGTAACCTGTTATTAATATCCAAAAAAATGAATAGAGTTTTCAAATGAAACACATGTTGATTATGGCAATTATAGAAGAGTGCTTACTTCTATAAGGGAACGTCCTGAGGGTCGGTATTGTGGAGCTCACTATATTTGTCACAGAATGGGCTCTCAGGAACTACAAGCAGTTACCCAGGTCTCTTCCCCAGGCAACTTCTGTCACTTAGAAATCCAGGCAGCAGAAAATCTTCACAACCAACACCTGTTCCACGCACTTAAGTAGAGAACAATAAAGATGCTTGCCATAAGAGCTAGACATAAAATGCTGGTCTCTCTCACTCCTGAGTTGGAATGTTCAATTATCATGGCCAATTTAATCTGTTGACCTAGGACATGATAAAACTGGTTCCAACTATGGCCATCAACTTAAAACCATGCATATTAGTGGGTAAACAATTCATGGACATAAGGGAACAATGACAGTGATATAATTACTATGTTACTATTAATCTCTCTTTATGGCTGTGCTGGTGTGAAGCAGTTGTATGCCTTGAAAGCTATAGCAAAGAACATTGGTCCCTCTGTTGAAAGAAAATATGAAATGAGTGGCAATACAAACGTAGAAATTACGAGTCCCCAGGAATCATGATTACATAAATTACATAGTTAGTTTCTGACAAATCAAACCATTATTCATATTTTAAAACTAATTTTGTATTGCACATAGATCATTACAGAGTGTGCTGACAACTGGATCACAGACCTGCTGGAAATATATGAGGCCTTCCTGTCATCAGTAGCAATCACAGCCATGTTACCAATCTCCAACACTATTTATCTCTACAGTAGACAATAATGATTCTATTTTGAAATGTTGTTATAGAAGTGTGGAGCACTCTAAATACACGTAGGATGGAAATTTATGCCACAAGTGAAAATAACATCCCCATGAAATATTTTTCATATTTCCCAGGTATTTGGAAAAGTCGCAGTAAAGCTATCCATCGAAAAGTGTACAAGAGTGACTCTCTCTTTAATTTCTTCCTCCCTTCCTGTGAAGAAATGATTGGCTATCACCGATAGATTAAAAATTTAGCGAGTGCAGGATCATCCCCACAAACCATTTCTTACCATCCCGCACATTGCACATTGGAGCGATACACCAGGTACCATGAGGCCCTCATAACACCTACTGACAATGCAATAAAACACATTCAATGTTTTGGGGAAAAGGTTCCTCTATTTTGCATATTCCATTGTAATTTTCTCGGCAATAATAAGGTGAGAATACTACTCAAATGGATGAAACCACAAAACAAAAAAATAAAAATCAGCTTTCAAAAAGAACATGTTGGCTGGTATGGAAGAGGGGGGGTTGATTTCTTATGGTGTGTGCTTTCTATCTTTGATGGTGTAGAGACAAGAGGAGATTATGCAACCTTTTGTTAATCCTACATATTATATTTGGGAGAGTAATCAACAGCCTTACAGCAGTGTCAGCTTGGCTCAGTGGTAGCCTTTCCATCTCTGAGTCAGGACATAATCCAGGCTGACACTTCAGTGCAGTACTGAGGTCAGTATTGTCAGAGGTGCTCTCTCTCTCTCTTGTTTGGATGAGGCATTAAACTGAAGCCCCGTCTGCCTTTTCAACTGGGTGTGAAATATCCCATGGCGCTATCCAAAGAAGAGCAGGAAAGTTCTCCCGATGTCTTGGCCAACATTTATCTCTCAACAAGCCCTCACCAAAACAGATTAACTGGTTGCTTATCTGATGGCTGTTTGTGGGACTTTGCTGTATGCAAATTGGCTGCCCCCTTTACCTACAGTGGCTACAACAATTCACTGGCAATAAAGAGTCCTGAAAGATGCTATATAAAGTGAAGTCCATTCTCTGATCATCCAATCCAGGGCTTCTACCATCCAAAACTTTCTTGCGATCTTGATTTTGTGACCTATGAGCGATGGTGTTGTGGTTAAGTTACTTCCATATGATTCCTATGGAGCTGGCATATTTAGAATTTCTCTGCTGATTCATGAATTTGAAGAGTGCAAGAGAGAAACACATAGCTTCTCATACTTTAAACGTGTTCCTTTTTTTCTAGCTCTGCCAAAATAAATGATTTCTTTTCCATTACATAGAAATGGGAAATAAATGGTGGATACAACAAAAAATTGTTCACAAGCACAACTCTGTGTGGAAGAATAATGGTACGAAAATTGAGCACTTATTTTCTTGATAGTTCCATTTTCTGAAGCTTAAATGAAATGGAAGTTTAAGGTTACCCAATGCATTTCTGATCTTGACATGAAAGGTCACAAGGAATATTACAGTATTGCTGCTGAGAGCAGAATTAAGAGACCAAGCAGAAAGGGGATAACCAGAAATAAGTGCATTTTAGAATTGATTAAGAAAGTTTGCAGCTATATAAAGTAGCTATTAAAATATTGCTTAAAACATTGACAAATTTAGATAATATAGTAGTTTAAAATACTTAAGAATATATACATCACACAATCATTCTCTTGTTTCTGTAAGATGATATTTCAAAAAATATTACTATATTTTATAGTTTTGGATGAAGCATAACTTTCGGCTCATTTCATCTCATCCTTCCAGAATACCAACTCTACCATCTTCCCATAATGGCTTTAATTATTATTACATTATCTTTTATTGTACAGCAGATCTACACAATTTAACTCAGATACCTCAAAGAATCTGTAAGGCTAATAGAATAACTTATAAATATTTAATAGAATATTTCCCAATACACAATCACATTGAGGATGTGGATCAGGGACATCGATAATTCTTCTTACTGGTGGAATTATATATTTATATATTACTTGTTTCTAAAAGGTTTCGACATTTTTTTCCCCAAAGGTTTTGGGCTTTTCGGGTTTTTTTAAACTTACAACATTAATTTGAGGGAATTACATGGAATTTACATCACAGAAACAGGCCATTCGGCCCAACAGGTCAATGGTGGTGTTTGTGCTCCTCACGAGTCCCCTCTCACCTTACTTCATCTAACCCGATCTGCATATCCTTCTGTTCCATTCTCCCTCATGTACTTATCTAGCTTTGTCTTAAATGCATCTCTGCTATTTGCCTCAACCACTCCTTGTGGTAGCAAGTTCCATATTCAACCACTCTCTGGGTAAAGAAGTTTCTCCTGAAATCCTTATTGGATTTATCAATGACTATCTTATATTTATGGTCCCTAGTTTTGGATTCTAAAAGTGGAAACATCGGGCCTTAAATTGGACCGTGTAGCGCCCATTGTTTCGGCGGAGGAGGGGGCGGAGCAGGGAGTGGAGCCAGAAGAGGAAGTGGAGGAAGACACAAGGGTACAATAGGAACCACACGCCTTGTCTGCAAGGGCTCTGCGTGCTCGCCTGATCCGTGTCTGCTATCAATAACATCAACTACATCCCCCAACTCACCAACAGTTCTAGACTCCCCACCTTTCCACTCCCACATGACGATCAAATCACCCTCCATCTGATTACACATTGGTTTCCTTCTCAGCTCATTGCATAAATAAAAACAACCACCAAATGCAAATTCAAAGTCTCATTTATCAATGAATAAATGAAATTATGCAAACATAACAGAACTATTCACCCTTGTGAATTCTGTTAGTGCCTGTTGTTCGTATGCCTTTACCTATCCTAGTGCTCCTACAAGGTGCTTCCCCAGTGGCTGGAGCATGGTTGATGGGAGGCTGCTGGCCTTCAATGGAGGACCGTGTAGATGGCCTTGGAGGACGACCTCGAGCAGCTCTGGGCTGGGAGAGCCCGGCTTCAAACTGCACCATCTCAGCATGGGCTGCAGCAGTCTGGCCGGGCTGGCCGATAGGCAACAACAGGGGCACTAGTGGAGTGGCATGGGTGGGAGCAGGAAGGCTGTTGTTCTGGGAGAGGAAAATAGGTTCGACTGCCGTGGCGCCACTGCCACTGGCACGGGGCGGCACCTCAGCAATCCTGGTGATCAGCTGGAGAACAGATTGCTGGAGTGCTTAGGGCCTAGGCAGCTGAAGGCACGGTCGCCAGTGGTGGAGTGATTAAGGTCGAGGATGCGCAAGAGGCAAGAATTTGAGGAGCACAGAGATCTCAGAGGGATGTAGGGCTGGAGGAGGGAGGGGCAAGGTCATGGAGGGATTTGAAAACAAGGATAAGAATTTTAAAATCGAGGCATTCCCAGATCGGGAGCCAATGTAGGTCAGCGAGCACAGGGGTGATGGGTGAACGGGGCTTGGTGCGTGGAAATAAATGGTCCGCACAAGACTTGAACATCATGCTGAGTATTTATTTGTCATTGGTTAGAATATAGCAGGAGCCCAGCATAAGATGGTAGGCCATATATGATGGTAATAGATGGCATTTGAAGAATTCAGTATGAAAGTGCAAGACTTGGTGGTTTAGACATTGATGGCAGATGTGGTTTACCCCTTTAAGAATTCAGGCAACTGTAGCATTCCTTGGAAGGCATTAAAATGAGTTCCTGGCCCACCAGTCTTCTTTGCTGCATTGCTGGCATCACTGCTAATTCCTCATTGGCATTTTCACCCTCTTATTCTGCCACGGTTTTGCCACCCTGGTCATCAAAGTTAATGGCCTAGTTCTTTTCAGGGTGAAATTATGCAGCAGGCAGCAAACAAATATTCTGCAAACCCTGGAGAACAGGGTTGTACTTTAAAGGCAGCCAGAACTAAAAGCAGTAATTCCCGAGATCTTGCACTCCCAGCGGGGAGCTGAGATGGCCAGGAGCACGGATTGGAGAATCGGAGCTAGAATATGTCACTGCAGAAACATGTTAATATGTAGCAACAGAAACAAGGTGCTGGTAAGTCAACAAATACAGAAAAAAATAGAATACAGTTTTCTCACAACACCGCTCACAGTATACAGTGTGTTCGGACCGAGACAGATAGAAATGCAATGACCCTATGGACCTCATTAGACAGACACCAGTTTTGAAAGCCCTTGGTTTACTGTTATACACTGCTTCCTGTGACATATTCAATGGATACTGTTCACAGTTATTAGAATATTTCCATTCAAAAGTGGACATTTTTCACAACATGAAGCCCTGTATTTTTCACAATTTCTGGCAGTTTTTGGACTAGTGAGGAATTCCTAGTACTTCTGCTCAACTCTTCTGCAATACATTAATATGTCCCAATGTACGAAAGCTATGATAATCATCTTGGGTGAATTATTCCTTCAACTATTATTCTAATCTTGAGGAATCAAGAATCTTGATCAATCAATATATGACAAGTCCAGGACGCCATGGAAAAGTACTTTCTATCAGGAGAGGGGGAGTTGCAACATTACAGCAAAATTGCAAGATTAATAACAACCTATAGTACCGTGATGACAGATATATCTTTAAATTTTTCTTTTAATGGATCTCACCTATCATGCTGTGAATATATCTCCTTTCTGATGGATGTCTCTGCTTCAAAGTTGGGTGTATTAACCCTTAAAGTACTACTGTTATTTGAAACTGTCTTAATGCAAACAGAGGTTGGCAATGCAGTATTTGGCATCCATTGTGCCAATTGTGCATTGGCTGCCAACTCCACCTTATGAGATAATGAAGCCCGAGGCCTAGTCAGTGCTCTGTTTGCCCGGTGCACTACAATGTGCCCTGAAACATCAATGCACTCAGAGCCAGTGTACCTCCCATGTGCTCATCAAGGGCCCAGTTTTTATGTAAATGAGGGGCTCTCCCTGTAACGTGCCTGGAAAACCTGAGCAAAACACCAAACGCACACCACCCATTCCAAAGAGCACCCTCTGCATCCTCTGACTCAACTAGTTAGTTATCTACTTCAAAAGCTTTCCTCCAGTCCAAGTATTTATAATTTTTAAAGTAATATGGCATGGGGTACTTTATCAAAGGCTTTGATGAAATTTAGGCAGAATAAATCACTGAATTCTCCTGGTCAATTAACTCAGTTAAATCTTTAAGGAACTTTTATATTCTTCCTTTTTAAATACTTATCCATTTCCATTTCAAATGATGTTATAATTTCTGCCTCAACAGCTACTTCTGGTAAAGCATTACATGTTCTAATAACCCTCTGTGTGAAAAGATCTCTCCTAACCTCTTCCTTTTGTTCTAGTGATAATTTGGAGTTTATGGCTAATTGCTACCAACTCACCAGTCAGTAGAATCAATCGTTCACTATTTATCATCTTAAAACATTTAATATTTTACAAACCACTATCAGGTTTCCCATGACCTTCTCTATAACAAGTGAAAAAAGCCTCAGCATTTAAACCTTTCTTTGTAACTATAACCTCTCATTCCTGGAAATTCTAGGGAATCTTTGCCATACCGTTTTTATAGTTGTGATACCTTGTCATAATGGGGTGCCCAGAACTCGACATAGGACTCAACTGTGGCCGAACCAATGCCTCGTACTTATTCAACATTGATTCCTTGCTTTTGTATATAATGCCTCTGTATATTAATTCAAAATCTCATTTGCCTTTTTATGGACCAAAAGATTGTGGGCAGTGCATTTGTAATTATCTGATATCTGAACTATGTTGACTCGTAAAAGTTGACTGAGTGCATTCTAATTATCAGTTGTATACATGCTTAATGAGAATAGCCATCTATCTTTGAGATCTGCTGTTTCGATGTTTCCCTCATTTGGCCTGTTCAAATATTTCTCAACAATCTTCGTAGTTCATTTATGTTACACTTCCAGTAAGTTACTGGATAAAGTGGGGCTAAGCATACTGTTTGTAAAGCTACTCATGCAAACACATCTGACACCTATATATAGCAGACTCTGATTATTTATGTGTCATTATTTGCTCTCCTTGGCCCTTTTTTCAGGTCAGACTGCTCCTTGGATACATCCTTCCATTTGCAGGGCAGGTGAGACATCACGTCTGTGATTGCTTCCCAAGTGAGTTGTATTCTATGCTGGAGAGAGCACTTTGCTCTATAATCATTCTGCATCTTCCCTCCATTATTGCTTAAAGTTGCAAACATTACACCTTCATTCTTCCATTATGTCCTTTTTATACCTGTTAGGTAACTATTTGGCTAGTTATCGAACCACTCTGCATGATTGTTGCTGGTCCCAAATGGTTGAATTACTTATATTGCATTCATTCTCACTGAAAGCATTCAGTAAACATGTGCATTCCAGAAAGTACATTAAAATGGAAGAAAAAAGCAAACTTTAATGACCAGCACTTTCTGTCTGTTAAGAGTAATTTTACCACTAAAAAAATGAATAAAAGGATGTTCAGCCAACAAACTCCTTCAAACTGGTCTGTAGTCCAGAACGGTTAGTCTAAACTGATTCCACTTCACTATAAGCATATTTACTATTGGCAGAAGGGACACGTTCAATTCCAAGAGGACCCGCAGAAAGAGGCAATGAGGCTGAACTCTATGGGCTTGATTTTACCACCCGCTATCGGGTGCGTTCTCAGCAGGGGGGCCCCGAAAATCGGGGAATCCCGGAGTGGGACCGGATCCCGTCTCGAACCCGCCCACTTCCGGGTTCCCCACGGACGCGCCGGCGTGCGCGCGCAGACCCCGCTGGTGGGAATCCCGCAGGCAATTAAAGCCAGCGGGATGCCACTTGTAAGTATTTATCTTGCTCGTTCAGGTCGTTTACAGGCCTAATTCAGCTGTTTTATTAGGAAGGGTGGGATTTTACCTTGAACTGAGACTGTTTCCCATACTGGGGGAAACATTCTCACTTCAAACGGACGTGTTGCAGCCAGCAGCCTGTGGCAGCTGCTAAGGTGCATTCCACAGGTGGTGTGGGGGGGGGAGACCCTTCACCAACGCAGGAGGCCACTCCGTCACATAGGACAACGCTTGCCCTCCACCACCCTCCTCCTAGCGAGAAGATTCACCGACGTGGAACCGCAACCTCGGTGCGAGGACACACTTACCTATCTTGCAGAACCCCTCAGACCTACACCTTCCAGATGGGGGCCGCCTTGACCTCCTCGGAGGACGAACAGCATGACCAGCCTCAGCAGCCTCGCAGGCCACGCCGTCCGCCTCAGACACGTGGAGCCCCACAACACGGTGCTGTGGCACATCCACCTGCACAGCAGGAGGGAGGGCAACCGCAGAGAGAGATGCGTCGCAGGAGGCACTACCCTCGGCACAGGGTCTACAGACCGAGGCTCAGCTTCCTGGACCTCTCTGAGGAGCAGTACATACGGAGGCTCAGAGTCAGTCGCCAGGTAGTCGCTGACATCTGCAGCCTCCTTAATGACGAGCTGCTCCCGGATGGACCAAGCAGCATCTTCTTACCCGTCGCCATCAAAGTCACCACTGCCCTCAACTTCTTCGCCTCCGGATCCTTCCAGGGTGCCACCGGGGACATCACCGGGGTCTGTCAGTCGTCTGCACACAAGTGCATAAGGCAGGTCACCGATGGGCTGTTCCACAGGGCCTCGCACTACATCAACTTTGCCATGGATGACCACAGCCAGATGGAGAGGGCGGTTGGATTCCATGCAGTGGCTGGCTTCCCACGGGTGCAGGGTTAATTAGAAGCTGCCTAGGTTAGAACAATGGGCCCCTTCAAGGCTAATAGTGAGATGAGTAACTCGTTAGATGTTGGGGTCTGCTTATGCTCATCATTGACATGTTGCCATTAGGGAGTAGGGAGTTTGGTGTAGGTGTCTCTGTGCAGCTGAGTGATCAATAGAAATAATGAGCTTAGTGAAGCAGAGACCATTCCAGGTTAGCTGATAAGGATGTGGGATGATTGGGGGAAAACATTCCAAGCTAGGAGATGAAGAGACATTCATCCATGTCTGTCACTGCGGCGTGATCAGCTAACTGTATTGTCCATGATTGGCCTGTAGTGAGGTAACCCCTCATGGCCAACCTATGCCAGGCTTATGATTGGTATTGACCCTCATGCTAACAATGTTCCAACCCCTATTGAATTGTATAAACGTGTGTATTTTCTGTATGTTCTTGTCTTGTTCTGCCAGCATAGGTGGGACTCTATCGGGAGTCCAGGTCAATGCTGCAGAACAAGTTCCAAGTTCGACTCTAATAAAGTTATTGTTGAACCGCAACGGTGTATTCGACTCAGAATTTGCTGAACCAGACTGAGGGAAAAGAATCGAGTTCATCACTGCCACCAGGGTCTGCTCATGCTCACATGTGTGCAGTGACTCACCATGTGCAATCCCAACTAATTGAGGAGGGGGACCCACCGAGGTGTGTGTATCTGCGCTGGTGGATGCTTGGCTCATATGTGACGATGGACCCTCAGAGACCGGCATGTCCTCTGAGGAATTGCCCTCCACAGACACGGCGCTCGCAGACGGCCCTGCAAGAGAACAAAGGGCAATATCAGGCATGTGGACAAATGTTGAGGTGCGGCAGATGCCAGGTGATGCTAAGATCATTCGCGATCATGAGTGCTGAGTGTCAGCTTTCCGTTACCGGACGTTTCTGCAGCCCCAGCCTCGCCATCCGCCACGGACAGGCAATGCAGCGTGTGGCTGATCTCCAAGGCGTCCAGCTCTGCGTGCGTTAGAACCACCTCGTGTGGTGGGCCCACTCCGGTGCGTGCCCTTTCCCGGGCATTCTTGCATCTCTTCTCCTGTCAAGGCAAAACACAGATGCGTGATTGAGTGATGATTGCATTGTGAGACGCTTCAAGCATTGGTGTGGGTGGATTGAGCGTGTGGGAGATGGATGGGAGGATGCGTGTGCCACATGCCCATCCCATTGTATGGGGATTGGGGTGTGTGGTAGTGGTCGAATGGGGAGAGGGACGGTGGGTACGTGCAGGCACGGTGAGGATGATAGTTGAGTGGCTGTGAGGATTGATGCGGGAGCGCTGTGGTGGCAGTGCAGAAGGGGTTGTGAGGTGTTTGAGGTGATGTGGAAGACGGAGTGTGGGAGAATGCGTTAGTGTACTCACTTTGCCGGACCTAGTGAGATCATTGAATCTCTTGCGACACTGGATCCATGTTCTTGTGGTGTTGCCCCTGCTGCTAACCTCCGCGGCCACCTCCGCCCATGCCTTCCTGGTGGCGGAGGCAGGGCACTTCCTTCCATCGCTGGGGAACAACGTCTCCCTCCTCCTCCTTACCCCATCCAGCAGCAGCTGGAGTGAGTCATCAGAAAGTCGTGGGGCAGCCTTACCCCTGGGGTGCTCCATGTTGTGCTACTTCTTGTTTGCAGCAGGAGGAGCATTGGTGGACTGCCCCTTTAAATAGAGCTCCACCATCACTCAGACGTCACTGCGTATGCGCAGGCCGCCGGCGCGCAGCTGAGCAGCGGAAAACCCGTAACCACAGGTAAATGACTTCAATTATCCTGTGATCGCACGGGGGACGCACTCATTTCACCGGGCGCGTTACCCACGCACCCGATAGACCCCCCGCCGGGAACCCGCAGGCCTGCTAACATCGGGCCCCATGTCACAGGATAGGCTAGATAAACTTGGACTAGAAACTTGAAAGGAGGTGAGTAATGTAAGACACTAAATGAAGTTAAAATAATTAAATCTGGGTTGCTGTTTTACATTCAACTTCAACTGCACAACATGGAAACACAGATACAAACTAGTAAAAGGCAAGTTTTGGATTAATGTCAGGAACCTCTTCTGCACACGAAGAGTGCTCAATATTGGGAATGAACTTTCGATTAAGGTTGTGGAGCTAAAATCTCAAGGCAATTAGATCCTGTGATGGGGGAATTGTAGATTTCTATGAATGACGAGTTAGATGAGCAGGATGGCCTTCCCCTGAACTTTCTCTCGCTTATTGAATGTCCCTTCAAAACCACCATCATCGCCCCCTCCTTAAAATAAAACATCCTCGACCCCTTTCTGTTTGCAAACTACCACCCCATCTCCACCCTCCCTTTCCTCTCCAATTGTCTCCTCCCAAATCTATACCAGCTTTCCCACAACTCCATGTTTGAATTTCTCCAATCAGGTTTCTGCACCTGCCCCAGCACTGAAATGGCCTTGATCAAAGTCACAAATGACATTCTCTGTGACTGTAACATAAGAACATAAGAAATATGAGCAGGATTAGGCTATCCTGCCCCTCGAGCCTGCTCCGCCATTCAACAAGATCATGGCTGATCTTCTACCTCAACGCCATTTTCTTGCACCATCCCCATATCCCTTGATGCCTTTAATATCTAGAAAACTATCGATCTCTGTTTTGAATGTACTCAATGACTGAGCCTCCACAGCCCTCTGGGGTAGAGAATTCCAAAGATTCACCACCCTCTGAGTGAAGAAGTTTCTCCTCATCACAGTCCTAAATGGCCTACCCTTTATTCTGAGACTGTGACCCCTGGTTCTAGATTCCCCAGCCAGGAGAAACATCCTACTTGCATCTATCCTGTCGAGTCCTGTAAGAATTTTGTATGTTTCAATGAGATCACCTCTCATTCTTCTAAACTCTAGAGAATACAGGCCTAGCCTACTCAATCTCTCCTCATACGACAATCCCGCCATCCCAGGAATCAGTCTGGTGAACCTTTGTTGCACTCCCTCTATGGCAAGCATATCCTTTCTTAGGCAAGGAGACCAAAATTGTACACAATGCTCCAGGTGCGGTCTTACCGAGGCCCTATATAATTGCAGTAAGACATTTTTACTCCTGTACTCAAATCCTCTTGTAATAAAGGCCAACATACCATTTGCTTCCTAATTGGTTGCTGCACCTGCATGTTAGTTTTCAGTGACTCATGTACAAGGACACCCAGGTCCCTTTGAACATCAACATTTCCCAAACTCTTACCATTTAAAAAATACTCCGCATTTCTGTTTTTCCCACCGAAGTGGATAACTTCACATTTTTCCACATTATATTCCATCTGCCATGCTCTTGCCCACTCACTTAGCCTGTCTATATCCCCTTGAAGCCTCTTTGCATCCTCCTCACAACTCACATTCCCACCTAGTTTTATATCATCAGCAAACTTGGAAATATTACATTTGGTTCCCTCATCCAAATCATTGATATAGATTGTGAATAGCTGGGGCCCAAGCACCGATTCCTGCGGTACCTCACTAGTCACAGTCTGCCAACCTGAAAAAGACCCGTTTTTTCCTACTCTCTGTTTTCTGTTTGTTAACCAATTCTCAATCCAGGCCAGTATATTACCCCCAATTCCATGTGCTCTAACTTTGTTCATCAACCTCCTGTGTTCATCAACCTCCTTATCGAAAGCCTTCTGAAAATCCAAATACACCACATCCACTGGTTCCCCTTATCTATTCTACTAGTTACATCCTCAAAGAACTCCAATATGTTTGTCAAACATGATTTCCCTTTCATAAATCCATGTTGACTCTGCCAATTCCTACTGTTATTTTCTAAGTGTCCTGTTATTGCATCCTTTATATTAGATTCTAGCATTTTCCCTACTACTGATGTCAGGCTAACAAGTCTGTAGTCCCCTGTTTCCTCTCTCCCTCCTTCCTCAAATAGTGGGGTTACATTTGCTACCCTCCAATCTGCAGGAACCATTCCAGAATCTATAGAATTTTGGAAGATGACAACCAATGCATCCATTATCTCTATAGCCACCTCTTTCAAAACCTTGGGATGTAGATCATCAGGTCCTTGGGATTTATCGACTTTCAGTCCCATTAATTTCTCTAGTACTTTTTTTTTACTAATACTAATTTTCTTCAGTTCCTCATTCTTGCTATTTCCTTGGTTCTCTAATATTTCCGGGAGGTTTTTTGTGTCTTCTTCCACGAAGGCACCATGGTGCACTATCCCTCCTCATCGTCCTTGACCTCTCTGCAGTTTTCGACATGGTCGACTACACTATTCCCCCTCCAACAGCTCTCCTCCTGCCTTTGCTCTGTTCGACTCTTACCTATCCGATCGTAGACGGAGCATTTCCAGCAATGGCTTCTCTTCCTGCTTCCACACAGTTACCTCTAGAATTCCCCCAAGGATCTATCCTTGGCCATCTCCTCTTCCTCATCTACATGCTGTCCCTTGATGACATCATTCAAACATATGGGCCAAGAGATTGGTGGCCCCTGAGAAATTGGCACTGTGCAATCAAATTTCTAGACTGCATCCTGACGCCATTTGAAGGCAGCTGAAGCCTCTTAAAGAGAAGGTGCACTGGGGTCGGAGACAGTGGGAAACATTTTGAAAGCTGAAGCAAGGGCCCCAGACCTCAGATGCAGCATTGGAAGCCCTTGTTGGGGAGGTTGGCAGGAGGAAGGAGACACTGTTCCAAAAACAGTGGGAAAAAGTGGCTCAAGAGGTCAATGCCATGGCCATTGCACACAGGACCTGAATGCACTGTAGGAAGAAGTTTAGTGACCTCAGCAGGGCAAGGTAAGACCCCTACCTCTCACCTCTCTTACTCTCTACCCTGCACCACCTTCGCTCCCCCACTTCCCTTTACCTCCGATATTCACTGCTATTCCCGCAATTCTGTTAAGGTAGGGAGTTCCAGGATTTTGACCTAGCAATGATGAAGGAACGGTGACATATATCCAAGGAAGGATAGTGTGTGACTTGGAGAAGAGCTCGAAGGTGATGGTGTTCCCGTGCACCTGAATGGAAATGATGATCCCTTTGAACTGGCTCAATCCCAACTGTTAGCACTGGGCAAATTGATTAAATATCGAATCAGGTGCTGCACTACCAGCGTAAGACCCTTATTTACATATTACAATGAACTCTGCGCATGTTTTCGCTTGGACGACTACGGGTGCCCAGCCCAATATGGCGTGCGGCGCACTCCCGGTGCAGAGCAATTGTGTGCGTGCGCCGTGTGCTGTATTGGGCCACTAGCTGCCCATTTCATGCCCAAAAATCGAGCGCTGGGCAATCGAATTTCTGTGCCAACATTTTTAGAGTGCACTCTTGTCCCTGCAAGAACTAGTTCTAATGTAGCAATTAAAAATCCAGGGATTGTACTGCAAACTTCTAACACCTGCAGCCATCTGTGCTTTTGTTTTTCCATAATATGTAATCTATATCTTTAAATAATGCTCTGTAGTATCCAACTTATTATTTTCTTGTCTTTGAACTATTCTATAAATGAACAGTATAATGGGCACTTATGGAGATTGGAGGTGCAACCAACTTTGACATAAACTTGTCACACCAAATATATTCATTACAATTATTTGTCGTTCCTAACAAGATGTTAGCGTCTGCATATCAAGAATACTCCTTTGAAGTTACACCAAGATTTTTGATTTTACCTGTTTGTGATGAAAGAAAATAGATCGCAGCAAACGGCAAGTTAAAGGCTTTTTTATAGTGTTACTCAGATGTATGTAAATGTTACTATTGCAAAGGTTGCTACATGCTCCAATATTTTTTATAACCAAAACAACATTTCACATGGTTTTAATGAAACAAAAAATATTTTGAAATGTAACCCTTTGAATACTAAAAGGCATAGTCAGTTTTTAACATACATCCCTTTATTGTATCACACACAAAAAATAAACTTTCAAAGAGACTGTGTATTTCTGATACTGGTTGTTATAAAGCTGAATGTGCAGAATAATAATTTTTTTTAAATTCCTTACATTGTTGGAATAAACTAAAAGGAACTACAATCTCACATAATGAAAGACATTGGGGGTAATTTTGACTTCGTGTGATATTGTAAAACAGGTGATGGCGAATCGACAATTGAAGTCACTGGAAATAGAAATTGGGAGAGATGTAAAATGGGCTGCCAATTCACTATCACCCGTTTAACACTATCGCACCAAGTCAAAATCTACCCCTTTATCTCTACTATAGCCAATAATGATTCAAGTTTTGTTACAGAAGTGTAGAGCACTCTAAATACGTGTAGGATATGATTTATGCCATTGCCCATTGTCCGTGAAGTGACTATGTATAGTTGCAAGGACTAATCAGATACTGTGAGCAGAACTAGATATGAATCATCCTTATTCACTCACTCATTCATTTAACTTAAAATATGGGGAATCATCGCACCCACTGCAGAGTGACAAGATGCGGGCCACTCATTCACTGGGTAGCAAATGTAATCCTGTTCACTTTATTTGTGTGCCCCAAAGCCACATTAACAAATGATATTTCAATGTTAAATGGAGTGTGAAAGCTACAAGAAAAGAAAAACTCCCATTAAACTCAAACCTCTTGTGATACTGCCTTTTTACACAAGACACAAGTGTTGGTTGCTTTTCACAGGGTGAAATGAGCAATGGAACAAAACATGCGCATACCAGTGAGGGAGCAGCAACTCCCAAGCACTGATCCTTGCAGCACCTGACTAGTTACAACCTGCCAACCCGAAAATGACTCATTTATTCCTACTCTTTGTTTTCTGTGCGTTAACCAATCCTCAATCCGTGCTAATATATTACCCCCAATCCCACGAGTCCTTATCTTGTGTAACAACCTCTTATGTGGCACCTTATCGAATGCCTTTTGAAAATCCAAATATACTTCATCCACTGGTTCCCCCTTATTTACCCTGCTAGTTACACCCTCAAAAAACTCTAATAGATTTGTCAAACACGATTTCCCTTACATAAAACCGTGTTGATTCTGCCCAATCATATCATGATTTTCTAAGTGCCCTGTTACTATGTCCTTACTAATAGATTCTAGCATTTTCCCTACTACTGATGTCAGACTAACTGGTCAATTGTTACGTGTTTTCTCTCTCCCTCCTTTCTTGAGTAGCGGGGTTACATTTACTACCTACCAATCCACGGGGACCGATGTAGAATCGAAGGAATTCTGGAAAATCAAAACCAATGCATCCACTATCTCTACAGCCACCTCTTTAAAAACCCTAGGATGTAGGCCATCAGGTCAAAGGAATTTGTCAGCTTTTAGCCCCAGTAATTTTTCCAGTACTTTTTCTTTACTAATCTTAATCACTTTAAGTTCCTCACTCCCATTAGACCCTTAGTTCACCACTATTTCCGAATGTTTTTGTGTCTTCTACTGTGAAGAGAGATACAAAATATTTCTTTAACATCTCTGCCATTTCCTTATTCCCCATTATAATTTCTCTTGTCTCTGCCTCTAAGGGACCCACATTTACTTTCTCTAATCTCTTCCTTTTTACATGCTTGTAGAAGGTCGTACAATCTGTTTTTATATATCTTGTTAATTTACTCTCATATTCAATTTTCTTCCTCTTTATCAATTTCTTGGTCATCCTTTGCTGATTCCTAAAACCCTCCCAATCCTTAGGTTTACTACTCTTTTTGGCAACATTGTAAGCATCTTCTTTAAATCAATACTATTCTGAGAGCAGAATTGTATTCCATCAAAGCCTGTAACCTCATGGCCCGGCGTATCCCTCATTCTACCATCACCAAAAAGCCACGGGATCAACCCTGGTTCAATGAGGAGTGTAGAAGAGCATGCCAGGAGCAGCACCAGGCGTACCTAAAAATGAGGTACCAACCTGGTGAAGCCATAACTCAGGACTCTATGCATGCTATACAGTGGAAGCAACATGCTATAGACAGAGCTAAGCGATTCCACAACCAACGGATCAGATCAAAGCTCTGCAGTCCTGCCTCATCCAGTGGTGAAGGGTGGTGGATAATTAAACAACTAACAGGAGGAGGAAGCTCCGTGAACATCCCCATCCTCAATGATGGCAGAGCCCAGCACATGAGTGCAAAAGACAAGGCTGAAGCAATTGCAACCATTTTCAGCCAGAAGTGCCGAATGGATGATCCATCTCGGCCTCCTCCCGAGATCCCCACCATCACAGAAGCCAGTTTTCAACGAATTCGGTTCACTCCATGTGATATCAAGAAACGGCCGAGTGCACTGAATACAGCAAAGACTATGGACCCCGACAACATCCCGGCTGTAGTGCGGAAGGCTTGTGCTCCGGAACGAGCCGCGCCTCTAGCCAAACTGTTCCATACAGCCACAACATTGGCATCTACCCGACAATGTGGAAAATTGCCCAGGTATGTCCTGTCCACAAAAAGCAGGACAAATCCAATCTGGCCAATTACCGCCCTATCAGTCTACTCTCAATCATCAGCAAAGTGATGGAAGGTGTCGTCAACAGTGCTATCAAGCGGCACTTACTCATCAATAACCTGCTCCCCGAGGCTCAGTTTGGGTTCCGCCAGGACCACTCGGCTCCAGACCTCATTACAGCCTTGAGCCCTAGTGAAATTGGAGTCAGTGGGAATCAGGGAGAAAACTCTTCAGTGGCTGGAGTCATACCTAGCAAAAAGGAAGATGGCAGTGGTTGTTGGAGGCCAATCATTTCAGCCCCAGGACATCGCTGCAGTAGTTCCTCAGGGCAGTGTCCAAGACCCAACCATCCTTAGCTGCTTCATCAATGACCATCCCTCCATCATAAGGTCAGAAGTGGGGATGTTCGCTGAGGACTGCACAGTGTTGAGTTCCATTTGCAACCCCTCAAATAATGAAGCAGTCCATGCCCGCATGCAGCAAGACCTAGACAACATCCTATCTTGGGCTGATAAGTTGCAAATAACATTCGCGCCAAACCAGTTCTAGGCAATGACCATCTCCAACAAGAGAGAATCTAACCAGCTCCCCTTGATATTCAATGGCATTACCATCGCCGAATCCCCCACCATCAACATCCTGGGAGTCACCATTGACCAGAAACTAGACGGGACAAGCCACATAAACACTGTGGCTACAAGAGCAGGTCAGAGGCTGGGTATTCTGTGGTGAGTGACTCACCTCCTGACCCCCCAAAGCCTTTCCACCATCTACAAGGGACAAGTCAAGAGTGTGATGGAATACTCTCCACTTGCCTGGATGAGTGCAGCTCCAACAACACTCAAGAAGCTCGACAACATCTAGGAAAAAGCAACCCGCTTGAGTGGCACCCCTTCCACCACACTAAACATTCACTGCCTCCACCACTTACGTACTGTGGCTGCAGTGTGTACCATCCACAGGATGCACTGCAGCAACTCGCCAAGGCTTCTTCAACAGCTCCTCCCAAACCCACGACCTCTACCATCTAGAAGGACATGGGCAGCAGGCACATGGGAACAACACCACCTTCACGTTCTCCTCCAAATCACACACCATCCTGACTTTGAAATATATCGCCGTTCCTTCATCATCGCTGGATCAAAATCCTAGAACTCCCTACGTAACAGCGTTGTGGGAGATCCTTCACCACACAGACTGCAGCAGTTCAAGAAGGCGGCTCACCACCACCTTCTCAAGGGCAATTAGGGATGGCCAATAAATGTTGGCCTTGCCAGCGACATCCACATCACATGAATAAATAAAAAAAACTTCTCTAGTTAGCCACGATTGGGTCACTTTTCCTGTGGAGTTTTAATTCCTCAAGGGAATGTATATTCGTTGAGAATTATGAATTATTGCCATTGCTTATCTACCATCATATCCTTTAATCTAATTTCCCAATCTATCTTAGCCAACTCGCTCATCATACCTGTGTAATTGACTTTGTTTAAACAGTTTTGGACTTAATTACATCTGTCTCAAACTCAATATGAAATTCACCATATTATGATCACTCTGCCCCAGAGGATCCCTAACTATAAGATTACTAATTGATCCTGTCTCATTAAACAATACTAGATCCAAAACAGCCTGTTCCCTAATTGGTTCCTCGACATATTGTTCTGGAAAACTGTCTCGAATGCATTCCATGAACTCCTCCTCCTCTACTTTCGCCAATTTGGTTTGCCCGGTCTATATGAAGATCAAAGTCCCCCATTGTTACCATTGTTACATGTTTTTTAAATATCCTGATTTATACTATGTCCAACACTGTAACTTCTGTTAGGGGGCCTATAAATTGCTCCCACCTGTGTTTTCTGCCCCTTATAATTTCTTAGTTCCACCCATACTGATTCTACATCCTGATTTTCTGAGCTAAGATCCTTTCTCACTGCTGCCTTTATCTCATCCTTTATTATCAGGGCTGTCCACCCCCCACCACCTTTCCCATTTTGCCTATTTTTCCTAAACATCAAGTACCCTGGAATACTTAGTTCCCAATCTTGGTCACCCTGCAACCACGACTCAGTAATGGCTACTTGATCAAACCCATTTATCTCTATTTGTGCCATTAGTTCTTCTATCTTGTTGCGAATGCTTTATGCATTCAAATATAGTGCCTTTAATTTTAACTTTTTACTGTTTTTCCCTGATGTGACCTTCGTCACTAATGCCCTATTACCTTTGTTAAACTCTGTCCCTTCCTGACACACTCTGCTTGTGTTTACCCAAATCACTACTCTGCTCTACAGCCTTGACTTTTCTCTTTAGACTTATAAATTTACCCTTCTTCTCCTGGATCACCCGACGTCTGATCCAAATAGGAGTGGAAATCCTACCCTGAATTCGTTTTGTACTTCCCAGCTGTTCATAATTTCCAGAAGAAAAAATCCTGCTCTGTGAGAATGCATCAGAGGAAATGGTAACACCCTAACCAGCACCAGTTTACAATAGCAGAAGATGGAACCCACAGTTTGTACACAGTCCTTCACACATTAAGTTCCTCTTTTCAACAATATCAACAACAATAACTTGCATTCATTTAGAGCCTTTAATGTAATAAAATGTCCCAAGGCACTTCACAGGAGCGTTATTAAACAAAATTTGACACTGAGCCACATAAGGAAATTTTAGGACAGGTGACCAGCTTGGTCAAAAAGATAGGGTTTAAGGAATCTTAAAGGAGGAGAGAGAGGTAGAGAGGCGGAGAGGCTAAGAGATGGAATTCCAGAGCTTAGGGCCTAGGCAGCTGAAGGCATGGCTGCCAATGGTGGCATCCCCCACTATCAATAATCTTCATTTACTTCAGATCATAATAATCTGAATCACCATGGATGCGAATCTAAAGTCCAAATCAATCTTAATGAACATCGCTATTACAAAGCAGTCTGCTTCCTGAGTCTTGTGCATTGGATCTTACTCATCTGAAGTTCGAGACTCACTTCCACATTTCTGCAGAGAGGTTATCCTGTTCCTGTAAGTTTTCCTATCTTTACAGTGATTAAGCATTCACTCTGCTGGCCTTTATTTACACTAGTCAGTAACTACGCTTACACCTTCCAATCCAAAACTGGACGATGGCTACCTAATCTCACTGTTCAGTAAAGCTGCATATGGTAGGACACTGGAAAGTTCACCCCTTTCTCTACATCTACCATCATCCTCTGTTTGAACCTTACCCACTTCATGCCTCCTCTTCTTCTCCACCCATGAAGAAGGAAATGGAGATTGCTGCCATCCAACATTCCACAAAATCCACGACCAATTTCTCTCATGGATTAGTTATGACCGTGACAAATTCCTTTCTATAGAAATGATTCTCCCTTCTCCCTGTCTTCGATGCTCACCCACTGTATACATCAGCCCTCCCAGTAACTACATACTCCTTCACAATCTGTCAGGGAGAACATTAAGCATTCTTGATGGAGTATTGCTATTTTTTTTATATATGAGTGATTATGAGGGCAGGATGGAGGCATCACATGCTCTATTCATCACATTGGCAGAATAAAACCCACACAAGAATATGCATAGGTAGGCAGGCTTCTCATGTTTTGCAACTTCAAAAGAAGAAGAAATAACACATATAAAAAAAATTTTCAAGTATGCCCTTAAACTTTTTCTGTTGGCAGTGATAACAACACCATTATCCTTGCGCCAACATTTGTTTATAAAATTAACCACTGAGCCAATTTTGAAAGATTTTCAGTGTTGTCGGTCTTACACTATTTAAATGTGACTTTAGCACTAAACAGTAGCTGAGCAGGATCATCCACTCAGCACTTTTGTTTGAAGATGGTTGCAAATGCTTCAGCCTTGTCTTTTGCACTCACATGCTGGGCTCTGCCATCATTAAGGATGAGGATGTTCATGGAGCCTCCTCCTCTCATTAGTTGCTCAATTGTCCACCACCGTTTGGGACTGAATGTGACAGGACTGCAGAACTTTGACCCGATCCATTGGTTGTGGGATCGCTTAGCTCTGTTTGGCATGCATGTAGTCCTGTGTTGTAGCTTCACCAGGTTGCTATGCCTTATGGTGCTCCTGGCTGGCCTTTCTACGCTCCTCATTGAACCAGGGTAGGTTATCTGGTTTGATGGTGATAGTGGAATGAGGAATATAATGGGCCATGAGGTTACAGATTGTGGTGAATTACAATTCTGCTGCTGCTGATGGCCCATAGCGCCTCATGGATGACCAGTTTTAAGCTGCTAGACCAGATCTTAATCGATCCTACTTAGCACAGTGGTATTGCCATATGACACATGACACCATTATCCTTGCGCCAACATTTGTTTATAAAATTAACCACTGAGCCAATTTTGAAAGATTTTCAGTGTTGTCGGTCTTACACTATTTAAATGTGAATACTGGACTTGGTCTCCACAAGGACTGTGCGGTGGTCACTCCTACTAATAGCATTCCATTCTTTTCCCAAAGGTAGGGGAGTCTATAACGAGGGGACATAGATTTAAGGTGAGAGGGGAGAGATACAAAAGGGTCCAGAGGGGCAATTTTTTCACTCAAAGGGTGGTCAGTGTCTAGAACGAGCTGCCAGAGGCAGTAGTAGAGGCGGGTACAATTTTGTCTTTTAAAAAGCATTTGGACAGTTACATGGGTAAGATGGGTATAGAGGGATATGGGCCAAGTGCAGGCAATTGGGACTAGCTTAGTGGTATAAACTGGGCGACATGGACATGTTGGGCCGAAGGGCCTGTTTCAATGTTGTAACTTCTATGATTCTATGATTCTATGATTCTATGATTGTAGACAGATGCATCTGTGACAGGTAGATTGGCGTTGACAAGGTCAGGTAAGTTATTCCGTTGTGTTGGTTCTCTCACCACCTGCCACAAGCCATTCTGGCAGCTACATCCAGAACTCAGCCAGCTCGGTCAGTGGTGATGCTTCTGAGCTACTCTTGGTGATGGACATTGAAGTCCCCCATCCAGAGTACATTCTGTACTCTTACAACCCTCAGTGGTTCCACCAATTGGTATTCAACATGGAGGAGTACTGATTCATCAACTGAAGGCGGGTGGTAGGTGGTAATCAGTGAGCGGTTTCCTTGGCCAAGTTTGACCTGAAGCCTTTGAGACTTCATGGGGTCCAGAGTCAATGTTGAGAACTCCGAAGGATACTCTCACCTGACCGTATATCACTGTGCCACCATGGGTGGGACTGTCGTGCCATGGGTGGGGAAAATCTTACAGACAATAATCCGGGACAACTATGGGTTAATACATGAAAGTCAGCATGGATTTGTTAAATGAAAATCGTGTTTGACCAACTTGATTAATTTCTTTGATGAAGTAACAGAGAGGGTTGATGAGGGTAGTGTGATTGATGTCATGTATATGGACTTTCAAAAGGAATTTGAGAAAGTACCACATAATAAACTTGTTAGCAAAATTAAATTTCATGGGATTAAAGGGGCAGTGGCAGCCTGGATACAAAATTGACTAAGGGACATAAGAACATAAGAACATAAGAAATAGGAGCAGGAGTGGGCCAAACTGCCCCTCAAGCCTGCTCCGCCATTCAATAAGATCATGGCTGATGTTTGGCCTCAACTCCATTGTCCCACCCGATCCCCATTTTCCCTGATTCTCCTAGAGTCCAAAAATATATCTATCTCAGCCTTGAATATACTCAACGACTCAGCATCCTCAGCCTTCTGGGGTAGAGAATTCTAAAGATTCGCAAACCTCTGAGTAAAGAAATTCCTCCATATCTCAGTCCTAAATGGCTGGCCCCTCATTCTGAGACTATGCCCCCTGGTTCTAGACTCACCAGCCAGGGGGAACAACCTCTCAGCATTTACCCCGTCAAGCCCCCTCATAATCTTGTATGTTTCAATAAGATCACCTCTCATTCTTCTAAACTCCAGAGAATATAGTCCCATTCTACTTAATCTCTCCTCATAGGACAACCCTCTCATCTCAGGAATCAATCTAGTGAACAGAAACAGAAAGCAAAGAGTAGTGGAGAATGGTTGTTTTTCAGACTGGAGGGAAGTGGTGTTCCCCATGAGTCAGTATTAGGACCACAGCTCTTTTTGATATATATTAATGAACTGGACTTGGGTATAGAGGGTATAATTTCTAAGTTTGCAGATGACACAAAACTCAGAAATGTAGTGAACAATGTGAAAGATAGTAACAGACTTCAGGAGGACACAGACAGACTGGTGAAATGGGCAGGCACATGGCAGCTGAAATTTAATGCAGAGAGGTGTGAAGAGGTGCATTTTGGTAGGAAGAATGAGGAGAGGCAATATAAACTAAATGGTGCAATTTTAAAGGGAGTGCAGGAACAGAGAGACCCGGGGGTGTTTGTACGCAAATCTTTGAAGGTGGCAGGACAAAATGAGAAGGCTGTTAAAAAAGAATATGGGATCCTTGGCTTTATTAAAAGCATGGTACATTGCATGGTACATTGGCGAGACCATGCAGACGCTGCGACAATGGATGAACGGACACCGTGCAACAATCGCCAGACAGGAGGGTTCCCTCCCAGTCGGGGAACACTTCAGCAGTCAAGGACATTCAGCCACCGACCTTTGGGTAAGCGTACTCCAAGGCGGCCTTCGAGACACACGACAACGCAAAATCGTCGAGCAGAAATTGATAGCCAAGTTCCGCACCCATGAGGACGGCCTCAACCGGGATCTTGGGTTCATGTCACACTACACGTAACCCCACCAGCGAACAAAAGTTATCTGTTTTTAATATAACGGGTCATTTACTGTCTTTCTCTTCCTTCCGGACGTTTCTATGTTTCTGCCTCTCTCTCTGTTTTTTTTTGGTTGTTTGTATATTCAGTGGCCCTGTAGGTAACACCTCTCTGTCTGAACACTTTGATTGCCTTGGCAACGGGCAGTTGGAAAGACTATCTGTAATCACCAGGTATTGTTCTGTGATTTATAAATGCGAAAGGTTCGAGGATTTCATTTCCACATTCACCTGAGGAAGGAGGAAGCCTCCGAAAGCTTGTGATTTTCAAATAAAATTGTTGGACTATAACTTGGTGTTGTAAAATTGTTTACAATTATTAAAAGAGGCATAGAGTACAAAGGCAAGAAAGTTATGCTAAACCTTTATAAAACACTGATTAGGCCTCAGCTAGAGTATTGTGTTCAATTCTGGGCACCAAACGTTAGGAAGGATGTCAAGGCCTTACAGAGGATGCCATGATGTGGAGATGCCGGTGATGGACTGGGGTTGACAATTGTAAACAATTTTACAACACCAAGTTATAGTCCAGCAATTTTATTTTAAATTCACAAGCTTTCGGAGGCTACCTCCTTCCTCAGGTGAACGATGTGGAAATGAAGTCCTCGAAAATCATTTTCGAGGACTTTATTTTCGAGGACTTTATTTTCGAGGACTTTATTTTCGAGGACTTCATTTCCACATCGTTCACCTGAGGAAGGAGGTAGCCTCCGAAAGCTTGTGAATTTAAAATAAAATTGCTGGACTATAACTTGGTGTTGTAAAATTGTTTACAATTTACAGAGGATGCAGAAGAGATTTATTAGACTGGTATCATGGATCTTGGACTTCAGTTATATGGAGAGACTGAAGAAGCCGGGGTTGTTCTCCTTTGAGCAGAGAAGGTTAAGGGAAGATTTGATAGAGGTGTTGAAAATCATGAACGGTTTTGATAGAGTAAATAAGGAGAAACTGTTTCCAGTGACAGGAGAATCGGTAACCAGAAGGCACAGATTTAAGGTGATCGGCAAAAGAACCAGAAACGACATGATGAAACATTTTTTTACGCAGCGAGTTGTAATGATCTGGAATGCGCTGCCTGAAAGGATGGTGGAAGCAGATTCAATAGTAACTTTCAAAAGGGAATTGGATAAATACTTGAAGGGAAAAAGTTTACAGGGCTATGGGAAAAGAGCAGGGGCGTGGATAGCTCTTTCAAAGATCTGGCACAGGCATGATGCGTCAAATGGCCTCCTTCTGTGCTGTATCTATGATACCCAGAGGTTGTGATAGCGGGACATTGGCTGATAGGTATGTATCTGTTGATTATGATTATGTCAGGCTGTTATTTGGCTAGTCTGTGGAACAGCTCTCACAGCTTTGGCACCAGTCCCCAGATGTTAGAGACGAGGACTTTGCAGGGTCAACTGGCCTTTGTTGTGTCCTAATTCAGTGTCTAGGTCGCAGCCTTAAGCTAGTTTTGATACAACTGAGTGGCTTGCTAGGTCACATCAGAGGACAGTTAAGAGTCAACCACATTGGTGTGGGACTGGAGTCACATATAGGCCAGACCGGGTAAGAACATTAGGTTTCCTTCCTTAAAGGACATTAGTGAAAGAATTAGGTTTTTACAACAATCTGACAGCATCATGATCACTTTTACTGATACCAGGGGCTCAATTTTACCGGCGGGTTTCCTGTGCGTTTCCAGCGGGGGGGGCCCCGAAAATCCCGATATCCAGGCACGTGACCGGATCGCGCCACAATCCCGTCCACTTCCGGGTTCCCCGATGATGTGCGGGAGTGCGTGCGTAGCCCCCGCTGGTGGGAATCCCGCAGGCAATTAAAGCCAGCGGGATGCCACTTGAGTGTATTTATTTTGCTTGTTCAGGTCATTAACTGACCTGATTAAGGGACTGTGTGTGATTTTGGAGAAACATGGGACTGATTCACACACTGGGGGAAACAGTCCTAGTTGAACTGGACGTGTTGCAGCCGTCAGCCTGTGGCAGCTGCAAAGGTCCATTTGACAGGTGTGGGGGGGAGACCCTCAGCCATTGCAGGAGGCCGCTCTGTCACTTGGGACAAAGTTTGGCCTCCACCACCCCCCTCCTGGTGGTCAAAGTCACCAACCTGCACACTCACCCCGGGGTCCGGAGACATGTGCCTACCTTGCGGACCCCCTCAGATGTACATATTGCGGATGGGGGTCGCCGTAGCTGCAGTCATGACCTCCTCGGAGGGCGAACAGCATCACCAGCCTTGCCATCCACGCCGTCCACCTCTGACACGTGGAGCTCCACAACAGAGTGCTGTGACACATCCACCTGTACAGCAGGAGGGAGGGCTACCGCAGAGAGAGACGCGTCGCAGAGGGCACTACCCTCGCCACACGTTCCACAGACCGAGGCGCAGCTCCCCGGACCTCTCTGAGCAGCAGTGCACACGGAGGCGCAGATTCACTCGACATGTAGTCGTGGACATCTGCAGCCTCTTTCATGCCGAGCTGCTCCTGGCTGACCCCAGCACCATCTGCTTACCTGTCGCTGCCAAAGTCACCACTGCCCTCCACAACTTCTCCTCCGCATCCTTCCAGGGTGCAGCCGGGTACACCGCCGATGTCTCTCAGTCGTCTGCGCGGAAGAGCCCTGGAAATACACCTGCACCTACTCTGCAGTGACACAATGGGTGGCATCAGTGGTGGGTCCTCATAGTGATACCCAGGAGCGGGCATTATTGCACAAAACAGACAGGATTCGCGGAGACATGGCAGTGGTGGTGCCAATATAATGTGTGATGTGAGTTGTTCTGAAATTCAATATAGGTAACACCCATGACAAACCCTCAAACACCCTTGTGCATCCCCTTCATGCTCACAACACGTTTGCCTTACGCTGCCTACTGCACATATGTGATGCATGCCCTGTGGCTGCAGCACAGGTGGTGGCAGGTTGAGTGAGGCTGGCCGTGAGGGAGATGCACGAGAGGGTGCGTATGGGATAGAGCCATGAGATTATATGAGGATTGGGTTGCGTGTTTGTGGCGGGGTGAGTACTCGCGAGGTGAGTAGGTGCAGGTAAGATGAGGATGGGGTTTGAGTGGGTATGAGGGGTGATGTGACAGAGTGGTGTTGGCGGTGCCGAAGGAGATGTGGGGTGGGGGCAGTGTTGTGGCAGACGGAGTGTAGGGGAAAGACTACGTGTTCTCACTGTGGCTGACTTACTGCGGTCATTGGAGCGCCTCCTGCACTGTATGCAGGTGGGCGATATGTTGGTGGTGCAGGTGACCACCTCTGGCACCTCGAGCCAGGCCTTCTTGGTGGCAGAGGCAGGCCGCTTCCTCCCACCCGCCGGATGGGAGATCTCTGTCCTCCCCCTCCTTCTCACCCCATCTGATGATACCTGGGGTGAGGCATCATTAAACTGGGAGCAGCCTTCCCCCTGGGCTGCTCCATGCTGTAATGTGTTCTATTGGTTGCAGCATCTGTCAGTGGAGGACTGCCCCTTTAACTAGAGAACCTCCAGCTGACAGATCGTACTGCGTATGCGCAGCCCGCCCGACGCGCAGACCAGCAGCGCGGACCCCGGAGGAGCAGGTAATTGGATCCAATTAGTGGATTGCCTGCTACGTTCGCGCGGGCAACCCACTAATTTCACCGAGCGTGTTGACCACGCTCCCGAAACCCAACCCGCCGGAAACCCGCAGGCCTGGTAAAATCGGGCCCCAGCTCTTTAGTCCAGATTTTTTTTAATATATAACTGAATTCAAATTCTCAAACTGTCATGGTGGGATTTGAACTCACATTCTCTGGATTATTAGTCCAGACTTCAGGCTTATTAGTCCAGTAACATAACCACTACGCTACTATACTCGTGTAAAAGTTCTGATAATTAATTCAGAATTTTGTACTTTTCCTACTGATTCCTGTTCTTTTTCAAAACAGGAACCCTAGCTCTTGGACTCAGCAATGATTTTGATGGATTTTGTCTACTTTTGGATCAAACTGAGAATTCAAGCCAAGGCCAATTCACATATCCCTTGTTAAAAAAAAATTTCCAAAAATGTTTTCCTGAAATGCAGACTTTGTCTCCTCTCTCCAATTACAGTCAACTTCCAAAATAAATATATTTTCCAAACAGTTTTTGTGGGGCACTTGTAATTTGATTTTTTGCATAAGTGACTCTTTATGCATGCAGTTCGCAGTGTCACTGCAAAATAACTGTGCCGGTGCTTAGTCATTAGCTGCTACGCTATACTATAACTGCTACTTTTCCCAACACCCTCGAACCTCTGTAATTTTAAATTCTATTCATGCCAAGTCTGAAGCATGTTGTCCATCATGACACCTTTGATCATCGCACTCTGCTGCCAATAATCTGACACTGCTCCAAATATTCTCAAAGGATTGTAACTTTAAATTCCATCCATCCCATCTTTGAAGCTTCTGCCAATTACGATTGTAACACCACGACACCGATGTTCTGCTTCTTTGCCAAACTGTGTTAAAGTATTGCAACTTTATGTTCTATTCACCATTAAATAGACGAGTGCCAGTTTCAATCCACATCCTCCAAGGTACCCCACAGGGGAGTGGGCCACACAAAGGCAAATGGTGTTTAATTTAGATAAATGTAGCCATTCATGTTGGGAGAGCCAACACAGAATACACGCATCATTTGCAGGGAACAATACTGAAAGAGGTTGAGAGGGGAAAAGATCTTGCTGTTGTTATGTACAGATCACTAACGGTTCATGACCAATGTAGAGAAATTGTAACTAAAGCTAACAGAGTATTAGGTTGTATTAATAGAATGATCCAGTATAATTCAAAGGAAACCATTTTGACACTTATACAGGTCGTTGGTCAAACCGCATCTAGAGGACTGTGCCCAGTTTTGGTCCCCCAACATGGTGGATGATATAACAGCTTTGGAAAAGGTCCAGAGGAGAGCTACAAGAATGATTCTTAGCTTAAAGAGCCTCGGGTACTCAGTTAGGCTCAAGGACCTTGGTCCATTTACTTTACAGCAGCGTAGACATAGAGGTGACCTGATAGAGGTGTACAAAATAAATAAAGAGCTAGATAGTATCCCTATTGATAGATCATTCCAGTTTAACAGGTTGGGAAGGACCGGGGAACACAAGTTTAAACTATGGAAGAGAAGGAATAGAATGGATGTTAGGCGGTTCTTCTTATCCCAGAGAATTGAGCACCTTTGGAATACATTGTCAGCTGGTGTGGTGGGTGCTGACTCAGCATGCCTTCAAGAGGGAGCTGGACTGGTATGTGACTGGGGCAGAGATTGCATCGTATAGGAGGTAAGTGCCTTAATAGATAACACTTGATCCATGTGATCTCCTGGACTGGTTTCGATCACCTGAGGGGGTCGGAGAGGAATTTTCCAGTGTTTCTTTTCCTTTTACTGGCCCTGAGTTTTTTCTCTTTTTTTGTCTCTCCCAGGAGATTACATGGCTGCGGGGGTCAGTGGGAGGTTGCTGGTGGTGGGAAGAAGTGTTTAGCCATGATGGTCCGGCCATCATGATATGGGGCAGGCTTGATGGGCTGGCTAGTCTTTTCCTGCCCATCAATTTTGTATGTTTTTGTGCTAGGCTGGCTGGTCAGTCATCAACAGTGCCCTGGTGTACTGCGGACCTGCCTGCTTCAGCTGTCAGATTACTGAGTCTGAAACAGGGGATTTGCTTCGTTGTGAATTTCTGTCATCAGGCATGTCATCTTGGAGTCACTTCAACCACGAATAGATCCTGCTTAACTCCTCCCCGCAGGAGGATAATACATGTAGCACAGGAGTTCCCAGATAGTTTGACATTAGTTAGTAGAAATAGTATATCATTATCAAGTTGCATATAAACTGAATACATTGTCAGGCAAAGCATACGTTCTTCATTAGTATGGAACTTGAAAGGCAGGATAGATACCAGAAAATTTAAAAGTTGACAATCCAACAGTTGTGCCCATAAGTACTAGTTGGTAGCATCAGATATTATTATTCCTGTGTAGATTAGCTGCAAAGTTTGTAACTTCCCCACGGTTCTCTGTTGTTCTTGAAGTACAACTTGCAGTAGTTTGTATTAGTTTAAGGTTCGCTGGATTTTGATTGCCTAGGGCCAGACTAAACCTTCAATTCACCAGAACTAACCACAAACTACAGCGAACAACATCTTCCGCACTAATGGTGGCTAATTGTACTACTTATTTTGAAGAATATGATTTAACAAGGAAAATCCTTCATGCTAATTTAACCACAACATTTGCTTCATTAAACGTTGACAGCACAATCTCATGTTAAAGCCTGTTGTGCTGGTTGCTGTAGATGTCGGCACTGTCATTTATCCGCCCTTCACAGTTTGCTGTCTGGAGTCACACAGTGTTATTGGATAGATTAATTCTGTTAATGCATTCCAGACAGTGTGAGTATCTGTACTTTTAATCAATAGATGCCATTAAAAATAAACCCGGGGCTCTTTGAACAAGATCTGCTGGATGAGGAGCTATCAGGCCCATTTTGGCACCCCTTTAGGCTGACATTCCTTTAGCGTCTCCTATCAAAGTTGCTTTAGAGAATAATGCGGACAGGAAAACCTTTGCACAGTACAATCAAGGGCTGACAATGAATTGTGTTTATCTGCTCTCTTTATATCTGCTATTGTTAATGTCATTTTGCTGGTCACACTGTACTGACCTCATGCAATCATCCTTAAACATAGATGCAGAATGAACAGTGTTCTATGAAGGACAGATGTGAACAAAATGGATTATTATCTAGGGCAATCTGAACTTACTGAGTACTGTGGCATTCAAGACTGGCGTCAAGAGTTTTCCAAGGAGTGTATACCTTTCAAATGGGACAACAGCCAAACAAAGAAATTTGATTTGCTGGTTTTCCATGCCTACTTTTCACAGCCACATTTCTTACTGGCTTCCATGTATTAATTTCTGCAGCATCTTGCTTCACAAAGAAAGTGGAATACACTGTTTCAGTTACGCATATATCTATTACACCCACACCCTATTATATATTTACACATTTTTAAAGATGAAATTCTCTCCTTGCCCAGTTTTTTTTAAATCTGGTTACATGTTTAGCACAAAGGACGTTTAGGGTTTAGAGTATAATGCTGTAATCCATGTGCATAAGGGACAATGCAGGAAAGCAAGACGAGACGACATAAATTTAAAACAAATGGGTTAAAATAGCAGACAAGGGAATTCATAGGAGTGTTTAACACATGTTATCAATATTACACAGTTTCACTCCCCCATGTAAAAAAGTTATTTCTTAATATCAGTTTACCTCATCGATCCTCTATCACCCCCACAGTTAGAGTACTGTATGCAGTTTTAGCTGCTTTATCATAGAAAGGACATTAACGTCATAAAGGGCATATAGCCTAGATTCACTAGGATGATACCAGGGACGGGAAGCTATAATTATGAGGACAGATTTGAGATATTGGGATCATTTCCACTGGAGCAGGGAAGACTAAGTGAAGATTTAATGGAGGTTTTTTCGAATTGTGAAGGGTTTTGATAGGTGACTAGAGAAAGATTATTTTTTTCTGGTTGGGGAATCAGTGATGAGGGGTCATCAATTTAAAACTGTCACTAAGAGAATGAGGAGAGAAGCTAGGAGAAATTTATTTCCACTGAAAGTTGTTAGAGCATGGAATACTTTGCCGCAGGAAGTAGTCGAGACAGAGACCATTATAACTTTTAAGTGAAAGATGGCTAAATATTTGAAGCAAAGAGGAGGCACAGGCACAATGGCCCAAATGGCCTCCCAAACGACCTCTGTGGTTCTTTGGTTCTAATTGTGCTTTGAACATGGTTAGTCTCTATTTCTTTCTCCTTTTTATCATCCTTAAAGTTTCTTAAAAGTAGCAATGACACATCCCTTTCTGAGGATTACTTGTTTGTCATGACTAAGGATGGAGTTATATTGCTACTTTTGCATTGATGTGAAGCAGTTTTGCAATGATGCAAAAGTGGCAGCATAACTCCGAACTCCAGAGTACGACAAGTCCAAGCAGTAAGTGAGCCCTCGGGGAAGCTACTTCTCATCGCTTGGAGTCCTACACCATAACTCCAGTCCAGTGGGAAGCAGTGTATAAAAAGTACTCAAGCAGTCTGTTGGATCTCCGGTGCACTTTATGAACTTAGTGCAGAAAAACAGATGCTCCCAACCATCTGCTCGATAGAGTGGGGAGTGACACTGTGTGCAAGCATGTAAATGTGAACAGCCGGGCAATTTAACATTGCTGGCTTTGCTTCGCACACTGCAGTTCCCAGTCTCAGACCAGTAGTGCAATATAACTGCAGCCGTAGAAAACAAAAGAACGCAAGCAACATCACCTGGAATTTCTGAGGGAATTCTCCCAATCGTCTGCCACACCTTCAGTGGACACCTCGGAGAAACATGCGAGGGGCCGTTTGCATCTTTCTTCTGTGGTTTCCTCCAATCTTCTGCAAAAGTTACAGTGGACAATCAGCAGAACTCCTCGTGGAAATTCCAGGCACATTTGTCTGGTTCCTGTACCTATGTAAGGTACCATTCACAGTTCTTCCAGTTTGTGCTGCTCTCAAGTCTCAGCTCCTCTGCTAAGGAGGGTAGACAGCTTACCCAACCTACAGCATCCAAATGCAGGAACTGACACTAAGCTACATACTGACTATAAAACACCAGACATAAAAGAATTGTCAGCTTTATGCAACTTACGTGAGCCACACAATAGAAAATCAGATGTGAATGGATGGCATCTTTTACCGTGTTGTGACTCGTACCCAAAACGTGATACTTAACAATGTGGGGAGCCTGGCCCGCTGGCAGCTCGTACTGGGAAATTGCGGGAGGTTGCCCATGACTTTAAGAGATGAAAATGGTGGGCAGCGCTTGCTTTGATTTTCAATACTCCTTGTCAGCAGGCAGTCTCCCTGACAACAGCATGGACTTGGATAACTGTCCCATCTGTCTTTAGAAGAGAGAGCATATAAATCACCTTTAACGTTTCAGGTCGATGACCTTTCATCAGATATAAGCAGAGCTTAATTTCTGACGTAAATTCATTGTCCTGAAACGTTGGAGTCGATATTAACCCCCACAAGATGGGCAGGAGAGGGTCGGGAGGGGGGTTAAAAATTAAAAATCACGAAACGCGACCCCGACCCGGCGCGTACACGCCTTTTATCATATTTACGGCAGCCGTTGCGCGCTGTGTCCGTGTCCCGCTCTCGAGAGACGGGACCCCTCATTATAATATTTAAATCAGGCCCCCATAGTGCAGTTGGGAGCCTGATTTAAATTTAGCGCTGGCCGGCCGGGTTTCCCAGGACTCGAAAAACCCAGCAACAAAAATGGAGACGGGGGGCTGCTGGATCGTGCAGGTAAGTGCTTTTTACTACACTGCTTGTGAGCTGGGAGGTGTAGGGATGCTCCCCCCGTTCCCTCAAACAAACGTTCTGCCGAACGCTGCCTCTCCTGCTGCCGTGATCTGCCGACTGCCCCCCCCCCCCCCGCCCATTCTGCCCCGCAATCTGCTGACCCCTCCACCCTTCCGCCTGCGATCTTCCCCTCCCTCCTGATTGCCGGTCTGCCCACTGCCCCCCACCCCAAACCCGCGCTCTTTCCTGATCGCCGGGGACCATCCCCAATGCTCCCTAGCTGCGGCCTTCTATGGCAGGCTTTCCCATCCGGCAGCTGGCCAATCTGTTAATGTGCCAGGCGGGAAACGGAACAAAAAATGATAATGAGGACCTCTGCATCCCTGAGGTTTCCGGGTTCCCCTCTCCCACACCCCTCGAGCAGGGTCCCCTGCTCCCTCCCCACCTCTCTGTAAATATCGGGGCCTTAACTCTGTTCCTCTCTCCTGACCTGCTTAATGTTTCCCAGCATTTTCTGTTTTTATTTTAGACTTCCAGCATCCGCAGTATTTTACTTTATATATATCATCTTATCTGGACAACATCCTTTTCTATAATGGGGTGGGGGAGGGGATTTCCTGCTTGTATGCCGTAACTTCGAAGGAAGGACAGCGAAAACCCCAGGAAAACTATATGAAGGTCCGTGGAAATTTCCCCGACCCAGATCTTTCTTGTATTCTTACCAAAGACCCTATTATACAAAGGATTTATGGTATGAGTTTTACTGAGTTAGAACTCCTGGCACGGACTCTCGTATAATGGGAGGGCAGATCTAATGCTCAATTCGCAGCCCTTCTGATTTGAAACTATTGTGTTGCAGATTACTGGAATATTAGGGATTTCGAGAACACATTGTTGAACAGTATTATTAAAATGCAGTGAGCACCATATCCTCTCCAGCACCAAGACTGCCTACTTCAACCTCCGTAACATCGCTCGCCCCTGCCCCTGTCTCAGGTCATTTGCTGTTGAAACCCTCATCCATGCCTTTGTTACCTCTAAGCTTGACTATTCCAATGCTCTCCTGGCTGACCTCCCATCTTCCACCCTCCATAAACTTAAGCTCATCCAAAACCCTGCTGCCTGTATCCTAACTCGCACCAAGCCCAGTTCACTCATCACCCCTGTGCTCGTCGACCTACATTGGCTCCTGGTCCAGCAATGCCTCGATTTAAAAATTCTCATTCTGGTTTTCAAATCCTTCCATGGCATCGCCTCTCCCTATCTCTGTAACCCCCTCCAGCCCGGCAACTCTCCGAGATCTCTGCATCTCTGTGCTCTTCCAATTCTGGCCCCTTATGTATCCCCTATTTTCTTTGCTTCACCATTGGCGTTTGAGCCTTAAGCTCTGGAATTCCCTCCAAAAACCTCTCTACCTCTCTCTCCTCCTTTAAGATGCACCTTAAAACCTACCTCTTTGACCAAGCTTTTGGTCACCTGTCCTAATACCTCCTTATGTAGCTCGGTGTCAAATTTTGTTTGATAATCGCTCCTGTGAAGCACCTTGGGACATTTTACTATGTTAAAAGCGCTATAGACATGCAAGTTGTTGTTGTTATGGTGGAATCAAAGTATCCAGATATTACAGATATGAGGCAAGACTTATGTACATACAGGCAATCTGCTTACATTATATAAAAATCACTAATGTTTTACGATTTGGTGTCTAGGTCTTCCTAAAACCTGGCCGCAAACACCTCTCACGGCAAACGGCACTTCTGGCAAACTTACGGCAGTGGAATAGGAGAAACCCCCAAAGAAATTCACCCAAAAACATTTTGAAAAATTTATCCTGTTTTTAAAAAGGTTTTGGTTTGGTTGAAATTGCCTCTGCCCGTTTAAACTCCACCCATCATGAGGTCACAATAGCGTCAGCCAACATTCATTACGGCTCGGTGTTAACCCATCTTTTGTGAGCTCCTGCATTGAGATTCCAGTGAGATTAAGTACCAGGAAGTGTATTTTATCATTGACAGTTAAAATATTATCCAGCCACATATACATAGAATTATATAGAATGTACTGCACAGAAACAGGCCATTCGGCCCATGCTGATGTTTATGCTCCACACGAGCCTCCTCCCACCCTCTTCATCTAACCCTATCAACTTAATCTTCTATTTCCTTCTCTCTCATATGTTTATGTAGCTTCCCCTCAAATGCATCTATGCTAGTCGCTTCAAGTACTCCTTGTGGTAGCAAGTTCCACATTTTAACCACTCTCTGGATAAATAAATTCCTCCTGAATTCCCTGTTGGATTTGTTAGTGACTATCTTATATTTATGGCCCCTAGTTCTGGTCTCCCCCACAAGTGGAAACATCTTCTCTACGTCTAATCTATTAATCATAATCTTAAAGACATCTACCAGGTCACCCCTCAGTCTTCTCTTTTCTAAAGAAAAAAGCCCCAGCCTGTTCAGTCTTTCCTGATACTTAAAGCCTCTCAGTTCTGGTATCACACCAGTAAATTGTTTTTGCATCTTCTCCAGAGCCTCTATATCCTTTATATAATATGGAGATCAGAACTGTTCACAGTACTCCAAGTGTGGTCTAACCAAGGTTCGATACAAGTTTAACATAACTTCCCTGCTTTTCAATTCTATCCCTCTAGAAATGAATCCCAGTGCTCTGTTTGCTTTTTTTTAACGACGTTATTAACCTGCGTCACTACTTTATTGATTTGTGTATCTGTACCCCCCAATCCCTCTGCTCCTCTACTCCATTTGGACTCTCATTTTCCAAGGAGTACGTGGCTTCCTTATTCTTCCTACCAAAATATATTACCTCACACTTATCTACATTGAAATTCATTTGCCAATTACACGTCCATTCTGCATGTATATTAATATCTTCCCTTATTTTGTCGCAGTCCTCCTCATAATTAACTGTATCCCCCAATTTTGAAATTGTACTTCCAATTCCTGAGTCCAAATCGTTTATGTAAATGGTGAACAACAGTGGTCCCAGCACCGATCCTTGTGGAACACCACTTCCCAACTTTTGCCAATCTGAGTAACTACCTTTAACCCATAGGGGTAATTTTTAACTGGTGGGGAATTCCTGATGGGAAACCCAGAAGTATGAGTTTCCTGGACGTCCTAACGATTTTGACGTAAGGATGTCTTTCATTTTTATTTCTTTTTTTGTAGATTTCTCGCCTGCCAATCGGTAAGTCATAGATGGGATGGGGGGGGGCTCGGTCATCGGGGATGGGGGGGAGGGCTCGGGGTCAGATGACATCGGGCGGCTCGGGGGCTCATCGGGGGGGGGGGGATCGGTCATCAAAAGGAGTCATTGGGGCCGGGGATCATTGGGGGGTCAGTCATCGGAGGAAGTCATCGGGGGTCATCGGGGGAGTTGGTCATTTGGGTGGTTGGGGTGGAGGGTCATCGGGGGCTCAGGGGACATCGAAGGGGTCAGAGCTCGTGGAGGGTCGGAGATCAAGGGGGGGCGGTCAGACATGGAGGGGGAGTCGCTCGATCGCGGGATGTGGGATCGCGAGAGATAGGCTTGTTGGGCCTGGATGAAGCACTTGTCTTCCTCCTGGCCCATAAGGAGCGCAATAAAAGCACTTACCTGCTGATCCTGGCGTTCTCGCTTCCTCTTATGTGGCGTGAAGCAGAAGACCCGGGAATTCCAGCCCCCAGGAGATAAAAGTGAAAAAGCTGTTAAAATGGAGGCCCGCAGCCTCCTTAAAAGATTTCACTGACCTGCCTCCTGAGAGTGGGTTTGGTCTCCCGCCCCTCGACCCGCTTCTGCTCGGGTTTTAGGTTTTTTTTTACAATTTTTACCTTCCCACCCGTCCCCAACCCACCCATTCATGGGTTTAAAATTTACCCCCTACTCTCTGTCTTCTGTTTTGTAGCCAGCTTGCTATCCATTCTGCTACTTGTACCCTGACTCCACATGCTCTGACGTTGGTCATGAGTCTACAATGTGATACCTGTTGAAAATCCAAATATATTGCATCTTTTGCATCACCCTTATCTACTCTTTCTGATACTTCTTCAAAGAATTCAATAAGGTTGGTCAAACATGACTTCCACTTCTGAAACCCGAGCTGACTATTCGTTATTGTATTTTCAGTTTCTAGATGTTTTTCTATTAAATCTTTGAGTAAGGATTCCATTATCTTTCCTACTACCGATGTTAAGCTAATTGGTCTATAGTTCCATGGACTTGTTCTGTCTCCCTTTTCAAATATAGGAATCACATTACCTGTTCGCCAATCTTCTGGCACTGTTCCTTTTTCTAATGAATATTTAAATATGCAATAGTGCCTTTGCTATCTCTTCCCTAACTTATTTTAATATGCATGGATGCAATCCATCTGGACATGGGGTTTTATCCTCTCTAAGTTTGATTAGTTTATCAATTATCCCCCATCTTTCTATCTTAAATGTCTTTATATCTTTTTTGATCTCTTCTTCTAATGTCATGCCCACCATGTTAGACTCCCTGGTAAATACCGAGGCAAAGTAATTATTTCATATTTCTGCCATTTTACTGTCATTACCTGTGAGTTTATTGTGTGTATCCCTTAGTGACCCTCTCCCTATCCTGATTTTTCTTTTGTTTTTCATGTGTCTATAGAATACTTTACGATTTCTTTTTATATTCCACGATAATTTAATTTTGTAATTTCCCTTTGCCTTCCTAATTGTTCTTTTGACTCCTTTCCTAACCTTTTCGTATTCCCTTTTGTCATCCTCTCCTTTGTTGTCTATGTACTTAGTGTATGCTTTTTACTTTAGTTTCAATTTTGCCCTTATTTCTTTATTCATCCATGATGTCATGTAACCAGACACAATCTACGAATTCAAAAAATAGAGGTGTTTTGCTAAGTCAGTTGTGTGTCCATCTCCAGAATCATCTGAAATGCATTCGCAACCCTTCAGATAATGAAGCAGTCCGTGCCCGCATGCAACAAGACCTGAACAACATCCAGGCTTGGGCTGATAATTGGCAAGTAACATTCGCACCAGACAAGTGCCAGGCAATGACCATCTCCAACAAGAGAGAGTCTAACCACCTCCCCTTGACATTCAACAGCATTACCATCGCTGAATCCCCCACCATCAACATCCTGGGGGTCACCATTGACCAGAAACTTAACTGGACCAGCCACATAAATACTGTGGCTACGAGAGCAGGTCAGAAGCTGGGTATTCTGCTGCAAGGGACTCACCTCCTGACTCCCCAAAGCCTTTCCACCATCTACAAGGCACAAGTCAGGAGTGTGATGGAATACTCTCCACTTGCCTGGATGAGTGCAGCTCCAACAACACTCAAGAAGCTCGACACCATCCAGGACAAAGCAGCCCGCTTGATTGGCACCCCATCCATCACCCTAAACATTCACTCCCTTCACCACCGGCGCACTGTGGCTGCAGTGTGTACCATCCACAGGATGCACTGCAGCAACTCACCAAGGCTTCTTCGGCAGCACCTCCCAAACCCACGACCTCTACCACCTAGAAGGACAAGGGCAGCAGGCACATGGGAACAACACCACCTGCACGTTCCCCTCCAAGTCACACACCATCCCGACTTGGAAATATATCGCCGTTCCTTCATCGTCGCTGGGTCAAAATCCTGGAACTCCCTTCCTAACAGCACTGTGGGAGAACCGTCACCACACGGACTGCAGCGGTTCAAGAAGGCGGCTCACCACCACCTTCTCAAGGGCAATTAGAGATGGGCAATAAATGCTGTCCTTGCCAGCGAAGCCCACATCCCATGTACGAATAATAAAAAAAGAAATTGTTCACTATTCTTGTAAAGAGAGACAGATGAACAAAAACTGAATCGGCTACTGGAAGTGTAAATTTCTTCTGCAATGCTAACGGGTCATATTAAAATAAAGAATACTGTGCTGATTAACTAGTCACTTGTAAAGCACAGCAAGGTACTTAGATAATAAATATTAGAATAAAGGGGAGGGCACCTCGCTGACTTAGGTTAATTGAAGGCTATCAGGGAGAAAAATGGAGGTATGTTCACGTTTATAGTGTGGTGAGGACATCAATCATGGCACCAGGCAGCTGCTGCCAATCAATGTGACTGAATAGAGGGAAGGAGCTGCTGAATGAGCCAAGAATGTAGTGATAAGACAAAAACAGAGATAATCAATAAACTGCTTAAACCAATCAATGGAGGAGAACTTTGCACTGAAAACGCATCCTGCACCAGGTGAAAAACAAGTTATAATAGAGAATAACAAGTGACAGGGAGGATAGTTGTGCAGTAAAGGGAATTAGGGGTTATGGGGAGCGGGCAGGAAATTGGACATGAAGCTGAGTTCGGATCGGTCAATGCCCTGTGGGTGGCGGAGAGGGCCCAGGGGCTATGTGGCCGGGTCCTGCTCCGACTTCTTGTGTTCTTTAGATTTGTGGTTGGGATCAGATCAGCCATGATCTTATTGAATGGCGGAGCAGGCTCGAGGGGCCGATTGGCCTACTCCTGCTCCAATTTCTTATGTTCTTATGTTCTAGCAGGTGAGTACTCTGACCTTTTACCTCTGGGGCCTGGTTTCAGATCCAGCCTAAGCTGCTGAGGTGAAAGACTCCTCTATCTGCTGATTGGTAGGGTCTGATGATAACTGCCACTGCTGTGGTGAAGCAAGGTGGTGCTTGGCTAGGACACTTCTGATAAGGCTCCTGCATTCACTGCCACCCACCGTCTGGATCTGGCTATTTCCTCCAGTCACTGCTGCTCAGCCCATTGTAAGTCTGTTGTCTCTTACAGCAGGATTGGCACTCTAATTCTTCTATCTTGCTTCCTTTCCTCTCAACCCACCACTCGATTAATTATCTTCCGCCCTGGCATGAAGAAATCGCCCGACAACCTAGGCCACCACCATATTGTGCAACCCCCAAATAGCTGACCTGGACCAGCAATGTTTTTATCAAATGGCTGAATCAGCCATCTTTATTCACCCAACCAAGTGATCCTCCCCCTGTGGGCACCGATGATCCACCATTGTTGAGGGTTTGGCCCAGATGACCAGGTGATCCCTATTGTTTAAACCCCCTCCTCTATTGCACAACTCTAAATTGGTAGCAGTCCATGGCTACCCCAATCTTTGCTGTTTGCTCCTGCTACCTTGTTTCTCCACTGCTCTTGATGCCCTGGCTCGCCCCTGCTCCTGTTACTTTGGGTCTCATTACTCTTATCGTCATGGCTTTCCCTGCTTTCCAGAATTTCTTCATCCTCCCTGCAGACCACAGCATCATCCAATCTCTTAACTGACCACTGAGCTCTCCAACCTCCTTATTGCCAACTTTCCATGTTGATCCTGGACTTCTCTGAACTTCCTCTAAACAGTAGACCTCACTTACCTTCTCACAGCCACTGGATCTTTCTGACCTTGCCCTCAGACTTTTAACTTCTCTGACCTTTCTTGCCACTTATCTGATCACCTTCACTCATCATGTCCTCTTTCAATGCCTAGCCCTCTGCCTCTTGTTCATATAATGTAAGGTCTTCCCCATGTCCACTCACACATCCATATTGGCTGCTACCTTAGACCCCAGCCTCTTTTATATCCCCTCTGATTCAACTACATCCTGGCTTCCTCTTTTGATATCTCCAGCACACGCATCATGTGCTTGCCGCTAGGTGATCCAAAGTCTGCTCCCAGTGACTATCTCATTTAGCTGCACTCCCCGGGAGTTAACCTGTGTAACATCTTCCCCATTCCCCATCATCAGATGAGATGTTAAACCGAGTCCACATCTGCTCTCTCAGGTGGACGTAAAAGATTCTATGACACCATTTCGAAGAGGAGCAGGTGAGTTCTCCTAATGTCAAGGCCAATATTTATCCCTCAACTTCAAGAAAGAGATTATCTGATCATTTTATCTAGCTGCTGTTAGTGAAACCTCGATGTGTTCAAATTGGCTGCTGGGTTTCCCTTCATTACAACAACGACTGCACTTCAAAAGTACTTCCTTGGCTGTGAAGTGGTTTGGGATGTCCTAAGGCCAACTTCTTCCCTCCCCAGCTCCACCAGTGGGTCAACAACTGATTCCCTACCAACCTGCAGACAGCCCACTCCCTCATGAGCAAGACCCTCACAGTCCACAATCTCATCATGGATAAATTTATTGGTGCTATGGCCAGCTAAACTTCAATTTTGCCATTCTGCCGAAATCGGGCCTTGGGTGCCTGAACTAGGAAAGTGCTCCATTTCCCAGCACTGACATCCCTCACTTTGATAAGCAGAAAATTCATCAAGAAGAAAAGCAATAACACATCATTTCTGCAATTATGCTGCGGAACACTGGCGTAGAAATGTTTAATGTATTTATCTGAAATTCCTCTCTCCGTTTAAAGGAGCAGAGAGAGGAATTTCAGGGCCTTAATATTCACTGTCCTGTATGTATTCTGAAATAGTTATAAATTATATCTGCAAACAATAAAAAGATATTAAAAACTACTTTAAGCTCCTTCTTTCTTTTCTCCAAAGAGGCTGCCTGATCTTCTAAGTGTTTCCAGCATTTTCTGTATTTGTTTTAAAAAAAACAACAGGTTGTGTTTTTTAAACATTTATTGAAACAAGTAAGCATGATAAATATGTAATATTTGATTTTCCACTGTATTTATGGCTGTATAAACACATGATTATTCACTGTCTCCTCCACCCCCAGGTTTTCATTTCATTCTATATGCATGAAGCATTGTAACTATTATTTATTACAGAGTGTAGTATAAATCAACACTACACTACAAAAGAGACAATTAATATCGAACAAGTAAAAGTTGCTCATTGAAATCGTGTTTCTCCTACTCCAGGTTGCTGTAGTTAATTAGCAGACTTCTGTGTAGCATGTAGCCCACAGAGCAACAGAATTTAGGGAAAATCATACATTTAAAATATTGGCAAGCATTTCTTTACAAAAGGCAAGTTTTTGTTTGTTTGCTGATCATGCTGAATAACGTTGGTGCTTTATTGTTATTTGTCTAGAAATGACTGTTGGCATGAATCCCTTAAAATGGGTTAGTGCCTCCCCTAAAAGAGCAGACCATTGATCATTGTACAAATGTGATGTTTGTCCATGAATATCATCAACCATCATTTCTGCTGTTGCTCCATGGTCAAATAAAGAATTAAATTGACCATACTTTCTCCTTGATACGTCAATTATGTAGCAGATACAACAGGTAAGATTTTCCAATCAATGTGAATCCATTTGTTTTAAACTGGTTTAACACCAGCGTTAAGATAATGATGCTCGGACAACCTAGGCCAAAAGGTTAGATTTTGGTGCTGCCACTAACTGTGAGACTTTGTGTGTGTTTTTCTTTTAAACAGGATTTCCAAAGTCTCTCCTCTCCCGTCAGCACAACTGGCATAGGCTCAGAGAAAGGAGCTGGCCAGTCCAACAGGGGCAGGAGGTATCTATAGATAACTGTCAGGGAATCAATTCCTCAGACACATAACTTTCTCTCTCTAAGTCAACATGATCAGAAACCAGAAATGGCCACATCCTAGAGCACCGAGAATAGGACAGATGTTTCTTTTGAAAGAGGAAAGAAATAAAACGAAAATAATATCTCATACGTGCCTCTTTACAGCCAGCCTGTGAGACATCAGGAAGCACAGAAACCGGCGAAATACACTTTTAAACGTGTCAGCCATCTCCAGGTCTGAACACTCAGAAGTTACACGCTCAGTGTTAGAGGTTTACAAGTTAATCTGAATTGACCTGTTGCAAATTCCTTTAGGTTCCAAATATAGTTCAAAAGTTCATCCGCCGCAAGCTAGGGTATAGCTCGGATCTTGGAATTTTCTTCAGGTTTTGCTCTTTAGTGGGGAAGATGCTGAGATAATAACACTTTGTTCTAGTGTCTGTGAGTGTAGAATATTACACATTTGGTCCCACTTGTCAGATTGACGTACTTCAATAGCACCTGTGGGAGACTTCATTTACTGCCTATCGTGTTATGTACGTCTATTAAATGACCTCTATACAGAATAACAAACATAACCCCTGTTATTATAATCCCTGTCCTCTGTGAAACTCCCATAGTTTCCAAATAGTTAAAATACTGTTTTAAGTGCTTTACACTTTTTTCTGAAATCGCCAATTAGAATTCCAAGGATTGCATAGTTTAAGTGATTTGATTCAATTTCTATCACATTAACCATGTATAATTTACACCTACTACAGAAAGGACATTCATTGAATGTCATTACCATTTAAAGATACTTATCTTGGCAGGATGACTACCCTAAACATGTCAGTTAAATGCTAGATTAAGCCGATTAAATCAGAGACCGAAGAAAAGCTCTTACTAAAGGAGGCAATTGCACACTGCGTCATAGCTGCTTTCACTCATAGAAGAAAAGTACAGCATAAATATCAGGTTATCATTGTTATGGTTATTACAGTCCTTCAGTGGAATTTGGAAGACATCATCTTAATTGGTTGCCATCAAATATTCCAACAAATAAATGTAAACGAGAAGACAAGATATGGAAATTCCACTATTATAGAAATGACAGCACTGGTGACTGGAAGTCATAAAATGGAGATTATGTGGGTTATATTTATCATGCATTAAAATGTCTCATGAACTACTGACTGCATTTAAGCATTTCACTTTTGTTATAAACCAAGCAGGACAAGCCAAGCATAGCTAACATCTGAAGCTTGAGATTCTGCTGAGCACTATTTTTAGCACACAGGTAATGGGTCATCTAAAATTCCTCTGCGCGCTATTCTAGTAATGCTGTTAACCTGATTTCTAAGCAGTTTAGCAACTTAGTTAAGATATAGCTTTAAAACAGCTTAATAAAGATTTTGTAAGACAGCCCAAGTAGGAATTTTACACAAGTATGTTCAATCAGAGCATTGAAAATAGCACTCAGCAGAATTTCGGTTCAGTTGATACAACTCGTATCAATCACATGCATTATCTCAGTGAATACTCCCTTCTTTAGCAGATGCACTTTATTAAAGATAAGGGATAAGCACTGAGAAAGTGGTTAGAATGTGAAACTTGCTATCACATGGAGTAGTTGAGGCGAATAGCATAGATGCATTTAAGGGGAAGCTAGATAAGTACACGAGGGAGAAAGGAATAGAAGGATATGCTGATAGGGTTAGATGATACCCAAACAGCCACCCAACCTCAAACAGACCATCGTTCGCAGCAAATTACCCAGCTTTCAGGAGAACAGCGTCCACGACAACACACAACCCTGCCACGGCAACCTCTGCAAGACATGTCAGATCATCGACACAGATACCACCATCACACGAGAGGACACCACCCACCAGGTACATGGTTCATACTCCTGTGACTCGGCCAACGTTGTCCACCTCATACGTTGCAGGAAAGGATGCCCCGGAGCATGGTACATTGGCGAGACCATGCAGACACTGCGACAACGGATGAACGGACACCGCGCAACAATCGCCAGACAGGAGGATTCCCTCCCAGTCTGGGAACACTTCAGCAGTCAAGGACATTCAGCCACCGATCTTCGGATAAGCGTTCTCCAAGGCGGCCTTCAAGACACACGACAACGCAAAATCGTCGAGCAGAAATTGATAGCCAAGTTCCGCACCCATGAGGACGGCCTCAACCGGGATCTTGGGTTCATGTCACGCTACATGTAACCCCACCAGCGAAAAAGAGTTATCTGTTTTTAATACAATGAGTCATTCTCTCTCTTTCTCTTCCTCTCGGATGTTTCTCTCTTTCTCTGTCTTTTGTTCTGACCATTTGTATATTCAGTAGTCCTGTATGTAATGTCTCTACTGTCTGAACACTTTGATTGCCTTGACATCGGGCAGTTGGAAAGATTATCTGTAATCATCAGGCATTGTTCTCTGACTATATATTCAGTAACCTTCATGGAATCCCACACTTCACCTGATGAAGGAGAAAGCCTCCGAAAGCTTGTGATTTTCAAATAAAACTGTTGGACTATAACCTGGTGTTGTAAGATTCCTTACATTTGTATAAACACCGGCATGGGCCAGTTGGGCCAAAATTGCCTATTTCTGTGCTCTAAATTCTATGTGATTATATGTAATAAAGAGAATTCTGGAAATCAGAAATAAAATATAAAAATGCTGAAAAGATGAAGCAAGTCGATGAGAATGTGAAGGAGAAAGATGTGAGAGCCTTTAGCAGAAATGCTTTTTCTTGAAGAACCATGAGCGCTGGATATCTGAAATATAATGTTGCAAACTTACAGCAGGTCAGTCAATATCCGCGGTCAATGTTTCAGGTTGGACCACTCATTATAGCCTCGCAGCTTTTTATTAAACAAATGTTTAACAAAATATATTTGTAAATTTACAAAAAGGTGTCATCGCAATAAAAAAGGCTATTGGAATGTTAACCTTTATAACTAGAGGGCTAGAATATAAAGGGGAGGAAGTTTTGGTGTGGCTATACCAAGCCCTGGTTACATTGTGTTACATCGAAACTACAGCACAGAAACAGGCCATTTGGCCCAACTGGTCTATGCAGGTGTTTTTGCTCCACACGAGCCTCCTCCCTCCCTGCTTCAAAAAAATCTATCAGGATACTCTTCTATTCCTTTCTCCCTCATGTACTTATCTAGCTTCCCATTAAATGCATCCATGCTATTTGCATTAACTACTCCTTGTGGTAGCGTGTTCCACATTCTTATCACTCTTTGGGTAAAGAAGTTTCTCCTGAATTCCCTATTGGATTTATTAGTGATTATTTTATATTTATGACTTCTAGTTTTGGACTCCCCCACAAGTGGAAGCATTTTCTCTACGTCTATCCTATCAAACCCTTTCATTATCTTAAAGACCTCTATCAGGTCATCCCTCAGCATTGTGGAACACCACTTCCTACATTTTGCCAGCCTGAGTAGCTACCCTTAACCCCTACTCTCTGTTTGCTGTTTTGTAGCCAACTTGCTATCCATTCTGCTACCTGTCCCCTGACTCCTCATGCTCTGACCTTAGCCATATGTCTACAATGTGGTACCTTATCAAAGACCTTTTGAAAATCCAAGTATGTTACATGTACTGCATTACCCTTGTCTACTCTTTCTGTTACTTCTTCAAAGAATTCAATAAGGTTTGTCAAGCATGACTGTCCCTTCCGAAATCCATGCTGACTATTCTTTATTATATTTTCATTCTCTAGATGTCTTTCTATTACATTTTTGAGTAAAGATTTCATTATCTTTCCTACCACCAATGTTAAGCTAACTGGTCAAGATTTCGCTGGACTTTTTCTAGCTCTCTTTTTAAATATAAAAATAACATTAGCTGTTCACCAGTCCTCTGGAGTACTGTGTTCAGTTCTGGGCACCGCACCTCAGAAAGGATATATTGGCCTTAGAAGGAGTGCAGCGCAGATTCACCAGAATGTTACCAGGGCTCCAAGGGTTAGATTATGAGGAGAGATTTCATAAATTAGGCTTCTATTCCCTGGAATATAAAAGGTTAAGGGATAATTTGATTGAGGTTTTTAGGATTTTCAAAGGACTTAATAGGGTGGATAGAGAGAAACTTTTTCTGCTGTTGGGGTAGTATAGAACAAGGGGACATAACCATAAAATCAGAGCCAGACCATCCAGGAGGGAAGTTGAGAAACACTTCTTCATGCAAAGAATGGTAGAAGTGTGGAACTCTCTCCCACAAAGAGCAGTAGATGCTCGCTCAATTAATAATTTTAAATCTAAGATCGATAGGTTTTTCGTAGCCAACGGTATTAAGGAATATGGAGCCAAGGCGGGTGGATAGAGTTAGGATATGGATCAGCCATGATCTCACTGAATGACAGAACAGGCTCGAGGGGCTGAATGGCCGACTCCTGTTCCTGTGTTCTTATATTGACCCTGAAAATCTGCAGCCGTTCCACGGAACAGCTGAAACTAGGCAAGAACGCAGGTGCCTCAGATCCTAGCTTTGCACTTCCATTATCCACGATGGCCTGTTGGGAGCAGAGCCTCAGCCTGCCCCAAACATGGGCGGTAATTTTGACTTTCCATCAATGGAAATGAAAATCAGGACAGGTGTATAATGAGCGGCTGAATCCATAGCGCCCGTATTACACTATCGCCCAAAGGCAAAGGTACACCAATGGTCCACTCTGTCACCCAAAGTCAAAGTTACCCCACTGGTCACCGCCGTAAGGTGGGTTGGGGGTGAACGGGAGTTCCCATACCCCAGGCCTTCAGTTAGGACCCGACGTATTGTCAGCTGAGTTATGCTTGATCAGACCAGGCATAGCTCGCTGAGTGGCTGTGGGGCCCACCTTAGGGTCTGGGTTAAAATAGAGGCTTGGGACCCCAAAAGTAGCGAATTTTTAAAAAAACATTGAACACATACCCTTACAATGGGGATCATTTCACACACCATCAATTTTTTTTCTGGGAGAGGGGGCAACAGACCTGGCACCACTGGCCCAGCAACCTCTGGTGAACTTTCCAGCTCTAAGGCCAGCATTGGAGGGAAGGATTTAAACAACCAGGCTACCAATTTAAAATATGTGGAAATTATGTTGAAACTGCTCTCAAAATGATAGAAAATTAACAGCAAAATATGGTAGCCTTTTACCTTGTGCAATGTACCTCCAGAATCTCTGATACAACCCACATTGTTTGTAACTCTGTCAGAAATAGAGAAATCTTAGACAAGATGCTTTATTTTCCTTTAACTCTCAAAACCTTCATGAAATTCTCAGCCCCCTTGAAACTTACACTTTGCAATTCAGGCTGAAAACCGTCCCCTAGGTTTTGTACTAAGGTTTAAGATTCAGATCTGTTGATGTGCTGGGAGATATAAAATTTTCTGCATGATGAATGTGCTAAAATTTGATTTCTTGCTGAAATCAGCAGTAAATTTACATCTGCTGTTTATTCAAGGCTGAAGCAGCTTTTTTGTTTTGTAGTCCTGAACAACTCCAAGGTCAAGTAGTAGGATTTTTTTGACCTCCAGATTTTAATGGGAATAGATAGTTCTGTACTATCTAAATTGAATTTGTTGGTCTGGTTCTGATACTAATTCATAGCAAATGTAAATCTGTAACCCATGTATAAATAAGGTGAAATAATAATGCTATACTTAAGAATTCTGAAAGTGTCTTAACACATTTTGATTTATTGGCTTGGGCTGAGAGCTCCCCCTAGTGGAGTTAGCTGAAACCCCAACTTGTTCAGAAACATCCTGCCGGAGTCTGCACCATGTGGACTGTCTGTAGTGATATGACTACAGTGACATGTAACTTGATTTCTGGAACATTCCTTGGCAGAGCAGATAACCTTGAAGACAGTTCGGCTCTGATTAAATTGTTGTTAGAGAGTGTGCTGCGTGTTAAAACACTGCACTTGTATGTTATCATTTGTTGTGTCAAATGTTTTCGGTGCATCTTTCATAGTGATCCTTAAATTCTGTAGAATGTAAAAAGAGGTTTAAAACTGCTGTGCTCCTAGGCTGTCAGAAACATTTTACATTTTTTATTGACATCTAGGTAAAAATGTTATTGTTGAAGGTACATAGAGATTTTACATGGAATTGAAAACAGAAATGCACAATGACATGACTGATGATTCACGATGCAATTGTAGTGCCTCTAAAATCATTGTATGTTATTCTGTGAATATGGCTCCTCAGGTGCTCTAAGCTTCCCAAATACTTCATTCTCAAGTATTTCATGTATGCTCCTGGACAATGACTGTATTCAGGCTATTGTGATGTCACTTGGCTCAGTGGTTGCACTCTGGCCTACTGAGTCTGAAGGCTGTAGGTCCATAGTCCCACTCCAGAGACTTGAGCACACTATCTGGGCTGACACTCCAGCACAGCACTGAGGGAGTGCTGCAGAGTCGGAGGTGCTGGCTTTTGGATGAAGCATTAAACCAAAGCCCTGCCTGACCTCTCAAATGGACATAAAAGGTCCCACGGCACTATTTCGATGAAGAGCAGGGGAGTTCTCCCCGGTGTCCTGGCCAATATTTATCCCTCAAACAAGAGCACTAAAACAGATTATCTGGTCATTATCACATTGCTGTTTGTGGGACTTTGCTGTGCGTAAATTGGCTGCCACATTTTCTACATTACAATGGTGACTACACTTCAAGAGTACTTCATTGGCTGTAAAGCACTTTGGGACATCCTGAGGTCATGCAAGATGCTCTATAAATACAAGTCTTTTTATTGCTTTCAGGATGTGGGCGAGGCTGGTACCTTCATATTATTGCCTCTCCCTGGTTCGCTCTGAAAAGATGCTGGGACTTTTTCTAGTGATTGTCTTTTTATAACTGAATTGCTTACTAGATCCACTTCAGAGGGCATTAAGATTCAATCACAAAGTTTGGGACTGGAGTCACGTGTAGGCCAGACCAGGGTAGGGTCAGCAGGTCCCCTTCCCTGAAGGCCATTAGTGAACCATTTGGGTTTTTACAACATTTAGGGAGCTTTCATGGGTCACTTTTTCTGATGCCAGCCCATTAATTACTAGATTTATTGAATTCAGCTTCACAAATTGCCACAGTGAGATTTGAACTCGTGACATCTTAAATTAATCGTCCAATACTATAATCACCGCATTACAGCGGAGCCCAACCCTGCTCAATTTCCATGTACAAACATACTTTCCAGTAAACATCACTGGATTGAAATCAGGAACATGCACCATGGCTGATTCTTCCATCCCACCTTAGCCCAGGGGCACGGAGAACCAGTTAAAGTGTGCTGATTCCCCAGCTGCAATAAAGTTAACACAGCATAGCCCAAGCATTGAACTTGGGATCAGTTACACTGTATGGCTTAGTACCACATCATGCTGTGTCTCTACTCACTGGGCTAGAAAATCCGTTTTGAAATTAAACTCACGAAAGCCACATCAGAACTGGATATGCCGCAAACAAACACTGCAAATGATGCTGCAGAAAGTTTCCCTGCAGGTTAGTGTGATCCATGCCAATCACAGAGCCAGAAGCCAAGGGGAAAGAGCAGATGTCAATGATGTAAAATTGTAATTTGCTGTAAAATTTGAATACCTCTATAATGGATGATTCTAGCAATAACAACAAAAAAAAGCTTGGCTTCCTTATTTCTTTTCATATCTGTACACTGGAGGGGGGAATATTAGCACCCTGTTAAGTTTATTTACTTTTTAAAAAAAAGTACAGGCCGTTGAGTTGTGATAACGGGGGACTTCAACTACCCTAATATAGGCTGGGATAGTAACATTATAAGGAGCAAAGAGGGGGAGGAATTTTTGAAGTGTGTTCAGGAGAACTTTCTTGACCAGTACGTTTCCAGCCCAACGAGCAAGAAGGCATTGCTGGATTTGGTTCTGGGGAATGAGACGAGCCAAGTGGAGCAAGAGCCAAGTGAAGCAAGTGTCAACATTTAGGGAACAGCGATCATAGTATCATAAGGTTTAGAATAGCTATGGAAAAGGATATGGACCACTCTAAAGTAAAAATACTCAATTGGAGGAGAGCCAATTTCAGTGGGATGAGAATAGATCTGGCCCGGGTAAATTGGAATCAAACATTGGTCGGCAAAACTGTAATTGAACAATGGGCGACCTTTAAGGAGGAGATGGTTGAGGTGCAGTCTGGGAAAATTCCCATGAGGCAGAAAGGTAGTGCAACTAAAGCCAGAGCTCCTTGGATGACAAAAGAGATAGAGAGTAAGATGAAACAGAAAAAAGGGGTGTATGACAGATGTCAGGTTGGTAACAGTGAAAACCAGAATATAGAAAGTTCAGAGGGGAAGTGAAAAAGGAAATAAGAGTGGCAAAGAGAGGGTATGAGAATAGACTGGTGGCAAACATAAAAAGGAATCCAAAAGTCTTCTACAGGCCTGTAAATAGTAAACGGGTAGTAAGAGGAAGGGTGGGGCCAATGAGGGACCAAAAAGGAGATCTACTCATGGAGGCAGAGGGCATGGCCAAGGTACAAAATGAATACTTTGCATCTGTCTTTACCAAGGAAGAAGTTACTGCCAGAGTCTCAGAAAAGGAAGCTATAGTTGAGATACCGGATAGGCTAAAAATTCTTAAAGAGGAGGTACAAGAAAGGCTAGCTGTAATTAAAGTAGATAAGTCACCCGGTCTGAATGAGATGTATCCTAGGTTGCTGAGGGAAGTAAGGGTGGAAATTGCAGAGGTACTGGTCATAATCTTCCAAACATCCATAGATACGGGGGTGGTGCCAGAGGACTGAAGAATTGCAAATGTTACACACTTGTTCAAAAAAGGGTTTAAGGATAAACCCAGAACTACAGGCCAGTCAGTTTAACCTCAGCGGTGGGGAAACTTTTAGAAACAATAATCCGGGACAAAATTAGCAATCACTTGGACAAGTGTGGATTAATTAAGGAAAGCTAGCATGGATTTGTTAAAGGCAAATCACGTTTAACTAACTTGAGAGAGTTTTTTTATGAGTTAACAATGAGGGTAGATGAGGGCAATGCGGTTGATGTGGTGTACATGGACTTTCAAAAGGCTTTTGATAAAATGCCGCACAATAGGCTTGTCATCAAGATTGAATGTAAGGAGTCGCACAACACCAGGTGATATTCCAACAGCTTTATTTGAAATCACAGGCTTTCGGGGATTTGCTCGTCTTCACCTGACGAAGGAGCAAGGCTCCGAAAGCTTGTGATTTCAAATAAAGCTGTTGGACTATAACCTGGTGTTGTGCAACTCCTTACATTTGTCCACCCCAGTCCATCACCGGCATCTCCACATCATCAAGATTGAAGCCCTTGGAATAAAGGGGGCAGTAGCAGCATGGATACAAAATTGGCTAAGTAACAGGAAGCAGAGAGTAGTGGTGAACGGTTGTTTTTCGGACTGGTGGGAGGTGGACAGTAATGTTCCCCAGGGGTCGGTGCTGGGACTACTGCTTGTCTTGATATATATTAATGACTTGGACTTGGGTGTTGTACAGGGTACAATTTCCAAATTTGCAAATGAGACAAAACTTGGAAGTGTAGTGAACAGTGAGTAGGATAGTGATAGACTTCAAGAGGACATAGACAGGCTGGTGAAATGGGCGGACACGAGGCAGATGAAATTTAACGCAGAAAAATGCGAAGTGATACATTTCAGTAGGAAGTACGAGGAGAGGCAATATAAACTAAAGGGCACAATTCTAAAAGGGGTACAGGAACAGAGAGACCTGGGGGTATATGTGCACAAATCGTTGATGGTGGCAGGGCAGGTTGAGAAAGCAATTAAGAAAGCATACGGAATCCTGGGCTTTATAAATACAAGCATAGAGTACAAAAGCAAGGAAGTCATGATGAATGTTTACAAAACACTGGTTCGACCACAACTTGTGTCCAGTTCTGGGCACCGCACTTTGGGAAATATGTGAACGCCTTAGAGAGGGTGCAGAAAAGATTTACTAGAATAATTCCAGGGATGAGGGATTTTAGTTACATGGATAGACTGGAGAAGCTGGGGTTGCTATCCTTGGAAAAGGGAAGATTGAGAGGAAATTTGATAGAGGTATTCAAAATCATGAAGGGTTTAGATAGAATAGATGGAAAGAAACTGTTTCCATTGGAGGAAGGGTCAAAAACCAGAGGACATAAATTTAAGGTGATTGGCAAAAGAACCAAAGGTGACATGAGAAAAAACTTTCTCACACAGCGAGTGGTTAGGGTCTGGAATGCACTACCTGAGGGGGTGGTTGAGGCAGATTCAATCGTGGCTTTCAAAAGTGAACCGGATAAGTACTTGAAAGGAAAAAAATTGCAGGGCTACGGGGATAGGGCTGGGTGTGGGACTAGCTGGATTGCTCTTGCATAGAGCCAGCATGAACGTGATGGGCCGAATGGCCTCCTTCCGTGCTGTAACCTTTCTATGATTGTATGATTTGTATGATATAGAAGTAGGCTACCTCAAATCAAAGCAGTCTGACATTTCCAGTTGAAAAAAATCCTTTAGTTTCATAGAATCATAAAATGTTCCAACGTAGAAAGAGGCCATTCAGCCCACCAAGTCTGCACCAGTATTTTTCTCCACATGATCCATTTCATCTAATCCCATGCCTATTTACTCCCCATATCCTTTAATATTCCTCTTTTTCAAGCAGCCATCTAATTCTCTTTTCAAAGTATTTAAGGCCTCTGATTCAACAATGGTTTGTGGCAGCAAATTCCACATTCTAATGGCCCGATATGCAGAGAAATATTTTGTAACCTCCCCTTTAATTCTTTATGTTAAATTTGTGCCATCTCAATCCCATCTCACTGACTAATGGAAACAATCTATCACTATTTACTTCATCATAACCCTTCCAAATCTTGAAAACCTCTATCAGGTCACCCCTCAACCTTCAAGGTTTAGTGAAAAAAGCACTAATTTCTCAAAGGTCTCTTCTTAACTGTAAACTCTTACTCCTGGTAACATCCTGTTGATTCCATGCTGTACCTTTTCCATTGGTTTTACATCCTTCCTCTCATGGGTTGTCCAAAATTGTACATAAAACTACAACTATGGTCTAACTAAGGTCTTAGTTACAAGTACACTGAAAATAGTTCTGTTAGTTTGTGCATCGAGATTTAAGGGTTGCAGAGTCTTCACTCTTAGCTACCGAAGATGTTGTTCTGCTAAAAGAGAATTATTTAAAAATGTGTATCATGTCTCCCCTCAAGTCTTCCTTTCCACTTTAATCACGTCAGTCTCTCTTCATGGCTAGAATCATCTTGATCACTCTTCTCTAAACCCTTTTTAATGCACATGACAGTAGGATAATCAAAGCTACAGGACATGCTCTGGAAGTAACCTCATTGTTGTTGGGTGCAGTTTCAGTATGATTTGATGTGATGCATCCCAGTACCCCATTTGCTTTACTGTTAACGGTTTCATGCTGTCAAGATGCTTTCTAGGTATGATCAATGACCACTCCCAAATCCTTTTTGTTTTTAGACCTTGTGAGGTAAACTTCCGTCTTCATCACCTGGGCAGCAATCAAGCAGAGTGGATCGTGCATCTGATGTATCACCTGGAATTAAAATCAGGTGGATTCTACAATGCACTCTGCTGGATTACTGCCCAGGCAGTGAAGATTAAAATTTACTCCCGCTCATGGACGTACTTTCATTTTACACCCATGCTACCTGTTCCTACACTTATTATCCACATTAAGATCTATCTGCCATGTCTCAACCTATCAAGTCTAAAAGAAAACAATTTTCTTTCTACACGTTACATGCCGACATAGTTTTGTGACGTCAGCAAACTTAATAAAAGCACTACAGACACCTTGTTCCATATCATTCACAAATATGGTCAATAGCAGGGGTCAAGAACAATTCCCTTTGGAACACCACAAATTATTTTTTCCGCAGAACATTTTCTATTTCTTCTGTTGCTAAGACAATTCTCAATCTATTTGGATAACTTGATATGTATTCTTTGAGCCTTAACCTCTCCCATTAGTTCCACATAAGGAATGTTATTGAACTCCTTGGAAAATCCAAGTAAACTTCATCTACTGGATTGCCTTCATCCACTAGCTTAGTTATCCCTTAAAAGAACTCCAGTAAGTTTGCTCTAAAGGATGCTCTATTACTTCTAAAGCCATGCTGACTGCTCTCAATGATAAAACTGTGCTCTTTAGATATACATTTATAGCATCCTACCGAATGTCCTCAAACAGTTTTTTGACTATGGATGTTAGGCCACCTGGCCTGTAGTTATTGGGTTGATGTCTTGCTCTTCTTTTTAATATTGGAACTAAATTCATTATCCTTCAATCCTCAGGAACTACTTGGAGATCTGAAAAGTATCAACCAAAACTTCACTAATTTCAGGAGTCTTACAACACCAGGTTATAGTCCACCAGGTTATAACCTGGTGTTGTAAGACTCCTTACATTTGTCCACTCCAGTCCATCACCGGCATCTCCACATCTTCACTAATTTCCTCCTTGAATGAATTGAGAATTCTAGAACTTATCCCCTCTGTCTCAAGAGCCTTGTGGATATTGGATCCTTCCAGGATGATCCAAAAATGCAATCTCCCAGGTTTCAAACCAAAGCTCCAAATTTGAATCCAATTAAATCCTAAATGTTGCTTAATTCAAAATGTATGCACAGTGAGCATTGCCCAGAGGAGCATTTTTGCCATCTGTTGTTCTTTCTCCACATGTGCTGCCATATTGGCATTGTCACATTATCTGTATATCTTTGTGTTTCATGGGATTGTGGTATCAGTAGCTCAAAGTAAGTGACTATCAAGTAGGTGTTTATTTAAAAACTAAGTTGTGCACATGTGTTCATCCAATGTATCTGATTGTTTATAATCTGTTTCTATTATGATTTAAAAGGTCTGTATTATTCACCTGTTTTCCTTATTGTCGAAGGGGTTAATCATTCAAGATGTTCACTTTCTTGATAGCCCAGTTTCACAATTTTCTGCCTGGGGGATTCATTTCTGTAGTAGTTTAATGAATCTTTAGCTCCATTTCACTTGTAATGGTAGCATCAACATACCCGTGTCTCTCTTGGTCTTTGGAAACAGGGGATGCTATCCATCCAAGACATCCATCTCCCTAGTAGCCCTGAGAGACTGCCAAATGTAGCCACTGATGCAATGTCCATTTGTTTCTTGGAAGCCTTTAGACTCAAATCATTTAAACTTTAAGAGGTTAGAATCCAAATCTGAGTTCCAAATGTATCTGAATTCTTATGCCTAGTTTAGGCTTTCCACTGTCCTAATTCAGTTCATGACGTGAAATTATCTGCTTGGCTGTCAGAGTCTGCCACATGTTGAATGTTCTATCCAGACAAAAATCATCTGTAGATTTACAACAGTCACAAATTTGCTGCTGTAGAATAAACATAGCTTTAGGCACAGGGAGTAAGCTGTGTTTCAGCTGTTTTATTTTATTTTTCACTTAACCAGTTAATATTACAGGAGGTATTTTACTCTTGCAATATAGTTTGATGTGGGCAAGTTAAATATTGTAGCTTAAGTAGCACTAACAGCATTAATGAAGATGGAGGTGCGCAATGTTATATTGAACATACATCTTGGTAAATATCATGGGGCAAACAGATTGAGGCCAAAAGTCATTCATTAAAAAATAATTGTGAGCTGTCGATCTAATGAAAACAAATTCTGCGAGAGTTTTCTGAGAGATTAAAGGGGACGTTTTTGTGGGTCTGTGCCCAGGCAAGTCCATGTGTTTGAGCAGAGTATATATTAAAATCAGGCAGATCGGAATGCATGCTGATGTCAGGGAAAGGTCTCTAATTTTGCCAATGCAAAAACTGAATTATTTACTTGTATAGGAAGACCAAGTACTCAGCATTTCCATCACCACCCCCCCCCCCCCTCCCTCCTTGGGCCAGCTTTTTGCCATCTGCTGCACCCAGAGGAATGAAATCCACCTAAGGTGGTTCTTGGCTCTTCCAGAAATGGTTGCACCTCCTCCTTCATAATACAGCAGTGCTACTAAAATAGGCAGCAATGTTGGAATATGAATGGGCATAACACAACATAAGAAATAGGAGCAGGAGTAGGCCATGCGGCCCCTTGAGCCTGCTCCGCCATTCAATAAAATCATAGCTGATCTTCAACCTCAACTCCACTTTCTCGCCCGATCCCCACATCCCTTGATTCCCTTAGAGTCCAAAAATCTATCTATCTCAGCCTCGAATATACTCGAAGACTCAGTATCCACAGCCCTCTGGGGTAGAGAATTCTAAAGATTCACAACCCTCTGTGTGAAGAAATTCCTCCTCATCTCAGTCCTAAATGGCCGACCCCTTATCCTGTGACTATGCCCTCTAGTTCTAGACTCACCAGCCAGGGGAAACAAACTCTCAGCATCAACCGTGTCAAGCCCCCTCAGAATCTTATATGTTTAAATGAGATCACCGCTCATTCTTCTAAACTCCAGAGTATAGGCCCATTCAAATCAACCTCTCCTCATAGGACAACCGTCTCATTCCAGGGATCAATCTAGTGAACCTTTGTTGCAACACCTCTAAGGCAAGTATATCCTTCCTTAGATAAGGAGACCAAAACTGTACACAGTGCTCCAGATGAGGTCTCAACAATGCCCTGTACAACTGTAGTAAGACTTCCTTAATCTTGTACTCCAACCCCCTTGCAAAAAAGGCCAACATACCATTTGCCTTCCTAATTGCTTGATGTACCTGTATCCTGACATTTTTTTTTTGTATGAGGACATCCAAATCTCTCTGACCACCAGCATTTAATAATTTTTCACCATTTAAAAATATTTTGTTTTTCTATTCTTCCTACCAAAGTGAATAACCTCACATTTCCCCACATTATACTCCATCTGCCATCTTCTTGCCCACTCACTTAACGTGTCTATATCCCTTTGCAGACTCTTTGGGCACTAAATTGGGCCATGTAGCACCCGTTGTTTTGGTGCTACACGGCCTCTCTGACATCCAAGATGGTGCCTTGGATGCACACGCACGTTTCCAGCGTGATGTGTGCCGGACGCCATCTTGGTATAGGAGTTAGCGCAGGCGCAGATAATGAACGTTGAAATCATGTAAAATAGGGAGAGAATGGCTTCAATCAGTGTGCAACGCTGATTTAAAGTGATAGACAGCATTTTGGGACTCAACACTCAACTTAACGCACAGTCTTAACCCTGACCATCTGAATGTATCTTAGAGTGCCTGGTGGACCCCCCACCAGCGCTATTTAAAGGGATCATGCAGGATTCACAGGTTAGTAGCTGGATTATTGCTTCTGGCTGCCGAGACATTTGTAACTGTTTTTGGAGGTCTCCCAGACTTCAATACTAGGATGCGGGTTCATAGCCTAACATTTAGAGCCAGGACGTGCAGGACTGAAGTTAGGAAATGCTTCTACACGCAAAGGGTGGGAGATATTTGGAATGCTCTTCTGTAGATGGCAGTTGATGCGAGCTCACTTGTGAATGTTAAATCTGAGATTAATAGATTTCTGTGAACCAAGGGTATTGAGGGTCATGGGGTTAAGGCGAGTTTATGGAGTTAGGTCACAGGTCCACCGTGATCTCATTGAATGGTGGAACAGGCTCAAGAGGTTAAATGCCACTGCCACTTGCTGCCTCCTGATATGCGCCACCTTCTCCTGCAAGAAAGCAGGACGTGTGTCTGGGTGATGTGTCTGTCATGGTTGAATAGCTAGTGTCTGTGGCCTGTGAGTTGCGGATGGGTGGCTTGCAACAGTGGTAATGTGTAAGGGTGAGAGGAAGCATCTGGTTGGAAGAGTTGAGTACTGATGGAAAGAGTTTGTTGGTATATGTGAGCGGGTGTGTAGTGCGTGGTGCAGTTGGTAGGAGACGCCACTTGACAGTTGACCTAACACACCTTGATCACTCATGTCAAAGCATTGAACTTTATCCTGCACTGCATCCACGTTCGTGATGCTGTGCGCCTGGCATTGACTACGTCCCCCGTTGCCTCGCACTGCCTTTTGGATATATGTCTGGAGGGCCTCTTGCCACCCACCCCCCATCCCGCAGATATAGGATGCCCCTCCTTCTGTCCACTTCTTGCACCAAGGTCTCTAGTGCATCAGCAGAGAACCTTGGTGCATGCACTCTTGCAGGCCTGGTAACAACTGAGAAAGGCAGATTGGTGAGATCTGGCGTGCAGACTGGAGGATGTGGGATTTAGTAGTGTGCACCCTTTATTCAATGTTTTAACATAACTCACCAGTGTGTAAACAGAGGGATGGGACCTGCATCTGTGTTTTACCTGTGCGATGTCTGATCTCTGTTCAGACTCCGTGCAGACAGTAGACTGTTATTTTCAGCAAATAACAGGTACCAGCTACCTTTAAGAGATTTCTCAGAAACATCCTCCCTTTAAGAGATTGAGCATCCCCCCCCCCAGGTGGTGGAAAGTGTGAATTGCATCAATTCCACGTGCAAGGCCCGGAATGGAACACTGATTGCAGGTGAGTCCTCGGGCTGGCTGAAACTTGCGTCCTGCCTGCATAGGGATCATTGGGCACGGGGTAATAGCACATCACGCTACCTGTGGCTAAAAACGGCCCCTATCCAATTTTTCCCCCTTTCCCCCCTCACAGCTTACTTGCCCACCTAGCTTTGTATCGTCAGCAAACTTGGATACATTACACTCGGTCCTCTCATCTAAGTCATTAATATAGATTCTAAATGGCTGAGGCCCAAGCACTGATCCTTGCGGCACCCCACTAGTTACAGCCTGCCAACCTGAAAATGACCCGTTTATCTCTACTCTCTGTTTTCTATCCGTGAACCAATCCTCTATCCATGCTAATATATTACCCCCAACCCCATGAGCCCTTATCTTGTGTGACACTGCTGTCATCGCTTGTTCTATTACATTCCAAAAGCATGCAGACTAGATATATTACAATAGAAAGATGGTATCACTTTCTGTATGTTATTAGCAACATATGCCTGAAGGTTAAAGCTTTTCCTTTTGTAAAATAAGCCAAAATATTCAAACTGTGGTTGACAACCACAAGGCAGGGGAAGATTTTTTTAAAAAAAGATCTGGGGATCCTCGGTGACGTTACTTACAGGGGGTTAGAGGAAACACTGTTTTTGAGGATTCTGCATTCCTCCAATTCTAGCCTCTCGTGAATTTCCTCGCCCCCACCCCCCCCCCCCCCACCTTCCTTTCCTTTGCCCCACCGTTGGTGGCAGTGCTTTCAGCCGTCCAGGTCCTAAGCTCTAGAATTCCTTCCCTAAACCTCTCCGCCTCTCTACTGCTCTCTCTTCCTTTAAGACGCTCCTTAAAACCTACCTCTTTGACCAAGCTTTTGGTCACCTGTCCTGATATCTCCTTAGTAAAATACTGCGGATGTTGGAAATCTGAAATAAAAACAGAAAATGCTGGAAAAGCTCAGCAAGTGACCTCTTCAACCTGAAATGTTAACTCTGTTTCTTTCTCCACAGATGCTGCCTCACTTGCTGAGCTTCTCCAGCATTTTCTGTTTTTATTTCTGATATCTCCTTATGTGGCTCGGTGTAAAATTTTGTCTGATATTGCTCCTGTGAAGCGCTTCAGGATATTTCACTACCTTAAAAGGGCTATATAAATGCAAGTTGTTATTGATTCAAAGGGGTGTTAGCAACAAAATGTGACTGGGAAATTGCAGCAGGAAATAATTGTAAATTTACAAGAAGTGTGAGCTATATGCAAGACTTTTAATATATTAAATAGATTAGCACAAAAAAATGTTGCCAACATATTTGACTATGTCCAGGAAACATTTGGAGATGATGTTGGGTCGTATCTCTAATGACAATAGTCTTTCTACTTTGGGTCTTGGTACGGAGATAAACCTCCCTGTCCTTTTGGTTACTCAATGATTCCCCATCTACCAAAGTATTTCTGCTCTTTTGATAATGCTTCAACAGGTTCTGATTAAACCAAGGCACTGAGTCAATGCTAATGTTTAGCTGGTTTGATGGGATGTGACATTCTGTAGCTGAAAATATTATCTCCTTGGTCTGAGCCCAGATGAAGTCTAGATTTTTTGACAAGTCCATAGCATGCGAGTTCAAGTTATCACCTTCCTGCTTGAGACCCTTCCAGTTGGCCCAGTCATGCAGCCAGATCTTGCACTTGGCATTGCTTTCAAGATACCAATGAAAGTCTACTTGGATACAGTCCCTAAAGGACATTCGTGAACCAGATGGGTTTTTACGACAATCCGGTAGTTTCATGGCTATCATTACTGATACTAGTATTTTAATTCCAGATTTTTTTATTTAATTAATTGAATTTAAATTCGCCAGCCGCCGTGGCGGGATTTGAACTCGTGACTCTGGATTTTAGTCCAGGCCTCTGGATTACTAGCCCAGTAACATAACCACTACGCTACCGTATTCATGACCAACAAGTAAATGTCTGCGGTAAATTCATTCTAATAATCAGTTAATGTTCCTTTCCCAAACAGTCTCCTGGAAACTGAGCTACTACGTTCATTGTCAGGAGACCCTAATCATAGTACCGTAGTAGGTACAGCGCAGGAGGAGGCCACTCGGCCCACGGCGCCTGTGCCGACTCTTTGAAAGGGTTATCCAATTAGTCCCACTCCCCTGCTCCTTCCCCATAGCCCTGCAGCTTCTTCCTTTTCAAGTATTTCTCCAAATCTCTTTTGAAAGTTACTATTGAATCTGTTTCCACCACCCTTTCAGGGAGTGCATTCTAGATCATAACAACTTGCTGCTTAAAAAAAAATCTCCTCAGCCCCCCCCCCGCCAATTCTTTTGCCAATTACCTTACATTTGTATTTAAACATCATTTACATCGGGGTATCTAAGCTTCCCGTCTTCATGGGCTGCATAAAGCCCATCATGGAGCTTCGGCGTCCACATTTATTGGGTAATTCTACAAGTCCGCAGTGCCAGCAGAATTCTCACCCGCCAACAGCAGATACTGGGAATTCAGGTTTCTGGTTTCTCATATGTGATGTTTATAGGTTACGTTCTGCCAGCAACACAGACTCGTAAAATGACCCCTATAAAGTTGAATTCATGATGTTCATTAATTTACATATTTCTCATGTTGCTAAAACTAGCAGATCATGGTGTTCTTTGATTTGGGATTTGACCACCAATGAGGCAACAGCATGAAGAACAGCCCTTATCAAACCTCCAGTGCCACAAAATTCAAACAAGGCAAACCACCAGGTTAGAAATAGAAGCACAAATAAGATTAAGCTGCCTGACCCACAATATCACTAGTTTACAGATGTGAATTACTACAGACAGCAAGTATAGGTCAAGGATCATAGAACCACAGGAACGTAGAATCACAAAAGAAGGCTACTCAGCTCAACATATCAGCTGGCTCATTGCTCAAGCAATCCAAAACTAAACCTACTGCCCCACTTTCTCTGCCTTGTATCTCCCTTTGCTTCACATATTTATCCAATTTTCCCTTAAAAGTTGCAATGGTCTTTGCCTCAATGCATGTTCTGCTCCAACAACCCGTTGGATAAATACATTTCTCTGGATCTCCCTCCTCCCTCTCTTTGTGACAATTTTCAGCCGATGAGCACTTGTCACTGACTCCCCAACCAGAGGAAATAGTCTTCTCCTATTCATTCCATAAAAATCTTTTATAATTTAAAAAAAATCTATTAATTCTCCTCTTTGCCTTCTCTGCATCCAGTGGAAATAGTCCTAGTGGCTCAAATCTCTCCTGATAATTCTCGTTTCCGAGCCCTAGCATCATCTTGCTAAATCTATGCTTTATGCTCTCAATAGCTTTAATGTCTTTTCTATAATGGGGCTTCCAAAGCTAACTGTGGCCTAGCCAACGTTTGATACAAATTTATCGTTACTCTATACTCTTGTACGATGTGCCCCTACTTATAAAACCCAAAATGCTGTTGACCTTTATCTCCCTGTACCGGCACTTTCAGGGAATTAAGCCTTTCTTAAGCCTTTCTGTCCATCCACGTCATTCAGCATTTTTCCATGGACCATTCCTCCTTTGTCCTGCCAAAATGCATTACCTCACACTTATCCACATTAAATTGCTTCCTCCACCAGTCTGTCCATTCTGCTAACCTGCCTACATCTTTCTGAAGTTTTTTACAGTCCTCCTCATATTTTAGTGTCATCGGCAAATTTCAATACTGTGCTCCTTATACCCAAGTTCAAATTATCTATATATAACCTAGAACAACAGTGGATCCAGCACTGGCCCTTGGGATACATCACTTCCAACTGTCCTCCAATCCGAGCAACACTTATTTACCCTAACTCACCTGTTAATGAGGTGGAAAGGTGGGTCCCAGAACTCCCTCCTTATCTTCCTTGGATAACACTTGCTGGGCACACTATCACAGGGGTGCCCAGTGAAACATAGTGCTTTGGCCTGATCCCAGACCCCACTGGCCAGATAGTCTGCGAGTGTCGAGGAACTGTCCAAAGACAAGCAAGTACGTTTACATTTTAATTTTTCTCTAACTGCCCAGGACATTTACAGGCAACTGGGGTCTTCATGCTGCTTATTTCCATCAGCAGACAGAACATCCCAATCTCAGGCGCCTGGCCCCCAGCTGTCAAGCTGAGAACTAATGACCCAGGACAGGATATTCCAGCACTCCTGGGCTTGGACAAGAGCAGTGCCTAATTGGTATGCCTTGCTCCCCTTTTATGCTTGAAAAATGGACACAACGCATACCAATGTCTGCTCCAGTACATTCTGTAACAATATATTATTCCACAATTACTAATCATAATAAGGGTTTCAGGTACTAAACACGTTGATACTACAACACTTTACGGCAATTATTTTTTCCAACAGAAAAGCCAGGCTGTGGTAAATGATTCCACGTTCTGTATGTTTGACAGAGATTGGTTGCCTGCAGTGTGAGTGCCTTAAAGCTGCTCATTTCCATTGCTGGCTTTCTTGACATGTCAGCAATTGAAAGAGTTTGACGCTAGAAATGTAATTGGGACCCACGTGCTATAATCACAAGATACACCATGTACTCATCAGTAATACAAAATAGCAACATATAAAAGATTTAAGGACTTGTGTGTCACAAATTTGCTCTTTTATTTTCTTTGCTTCAATCCACTATAACCAGAGCTGTTATTTTTCCATGGGTTTGGCTGACATTTTCCCTTTAATTTTGTCTTAATTAGAAAATAAGTGCTGGCCTTCAGAACCCATAAATCTTGCATGAAAATAGCAAGCAGCATGTACTCTTTGAATTTTTCTGCTATGGATGAAAATGTGATGGAAGATAGATTGTGATTTGCCCTATGAATTTCGCTTTGCTGTAGCTAAAAGCTCTTTTGCCCTCTCCAAATGATTGGATTAAGATTCAAGTCACATATATGCAAGGTCAGTGCAGGAAATGTTTCTACTCAGTCTCCGGTTCCCAGCAGTGAACAGTTAAAATTTTGAAAACTATTTAAATAGCAGTGAAAAAAAATAAAATTCACACGACTGCCTCAGCCCAATGTAGAATGTGTGAGTCATGGAGATAGAATGAGGTTTCAAACTTATGGCATTTATACTTGATTTAAAGGCAGAATAATGTAAAATTACTTTTAAAGCTTAAGTGCTACTGCATGGAATTAAAATATGCAATTATCACTTCAATTCCATACAGTGGCTGAACTCCAACTTTTTGGTCTTCTTATTCAGTCATGTATCTTAACTCTGTGACTCAGTATTCAATTGCCTTTTATTTGACCTTCTGAATTTCATGAATCATTAACACAACATTGGGAACTAGTGCATACTTAAGTAGTCTTAGAAGTTACGTGATCTCACACATGAGAACAAAAATGCTTTCCCTATTGTTGCTACCAAATGCGTTGTGTAACCATTGATCCATCAATCTGAATACAAATTGTAAGGTTTATTCTTAATGATACTCTATTTAAATGACACCGTGTAATGTTCAAATGGTTTGGTGCTTCAAATGTTGAAGAAGTCAACAGTAGAAGGCCCGAAAACATCCTAGTCACTCTTAATTGAATGCAACAGCATCTTTAAGCAGAGCTCCAGATGCCTGAACAGATCTGAGGAGTCTTATAATCTAGCCCTGTCAAGATCATCATTCCGTGCTGAGTTGCAAAACTTTGCCAACTAAAGAGACATCATCAGGGGCCATGTGTTGGAGCAAGTCACCCACCTGCAGCCAGGAGAAGAATTTCAGTACATTTGTAAGGAATGCCTAAGTGCTTCTAAAACCATGCTGACTGTTCTCAATGATCTTAGTATGCCTTCAAGCATTTTTCCCACTGTAGGTGCAGAACCTATCCCCAATTGGTAAGAGCCACTTCTCAACTGGAGGGAGTGTCACTCTCCCTGCCAGGTGCACCATCTCCCTGGGCACTAAGGATGAAAGGAAAGACATGGAGGAGAAGGAGAGTTCCCAGCAAACATAGTCCATCATCCACTCTTTCTGATAAGAAACAGGCAAACAAATTTTTGATATTGTTTTTTCAACATTAGATTAGATGATCTGCTAATAGCAAGAGAATATTTGGCAAGAGTGCAATTGTTCAAATACATATATTTTAAATTATTCATATTTTAGATAACGTTTAAAAAAACTTTTAGGGTTCTTCTGTTTTAGAAAATGTCTACATTTAATAACTTGATCAAATTGCTATAACTGCTTTTGATATTTTAAATGTGTATTTTTGTTCAAATTTTAATTTAATTATTTATTTGCAATAACATAATGCCCACCCAGGAGGAATAGAAGGGAGTTTCACTTGGGAGAGCAGTTAGGGTACCCAGTTGACAGGTGGATTGGCTGATATATTGTAAACTTCAAAATACTGGAAAATGCAGTGTGAAAAATCAACATTTTCTGGGTAGCAATGCCTCAATCCTCCTCCCCCATAAAATAAATCTTGTACCTTTAACACTCGTATCTCTTTAAGGCTATCATAGGTTTGATTTTCCTTCTGACACAAGTGAAGAAATATTTGAGTATATTTACAGTTTAAATGACATCAGCCCTGTGCCTCAGTGCACTTTCAGTATAATTACTTGTTTTCTCATGCTGCAGGCTTATATCGAGGTCTGTTTCTCGTTGCCGGTCTTCATGGGGCTGCATCAGCATTTTTTGAAGCTGGTTGTTTTTGCCAGCTTTCTAGATGGGCATATACATGTGCCTCTAGGTCCGTTGGGGTTTCAAACCTCATTTCAGGATCTGAGCTGATAATTAGTGCAGTACTGAGGGAACGCTGCACCATTGGGGGCCTGTCCTTCGAATGAGGCATTAAACTGATGTATACTGGTGGGCGTTAAAGGTGCCATCACATGAAGAAGAGCAGATAGTTCCCCTGATGCCCTGACCAACATTTCCCCCCTAACCACCACCACCAAAAAGAAATTATCTGGCCATTCATCTCCAGTATTCGTGTGATTTTTGGTGGATCCAAAATGCTTGCTGTATTGCCTACATAACAGTCACTGCTCCAAAGAATAATTAATTGTAAGTGAGTGCTTTCTAAGTGATGAGATAAGATGCTATGTAAATTCAAGTCTTTACCTCTTGAACATTGCAAACCTGGGAGCAAACACGTTAAGCACTTGACTTCATGTTGCACTTGCAGCAAGGAAGTCTTCATCTCATAAGCTTCACGTGTTGTGGATATAAGCCCAGAAATTAAACTAAAAATAAATGAGTTATTGCCTCCACTAAATAGGGGACAAAGTAATGTCATATGAATGTATAAGTATTTGCATATTGTAATTTGTAGCCCATAATTTTCAAAGCTGTGATAGGATTCTTCGGGGAGTATTTAATTAGTTAACAATTACTGCATGATTTTTTCTTAATGATTTAGCTAAAGAAAGAAGAAATAAAGAATATAGCGCCTTTTATGACCTCAGAACATCCCAAAGCATTTCACAGCCAATAAAGTACTTTTTTGAAGTGTCGATACCATTGTAATGGAGGAAAACTGTGCATGGCAGGGTCCCACGAGCAGCAATGAGACTGATATACAGATAATCTGATTTTGGTGGTGTTGATTGAGGGATGAATGTTGGTTAGGGCACCAGGAGAATTCCCCTGCTCTTCTTTAAATAGCATCACCTAAGAGGGCAGATAGGGCCTCAGTTTCATGCTTCATCCAAAAGACAGCACCTCTGACAGTGCAGCACTCTAGTACCAGCCTAGATTATGTGCAAAAATCTCTGGAATGGGGCTTGAACCCAGGACCCTTGGACTCAGCAGGTGGAAAGAGCTACCTCTGAACCAAAGCTGGTCCCTATCTTATGTTGTCTAATATTTTTTTTTCATTTTTCTTGTATACTTTAGCAATGACTATACCTGTTTGGTTGTATTTATGTGAACTCACGTTCATAAGGCATTATAAAGAGGCACTATGACAGTATATCATTTTTCCTGGTGTTTCCCTCCAAATATGCTAGGCAATTCAATCTAGCAGCCTAGCAGTGAGCTTACTGTTAAAGCATCAGGTTTGACATATGACAGGTGGACTTTTCCTTTACTAGCTGTAATTCATATATTCCTGTCAAATAGTTGAATCAAGATAAGTTTCCAGTAGTTGAACTACCATTACAGATAGTCTGCTGTTGCATTTTCAATGGCACTCATGTAAGAAATGTTAAGTTAATCTGTTCATCTCTATGCTTTATCTGTGAGCTTAGCATTGGGAAATATATGGTGAGAGACAGTGGGCTCGATTTTAGGGTCGGGTTACCTGCGGGTTTCCAGCGGGGGGGCCCCGAAAATCCCGATCTCCGATCACGTGACCGGATTCGGACGAAATCCCGGCCGCTTCCGGGTACCGCGCTGACGTGCGGGGCTGCGCGAGAAAGCCCCGCTGGTGGGAATCCCGCAGGCAATTAAAGCCAGCGGGGTTCCACTTGAGAGCACTTAACTTGCTCGTTGTGGTCAGTTAATGAGCTGAAGCAGCTGTCAAAAGAGGAAGTGTGGGATTTTAGGTTCAACGCAGTCAGTTTCACACACTGGGGGAAACAGTACCCTTCAAACCAGGCGTGTTGCAGCCAGCAGCCTGTGGCAGGTGCCAAGGTGCGCTCCACGGGGGAGCGCCCTCACCCACGCAGGAGGCCACCGCGTCACATAGGGCACCCCCTGCCCTCCACCAACCCCCGCCAAGCCAGAGGACAGACCGACACGAAACCGCAGCCCCAGTCCGAGGACCCACCCACCTACCCTGCACAACCCCTCACACCAACACCTGCCAGATGGGTGGTGCGTTGACATCGTCGGAGGACGAACAGGATGACCAGCCCCAGCAGCCTCGCAGTCCACGCCGTCCGCCTCGGAGAGGTGGGGCCCCCCAACACGGTGTTGCGGCACACCCAACTGCACAGCAGGAGGGAGGGCAACCGCAGAGAGAGATGCGTCGCAGGAGGCACTACCCTCCGCACAGGGTGTACAGAGCGAGGCTCAGCTTCATGGACCTCTCCGAGGAGCAGTGCATACGGAGGCTCAGAGTCAATCGCCAGGTAGTCGCCGACATCTGCAGCCTCCTTAACGACGAGCTGCTCCCTGATGGACCAAGCAGCATCTTCTTACCTGTCGCCGTCAAAGTCACCACTGCCCTCAACTTCTTCGCATCCGGTTCCTTCCAGGGTGCCACCGGGGACATCACCGGGGTCTGTCAGTCCTCTGCACACAAGTGCATAAGGCAGGTCACCGATGGGTTGTTCCGCAGGGCCTCCCACTACATCAACTTCGCCATGGACGAGCGCAGCCAGATGGAGAGGGCGGTTGGATTCCATGCCATGGCCGGCTTCCCACGGGTGCAGGGTGTAATCGACTGCACCCACATCGCAATACGGGCACCTCCGCATGAGCCAGGGCTGTTCATCAACAGGAAGGGGTATCACTCCATGAACGCCCAGCTCATCTGTGACCACCGCCAGAGATTCCTACACGTGTGCGCCAGATACCCCGGCAGCTGCCACGATGCCTTCGTCCTCAGGGAGTCCGCCGTCCCGCCCATCCTGCAGGCACCCAACGCCGGCAACGGCTGGCTCCTCGGCGACAAGGGGTATCCCCTCCACACGTGGCTCATGACACCTCTGAGGAACCCCATCACCGAGCCGGAGCGTCGGTACAATGACAGCCACACTGCTACCAGGTCTACAATTGAGCAGACCATAGGGCTTCTCAAGATGCGCTTCAGGTGCCTTGATCGTTCTGGGGGAGCGCTCCAATACACACCATTCAGAGTGGGACGAATCATAGTTGTCTGCTGTGCCCTGCACAACATGGCCCAACAGAGAGGGGTGCCGCTGGAGGAGGCCCCATCCACACCCGCCACCCACATTGAGGAAGGCGAGGGCGAGGAGGAGGAGGAGGAGGAGGAGGAGGAGGCGGAGGAGGAGGAGGCGGAGGAGGAGGACACGCCAGAGGATGTTGGACGACCATGCGCCGAGCCGCGACTCACCGGGATGGTCGCCGGGCCAGGGACGCACTCATACGTCAACGGTTCTCCTAGAGTCAGACACTGCGAGGCGCTCGCATCTCCTCACCTGCACATGCGAGCGGCCATACCAGCCCCCTCCACTGAAGAGTGCTGCCAGTAATCCTGCACCCACAGCAGTGTGCCCAATGGGTGGCAGCAGGTGTTCGCCGGCATGATGGCCTCCACGGAACGCAACTATTGCACAAGCTGCGGAAGAATGGACGAGAGGTGGCAGGAGTGGTGAGAATAGACTATTTAATATCTCGAATGTGACATTATATAAGAAACAAAGTACAAAATAATAAACACCCTGGTGTATTCCCTTTGTGATTATAAGGCCTTTGCAATTCTTCTCCGGGAACCCCTACGTGGTGCTACCCCTGTGGCTCCAGCAGAGGTAGTGGCAGGTTGCTCGACTTCTTGCCTTGACCGGGTAGATGCTTTTGGCGGACGGCCCCTGGGTTTCGGTGCCCGTGAGGGCACCTCCACAGACTGCTCCTCCTGCACCGGGGCAGGGGCAGACTCGGCCACCTGGAGAGGAGGCACCATTGCGGGTACTGGTTGAGAGGTGGGCGACGGGTGGGACGTGGGGACGCCTTGAGAGGCATCCCCGCTTCCATGTCCCCGGTCACCATCATCCCTCTCTTGGCCTCGGCCCACATCACTCCTTCCACCCTGCTGGACGGCAGTTTGGATGGCATGTGTGAGGCCTTGCAAGGCCACCCCTAGTGTATCCCTCAGCCTGTTGGTGGCGTCGGAATGTTGCTCACCCTGAATCCGTACAGACGTTGTCAGGGCCTGCAAGGACTCGAAGTGGAGCTGTGCGTGACGCTCGAGGGAGGCCAGCCTGTCCTCCACCGCAGACAGTCCCGCACCTACCCGCGACACTGTGTCGCCGGTACCCTCCTGTGCCTGCGCCACCAATGCCCACATGCAGGAGGTGGACTCCTCCATCGCCTGCGCTATTGTGGACAATGCGCGCGGCACCTCTGCCAGTACCTCAGCAATTAGCTGGTGGCCCTCGACGACTCTCCTTTTCACTGGTGGCCCCCTGGGTTCAGCATCTGGGTCCGGCTGAGCAGAGCCTGGAGATGAGTGCTCCCTCCGTCGCGGACCCTCCGCGGCTGCCCCTGCCACCAGGGTCTGCTCATGCTCACTCGTGCGCAGTGACTCACCAAGTGCTACCCCAACTAGTTGGCGAGGGGGACCCACCGAGGTGCGTGTCTCTGCGCTGGTGGATGGTTGGCTCTGATGTGACGATGCACCCTCAGAGACCGCCATGTCCTCTGAGGAATCGCCCTCCACGCTCGCTTGACCCAAAGACGGACCTGCAAGAGAACAGAGGGCACTTTGAGGCATGTGGACCAACTTGACAGTGCGCCTGATGGCAGGTGATGAGACGGTAACTCGCGATCATGGGTGTTGAGTGTCAGCTTTCCCTTACCGGCCGTTTCGGCAGCGACACACTCGCCATCGGCCACCGACAGGCAATGTCGCGTGCGGGCGAGGTCGAGCGCCTCCACCTCTGCGTCGGTGAGCTCCACCACTTGCGGCGGCCCACCTCCGGTGCGTACCCTTTCCCTATTGTTCTTGCTTCTCTTCTGCTGTGAAGGCAAAACACAGATGTGTGAGTGGGTGCGTCTTGCATCGTGAGACGCATCGAGCATCGGTGTGGTTGGTTTGAGCGTGGCGCGGAACGGATGGGGGGAAGCGTGGGCCACGTGGCCATCCCATCGCATTGGGATTGGGGTGTGTGGTAGTGTTCGGGTGGGGTCAGGGACGGTGGGTACTTGCGTGCACGGCGAGGATGGTGAATGAGTGGCTGTGAGGATTGCTGATGGAGCGCAGTAGTGGCTGTGCAGGAAGGGGTTGTGATCTGCTTGGCGTGATGGTGGGGACGGGATGTGGGAGGGTGCGTTGGTGTACTCACCTTGCCAGACCTAGTCAGGTCATTGAAGCGCTTGCGGCACTGCTCCCAAGTCCTTGGGGTGTTGCCCCTGCTGCTCACCTCCGCCGCCACCTCTGCCCATGCCTTCCTGGTTGCGGCGGCAGGGAACTTGCGCCCATCTTCTGGGAAGAGTGTTTCCCTCCTCCTCCTCACGTCCTCCAGCATCAGCTGCAGTGCCAGATCTGAAAAACGGGGCGCAGCCTTTCCCCTTTGTTGAGCCATTCTCCCAGACCTCTTGCTTGCAGCAGGAGGGGCTTTGGGAGACTGCCCCTTTAACTGGAGCTCCTACATCGCGTCGACGGTACTGCGCATGCGCAGCCAGCCGGCACGCAGCTGGGGAGCGCAGAACCCGGAAGCTGGGCTTAATGGGTCCAATTATCCCGCGATCGCGTGGGGGACGCACACGATTAGCCGTCCGCGTTTTCGGCGCTCCCGGAGGACCACCCGCTGGGAACCCACAGGCCTGCTAAATTCGAGCCCAGTGATTATGCTCTGAGTGATGATTCTTAATCTGATTTTTGCAGAGATTTTGCAAAGCATAATGAGGTACATAGGCTTAATATGACAATAGTTGAGCATAATAAAAATGTGCTTTAGATACCTTAATTGATCTGAGACGTGTGACATTATAACCCTCAGAAGCTGACTTTATCTGTCATGTCATCCACAATAACGCTATTCATCACAGACCCCTTCAGAGGGTACATTCATCTTGTGTAACCAGTCAGTTAAATGGCCCTAAACTTATTTGAGAAACCATTAATGAAACTGGGAAACTAGTGGGCAACCTTTTTTTAAAGCAGTGAGCAAGCAGCTTGTCTATTGGAAGCAAAATTCCAATGAAAGCTATGTTTTTGAATACGCATTTATAGGCTGAAAAATGACTAAGTCATTTTTAAGTTAGCATTGAATAATAAGCAATAATAAGTTTTGTTCAAGTCTAATTTGACTTCATTTTTTTTTAAAGTTGAAAAACAAACCTTAAATCTAGATTGTGTTTAAAAGTCTCTTTTCTTTTAGTCCAAGAATATACAGGAACAGGAGTAGGCCATTCAGCCTCTCAAGCCTGTTCCGCCATTCAATTAAATCATGGTTGATCTGTACCTCAACTCCACTTACCTGCCTTTGTTCCACATCCCTTGATACCATTACCTAGCCAAAATCTATCGATCTTAGTCTTGAAAATTTCAATTGACCCAGCATTCACATCCTTCTGGGGAGTGATATCTAGATTTCCACTGCCCTAGGTCTGAAAAAATGCTTCCAGATTTCAGTCCTGAATGGCCTAGCTTAATTTTAAAATTTTGCTCTCTTATTCTAGATTCTCCACCACAGGAAATATTTTCTCTGTATCGACCCTATCAAATCCCTTTATCATTTGAAACACCTTAAACACCTCAAAAAGATTACCTCTGAATCTACTAAACTCAAGGGAATACAAGCCAAGTTTATGCAACTTGTCCTCATAATTTAACCCGTTAAACCCTTCCAAGGTCAATATATCTTTGCTGCAGTTCAATGCTAAAACTTAACACAGTCTTCCAGATGAGGTCTGTCCAAGGCTCTGTACAACTGAAGTATCATTTCTTCACTTTTGAATTCCAACCCCATTGACAAAAAGGCCAATATTCCATTAGCCTTTTTGATTTTTTTTGTACCTGTGCACAAGTTTTTATTGATTTGTGTACATGAACACCTAAATCCGTTTAAGAACATAGGAACAGGAGTAAGCCATTTAACCCCTCGAGCTTTTTCCACCATTCAATGAGATCATGGCTGATCTGTGACCTAACTCCATGGGCCCGCTGTTAGCAGGGCTGCGGGTTCTCGGCGGGGGGGCTATCGGGCGCGTGGGTAACGCGCCCGGTGAAATTAATCAGCCATCCGCGCGATCGCAGCCTAATTGGATCCACTTACCTTGTCCTCCGGGTTCCCCACTGCTGATCTGCGCGTCGGGCGGGCTGCGCATGCGCAGTAAGATCTGTCAGCTGGAGGAGCTCTATTTAAAGGGGTAGTCCTCCACTGACAGATGCTGCGACAAACAGAAAAAATCACAGCATGGAGCAGCCCAGGGGGAAGGCTGCTCCCAGTTTAATGATGCCTCACTCCAGGTATCAATACATGGGGTGAGGAGGAGGGGGAGGACAGAGATCTTCCTCCCGGCGGGCGGGAGGAAGTGGCCTGCCTCTGCCACCAGGAAGGCCTGGCTCGAGGTGGCAGAGGAGGTCACCAGCACCACCAACATATCGCCCACCTGCATACAGTGCAGGAGGCACTCCAATGACCTCAGTAGGTCAGCCAAAGTGAGTACACTTACTCTTTCCCCTACACTCCGTCTGCCACATCACCGCCCCCAACCCACATCTCCTTCTGCACTGCTAACACTACTCTGTCACATCACCCCTCATACCCACTCAAACCTCATCCTCATCGTACCTGCAACTACTCACCTCGCCAGTACTCATCCCACCACTACCACTCAACCCAATCCTCATACAATCTCATGGCTCTATCTCATACTCACCCTCTCATGCATCTCTTTCACGGCCAGCCTCACTCAACCTGCCACTACCTGTGCTGCAGCCACAGGGCATGCATCACATATGTGCAGTAGGCAGCGTAAGGCAAACGTGTCGTGAGCATGAAGGGGATGCACAAGGGTGTTTGAGGGTTTGTCATGGTTGTTACTTTTATTGAATTTCTGACCAATTCACATTACATATTATATTGGCACCACTACTGCCTTGTCTTCGCGAATCTAGTCTGGTCTGTGCAATAATGCCCTATGCCTGAGGATCACTATGAAGACCCACAACTGATGCCACCCATTGTGTCACTGCAGAGTGGGTGTAGGTGTATTTGCAGGGCTCTTTTATGCAGACGGCTGAGAGACGTCGGCGATGTCCCCGGTTGCACCCTGGAAGGATGCGGAGGAGAGGTTGTTGAGGGCAGTGGTGACTTTGACAGCGACAGGTAAGATGATGGTGCTCGGGCCAGCCAGGAGCAGCTTGGCATGAAGGAGGCTGCAGATGTCCACGACTACATGTCGAGTGACTCTGAGCCTCCGTGTGCACTGCTGCTCAGAGAGGTCCAGGAAGCTGAGCCTCGGTCTGTGGACCCTGTGGCGAGGGTAGTGCCCTCTGCGAAGCATCTCTCTCTGCGGTAGCCCTCCCTCCTGCGGTGCAGGTGGACGTGTCACAGCACTGTGTTGTGGAGCTCCATGTGTCAGAGGTGGACAGCGTGGATGGCAAGGCTGGTGATGCTGTTCGCCCTCCGAGGAGGTCATGACTGCAGTTACGGCGGCCCCCATCCGGAAGATGTACATCTGAGGGGGTCCGCAAGGTAGGTACATGTGTCTGGACACCGGGGTAAGTGTGCAAGTTTGTGAATTTGATTGTCAGGAGGAGGGTGGTGGAGACTAAACTTTGTTCAAAGTGACAGAGTGGCCTCCTGCAATGAGTGAGGGTCTCCCCCCCCAACCTGTCAAATGGACCTTTGCAGCTGCCACAGGCTGATGGCTGCAACAGGTCCATTTGAACTGGGAGTGTTTCCCCCAGTATGGGAAACAGTCCCAGGTTGCTCTAAAATCCCACCCCTCCTCACATAATCCTTTAATCAGATCAGTTAATGACCTGAACAAGCCAAATAAATACTTTCAAGTGGCATCCCGCTGGCTTTAATTGCCTGCGGGATTCCCACCAGCGGGGGCTGATCGCGCACGCCGGCGCGTCAGTGGGGAACCCGGAAGTGCGCGGGTTTGAGGCGGGCTCCGGTCCCGCTCCGGGATTTCACGATTTTCGGGGCCCCCCCGCCAGGAATGCACCCGATAGCAGGTGCTAAAATGCTGCCCCATATATCCGCCTTAGCCCGATATCCCTTAATACCCTTGGTTAACAAAAATCTATCAATCTCAGATTTAAAATTAACAATTGAGCTAGCATCAACTGCAGTTTGCGGAAGAGAGTTCCAAACTTCTACCCCCTTTGCGTGTAGAAGTGATTCCTATTTTCACTCTTGAAAGTCCTGGCTTTAATTTTTAGGCTGTGTCCCCTAATCCTAGACTCCCCAACCAATAAACATAGTTTCTTTCTATCTACCCTATCAGTTCCCTTAATATCTTGAAAACTTCAATCAATTCACCTTTGCTCCTCCACAGAACTCGAGTCTCTCATTATTAAGAGAATATTCTGATTTGTCATTCTCAGATCCAAAGTGATTGTTGACCATGATTCCTTGACTACACAAGTTGTCTAGAACCTTTGCCTTTTAAGGGTATGTGCTGGTTTTGTATACTTCCCACTGTTTGTCTGTAGGTTGATCCATTAACAATTCAATCCAGTTTACTGTGGTCAATTTATTTCTCATCCCTTTGAAGTTTGCCTTACTTAAATTTCAAACCTTGGTTTGTGACTCTCCCTTCTTTCAAAACTAATATCAGATTCAATCATATCATGGTCACTATTTGCAAGATGCTCCCTTACTGTCAGATTGTTGACTAATTCTGGCTCATTACTCATCACTAAATCTAGTATGGCTTGCTCACCTTGTTGGTTCTAAATATTGTTTTAGAAAACTATCCCGAATACATTCTAGAAATTCATTCCCTTTGCTACTTGAACCGTTCTGCTTTTCCCAGTCTACGTGAGAATTAAAATCTCCTATTATAATCACATTGTTTTTGCTACATGTTTCTCTGATCACCGTATTTACATATCCTCTCACTACATCACAGCTATCTGGAGGTCTGTAGACAACTCTAACCAGAGTTTTGCATCCTTTGCTGTTCCTTATTTTTACCCATAGTGTTTCCACTGCCTGATCAGCCCTACTGAAATCCCTTTCTTCTACTCTGTCTTTTCTTTATATTGCTACTCCCCCATCTTTCCCAATTTCCCTATCCTTTCTATAGCCTAGAATATTTAGCTCTCAATCCTGCTCATATTGTAGCCAAGTCTCTGTAATGGCTACTAAATCATACCCTTGTTTTATTTATTAAGCTACATGCATTCACTTTCAGAACATGCATCTAAGTATTTGGCCCCACCTTGCCCATATGTCCAGCTGGTCTTTTTTCTCACACTTTTTGAATTACAGTGTGGATTCCCCCCTCCCCCCCACAACTAGTTGAAATCTTCCCCCACTGCCCTATTTACCCTTTCCACAAGGTCAAAGGTGCTTCTTTGGTTTAGGTGGAGGCAATCCCATATGTACATCTGTTTGGCCCCAAAAATGGTCCCAGTGTCCCAGGAATCTGAAAACATCGGAAACTTCTACATCCTTCCAACCACACATTGACAATCCTAATCTTCCTCTTCCTGTCAGGCTTAGCGTGTGGCAATGGGAGTAATCCAGAGATTATTAACCTGGAGGTTCTGCTTCTTAATCTAGAATTTAGGTTCTTGCGATCCATTTGCAGAAACTCAAACCAGCTTCTATCTATGCCATTGGTTCCCAGATGAACCATGACCTCTGGTTGCTCGCTCTCCCATTCCAGAACCTTTTTGATTCGCTCTGTGATGTCCTGAATCCTGGCACCTGGGTAGCAACATACCATTTGGGACTCTGGATCACATCTACAAAAGAAACTACATACCCCCTTGCCTGATTATAGAATCCCCAGAGTCACCACTCGCCTATTCTTACTATCTGTACTGTTACCCCAGTGCCTTGTAGTTGCTCATGGTTGCCCTTCTCTGTGTCACCTTTTTTTGTCCACATCACTGGTACCTAAACAGGTATACCTATTCTATAAATCCAGCTCCACTGATGATCCCTTTGTACCCTAACAATTTGCATCTTGCCCTATCTGACGATGGTCACCCAATCTCCCTTACTAGCTTCCCTACTCTTAGCAACCTGTTGGGTGGGCACCCTCTGGAACGTCTGCTCCAGAAAACTTTCTCCCTCCCAAATCCATATTAAGCTATCGGCTCAACTAAAAATTCCATTCAAATAAAATCAGTTAAGCTGCAGTTGCTAGTGAAGATAATATTGCAAACTAAAACCACCATCTTGTTTCCACTCGTGGGGGAGTCCAAAACGAGGAGCCATAAATTTAAGATAGTCACTAACAAATCCAATAAAGCATTCAGGAGAAACGTCTTTACCCAGAGAGTGGTTAGAATGTGGAATGTGCTACAACAAGCAGTAGTTGAGGTGAATAGCATAGATGCCTTTAAGGGGAAGCTAGATAAATACATCAGGGAGAAAGGAATAGAAGGATATGCAGATATGGTTAGATGAAATGAGAGGGAGGAGCCTGGTGTGGAACATAAACATCAGCATTGACCAGTTGGGCCAAATGGCCTATTTCTGTGCTGTAAATTCTATATAATTCTATGTTTTCCACTTGCTTTGTGGAAGCTTCTCATGACTAAATGGTTTTAGGTACACCCTGGACACTCCAATGCACATTAATCCTCACATAAAATTATTTGCTTTCCACATTTGGTGTGGGTGGGGGTTAATTTTGTCAGTTTAGCCCCAGTAGTTTTTTTTGTTATTTTGTTTCTTAAGGAGGAACATTTACTATAACAAGATTGCCAGAAAATTATAGGTCAAATCCCAAATAGCACTGCCTCAAGTTCTAACAGTTACATGAATACATCTGATTAAAATATCAGGCTTCAGTGGTGGGCTGTGTTATGTAGAAATCCTTCCCTAAACTGTTCTGGCTAATTGCAAGATTTCCTGTGTGTGCCACGTGTAGTGAAGTCATCAATGTGTTTATAAAGAAAGGTGTGATGATTTTACTACAGAGACAGTTCAGAGGAAATTTACCCTCTAAAAAAAAATTCTGGGCAAACAAGGTAAGCCTTATTCGTCTACACTGACTATCAAAACAGTGGCTCCTTAAGGGAAAATAAAATCGGGAGATTAGTCAAAATTGATATGTGACACGAAAAAATTAGAACTAATGTTCAGCTTATTGTTAAGAAAGAAAAACCTTTTATTAAATTTGGACTATTGATGGGACTTGAAACTAAAAGTAGTATTGATGTTAGTGAAATTGAAATAAAATGCATTGCACTTTTTGGAACCATTTACGAGATTTGAGAATAAAAAATGAGACTCAATCTGTTAGGGACACTAGTTTCAGTAACTGGGTCTAGTGTTAAATAAATGGAGCTGCTGGTGGTCAATGGATGTGTGGGTCCTGATAGGAAGTGGAAAATTGCCATGCTAATGATAAATGGGTGCCGAAAGTTCTAACACAATTCACAATTAAGCTGCTAAATTAAGTCAGCAACACATGCATTTTGTGATTTATTAACTTGGCAACATCTATTACAGCTGTTGTGGCAGCTGTGCATGAAGCATTTCAATATCTCTGGCTTCACTTGGAGGCTAGTGGGATTCCGCTCCGATGGAGATTGGCACATCTGGTGCAAAACTGAAAACTGACCATGCGTAGCTTGTAGCCATCTGGTGTATGCTACACAGATGAGAGTTCAATCATTTATTTAAGGAAACAGTACAGGCAATCAGGTGTGGAAGTTGATATTAGAATGAATCTAAAATTACTGCTCAATAAGGCACTTAAAATTACTGCTCAAAATGAGACAGTTGTGCTTGACCCTGGTTATCATACATTTGAGTGATTATATTTTGCATAATGTACAACTTGAATATTTATCACTAGCCTTTGTGATTTGTGTGTTCCATGGCATTATCTCATAGTGCATGTACTTCTACGTGGATGCAGCAAAGTCCATCTAATGCAGTCGGCCCTCCATCCATAAATTTTATGGAAAAAGATGAAACCTCATTTGGAAGTTTCCTTCTCTTTCCTCAGTTTTCTCCAGAAGTGTCAGTGGCCTAAACAAAAACTTCACTCATATGAAAGTTTGTGGCTATAGAAATACACATATGACCCTAGTATTTAAAGCTGTTTCAGTTAAGACTTAGTGCACATAGAATATGTCGGTATTTCAGATGGAAAATTGCTGGTTGGCTTAGTTTAGTCAGCTCTGCTCCCATAGCTGGTTTAATTGCTGCTTTATTCATTGTGCACTAATCATTACAGCTCTGTTTAATTCAGTGCAGAAAACACAAACATACAAGAATTACATTAAAAAGCAAAAGAAGCAGGTCAAAATAACTATACCTTTTATCAGGTAATATTACCATTGATATAGCAATCATGGTGATATATTGTTTATTCCTTGCTACCAAAATGATCTGGCTGCCTAAGATTCTCCGATGACGAACCCAAATTTGGTTCGGTCACTGATATTTGCATCTGGTGAAAAAGATTCGAGTTGGCGTTCAAAAAAATAAACTGAGTGCCTGTGCAGAATGGATAATAGATTCATACGTACCTAGTGAAGCCTCCCCTATTGGATACAAGAAACTTAGTGAGGAAGAGATTAGCCACTTGCACAAAATGATTATGAAATGATCTCCTTGAAGCCACCCTTTGTGAGACAAGAGGGTCGATTTTGCAATGGTTGGCAGCAGGTGGGGTGAAGGTGTGCGTAGCAAACCCGCATGAACAAAACTTACTGTTTCCTACGCAATCGCGTGTTGATTGCTGATGATTAATGTCCTCTCCGGGTTTCGCGCCCGGCAGCCAGCCTGATTGACAGGCTGGCTGCCGTCAGGAGCTGCAACGCGAGGAGGGGGGGGCGAAGAGAAAGAGAGAGAGTGAAATATCATCCGGCACTGGAATGGAGGACCTGGAGGGGGGGGTGGGTGGAAGAGTGGAAGATCCGGGGGGGAGAATGGAAGATCGGGGTGGGGGGGGGAGAGGGAAAGACTGGGAGGACATCAGGGGGAGTGAAAAGGGGGACATCGAGGGGGAGAGGGGAAGATTGGGGGGTGAAGAGGGGGACATCGGGGGGTGAGGGGAAGATCAGGAGGACATCGGGGGGGGGGTGAAGAGGGGGAGATCGGAGAGGGAGACATCGGACATCAGAGCAGTGTGCAAAGGTGGGTTCATTTTGTGCTTTCACTTCCTTCTATGGTTTTTTATTTAATTTATTTAGTTTCTTTTTCCCTGATCCAGCCCTTCATGCCTGGTTGACTCAGAAGCGGTGGGCAAGCCGGCCAGGTAAGTTAAAAATCGTTACAATTACTTCATCTCTCACAGGTAAAGTGCCTTAAGTACCTCAATGAGGTACATTTGGCTCTTTAACTGTCATCCCACCAGCTTTAATTGCCAGCAGGACTTCTGTTTTCGGGTCGCCCGCGCACACAGAGGTGGGTCCCTGGGAAACTCGGAGGTTGGCGGGTTGGAGCCGGCTTCCGAACCCAAACGGGATTTCCACAATTTTCAGACTCCCCTCGCTCCCAACGCACCCGCAATTGCCCCTTAAAATTGTGCCCGAAGAGTCCATTTGCAGATGTACTCATGAAGACCAAATTAGTGGTTTGATTCTTATTTTGAAAATGTTCTAACCTGAAAAGAAATGGAATTTTTGTACACATGGATCTTGAAATTACATTGTGGGATGACAACTTCACAATGCTTATTTATTTGAAATTTCCATTCAAAAGCAGACAAGAAATTTCAGAAGGACACATCATTTGTATGCTATTGTAGCACAACATAATTTGAAAGGCACATAGGTTTAAGAAGTGTTTACATTTTATTGCACTGCCATTGTCTTCATTTCCCCACCACAAACTCCGTTCCCACACCACCGATTCCATCCCCCTCCCTGGCCACTGTCTTAGGGTGAACCAGACTGTTTGCAACCTCAGTGTCCTATTTGACCTTGAACTGAGCTTCTGACCCCATAGCCTCTCCATCACAAAGACTGCTTACTTCCACCTCCATAACATTGCCCGTCTCCGCCCCTGCCTCAGCTTATCTGCTGCTGAAACCCTCATCCATGCTTTTATTACCTCCAGACTATTCTAATGCTCTCCTGGCCACCCTCCATAAACTTGAGCTCATCCAAAACTCTGCTGCCCATATTCTAACCCATACCCAGTCCCGTTCACCCAACGCCCCTGTGCTTGCTGACCTACATTGGTTCCCGCTCCACCAATGCTTCAATTTTAAAATTCTCAGCCTTGTGTTCATTTCCCTCCATGGCCTTGCTGCTCCGTATCTCTGTAACTTCTTCCAACCCTACAACCCTCCAAGAACTGTGTTCCTCCAACTCTGGACTCTTGTGCATCCCCCACTCCCTTTGACCCTCACCCCCATATCTCCAACTGCTCCGTCTTTCCACCTCTCTTTCTTCCTTTATGACCCTCCTCAAAACTTACCTCTTTGACCAAGCTTTTCGTCACCTATCCTAATATCTCGTCTTTGGCTCGGTCTCAATTTTTGTCTTGAGAAATGCCTCAGGACGTTTTCCTACATTAAAGGTGCTATATAAATACAATATGTTGTACTGTTCTCTTTAAGTTGCCTGCAGGTGTTGTTAAAATGGACATAATCCTTTCTATTACTTTTGACCAAGGAGATGACATTGATTTGTGTTGCCATCTCCCACAGGATTTTCTGCTTGCTGAGGTAGAAACTTATTGTTTGAGATTGAGCAGGTTTTTTCCCCTTTTAATCTTGATTTGTTCCACAAGTAGAACCTCATATAATTGTCCTTAAAATACTCCTTGTATTTTCAGCTAACTCGTTTTGTTTTCTAACTCTTCTGTATTCCTGTAATTCATCCTTGTGTTTGAATGGGTTATATAAATGCTGATTACATAGTACATGCTAAACTGGGGAAGAAAATGGCAGCTTTGCAACACGGGAAAGACTACTGGTAATGTTGATGTGTTTACACCAAGTGACACAACAGGAGGGAACACATATAAACTCACCCTGTTGCATAAATTACAACAGCATGAGTTTAAAGAAAACTTGTTTGTTGAACCTAGGGTTGCCAATCCTCCAGGATCGTCCTGGAGTCTCCAGGAAATAAAGATTAGTCTGCAGGACATTGCTGCGAGCAAGCCCCGGGAGAAATATCATAGAGACATTAAAAATAATTGTGTGTTTTTCTAATTTCTTTGAACACTTTTGTTTATTAATTATAAAAATATTGGGCAAGGAGAAAAAAGGCTGTTTTTTTTGTTCGTTCACGGGATGTGGGCGTCGCTGGTGAGGCCAGCATTTATTGCCCATCCCTAATTGCCCTCGAGAAGGTGGTGGTGAGCCGCCTTCTTGAACCGCTGCAGTCCGTGTGGTGACGGTTCTCCCACAGTGCTGTTAGGAAGGGAGTTCCAGGATTTTGACCCAGCGACAATGAAGGAACGGCGATATATTTCCAAGTCGGGATGGTGTGTGACTTGGAGGGGAAACGTGCAGGTGGTGTTGTTCCCATGCGCCTGCTGCCCTTGTCCTTCTAGGTGGTAGAGGTCGCGGGTTTGGGAGGTGCTGTCGAAGAAGCCTTGGCGAGTTGCTGCAGTGCATCCTGTGGATGGTGCACACTGCAGCCACAGTGCGCCGGTGGTGAAGGGAGTGAATGTTTAGGGTGGTGGATGGGGTGCCAATCAAGCGGGCTGCTTTATCTTGGATGGTGTCGAGCTTCTTGAGTGTTGTTGGAGCTGCACTCATCCAGGCAAGTGGAGAGTATTCCATCACACTCCTGACTTGTGCCTTGTAGATGGTGGAAAGGCTTTGGGGAGTCAGGAGGTGAGTCACTCGCCGCAGAATACCCAGCCTCTGACCTGCTCTCGTAGCCACGGTATTTATATGGCTGGTCCAGTTAAGTTTCTGGTCAATGGTGACCCCCAGGATGTTGATGGTGGGGGATTTGGCGATGGTAATGCCGTTGAATGTCAAGGGGAGGTGGTTAGACTCTATCTTGTTGGAGATGGTCATTGCCTGGCACTTATCTGGCGCGAATGTTACTTGCCACTTATCAGCCCAAGCCTGGATGTTGTCCAGGTCTTTCTGCATGCGGGCTCGGACTGCTTCATTATCTGAGGGGTTGCGAATGGAACTGAACACTGTGCAGTCATCAGCGAACATCCCCATTTCTGACCTTATGATGGAGAGAAGGTCATTGATGAAGCAGCTGAAGATGGTTGGGCCAAGGACACTGCCCTGAGGAACTCCTGCAGCAATGCCCTGGGGCTGAGATGATTGGCCTCCAACAAACCACTACCATCTTCCTTTGTGCCAGGTATGACTCCAGCCACTGGAGAGTTTTCCCCCTGATTCCCATTAACTTCAATTTTACTAGGGCTCCTTGGTGGCACACTCGGTCAAATGCTGCCTTGATGTCAAGGGCAGTCACTCTCACCTCACCTCTGGAATTCAGCTCTTTTGTCCATGTTTGGACCAAGGCTGTAATGAGGTCTGGAGCCGAGTGGTCCTGGCGGAACCCAAACTGAGCATCGGTGAGCAGGTTATTGGTGAGTAAGTGCCGCTTGATAGCACTGTCGACGACACCTTCCATCACTTTGCTGATGATTGAGAGTAGACTGATGGGCCATAATTGGCCGGATTGGATTTGTCCTGCTTTTTGTGGACAGGACATACCTGGGCAATTTTCCACATTGTCGGGTAGATGCCAGTGTTGTAGCTGTACTGGAACAGCTTGGCTGGAGGCGCAGCTAGTTCTGGAGCACAAGTCTTCAGCACTACAGCTGGGATGTTGTCGGGGCCCATAGCCTTTGCTGTATCCAGTGCACTCAGCCGTTTCTTGATATCACGTGGAGTGAATCGAATTGGCCGAAGACTGGCTTCTGCGATGGTGGGGATATCGGGAGGAGGCCGAGATGGATCATCCACTCGGCACTTCTGGCTGAAGATGGTTGCAAACGCTTCAGCCTTGTCTTTTGCACTGACGTGCTGGACTCCGCCATCATTGAGAATGGGGATGTTTGCAGAGCCTCCTCCTCCCGTTAGTTGTTTAATTGTCCACCACCATTCACGACTGGATGTGGCAGGACTGCAGAGCTTTGATCTGATCCGTTGGTTGTGGAATCGCTTAGCTCTGTCTATAGCATGTTGCTTCCGCTGTTTAGCATGCATGTAGTCCTGTGTTGTAGCTTCACCAGGTTGGCACCTCATTTTTAGGTATGCCTGGTGCTGCTCCTGGCATGCTCTTCTACACTCCTCATTGAACCAGGGTTGATCCCCTGGCTTGTTGGTAATGGTAGAGTGAGGAATATGCCGGGCCATGAGTTTACAGATTGTGCTGGAATACAATTCTGCTGCTGCTGATGGCCCACAGCGCCTCATGGATGCCCAGTTTTGAGCTGCTAGATCCGTTTTGAATCTGCCTGGATGGGGAGGTCGGGGGCAGGAAGTCATGTGATGAGATCTCCGGGAATACGTTCAACCAGAGTTGGCAACACTGGTTGATCTTCAGGTTCATTTATAGTTTGGAAATTAAACAATTTTTCCGATGAGTGATTCAGTAACCAAGTAGGTGTCTGTAAAGTATTCAATCCCCCATTCAATAAGCAGCTGCCTGGGGCATGATGTATTCTTGCACATGCCTGAGCTCACATTATTGTTTTTACATCTGAGAACACCAATGAATATGATATCAACAGTTCTCCATTTTTTCCATTTGATAGATGTTATGTGATAGTTCAACATTACATTTTGGAGAAAATGTTTGCATAATAATTTTTTTCCTTTTTATCAAAATTGCCTCATTCTCTTGGTGTTCCTAATATCAACACAATGAGTGTAGACCATCCCACCAACATGATGTGCCAAACACCTACCGTTCTTTGCAGCTGCAGCCAACCCCCCATCTCTCAAACACCAGCACGCCTGTCTCACACTGCCAACACTTCCTGCTGAAGGGAGAGTGGGAGCTATTATTAAGGCTGAAGTTATTAAAGGACCAGTGTGGAAGGCCAAAGACAGATCAGAATGAGAGTGAGACAATGAAATGAAGTGGAAATTGATAGGGAGCTCAGGTTTGCACTTAGGGACAGAACAGAAGTGCAGGGCAAACGGTCACCTAAACTGCATTTGGTCTCCCGAATGTAGAAGAGACTGCACCATGAGCAGTGAATACAACAAAGTACACAGAAATTACTATCTCACCTGGAAGGAGTATTTGGGGTCCTAGACAGTGATGTGGGAGGAAATGAATGGGCATGGAAAGATGCCATGGTGAAGGAGAGCAGGTAGTAGGGGTAGTGGAAGAGTCAACCAGGGTGTCACGGAGGGAACAGTCCCGTCAAAAGGCAAAGAGGGGAGGGGAGAGGAAGACATATTTAGTCGGGAGAAGTCATGTTGGAGGTGACAGATATGGCAGAAGATATTTCGATCAATGCGGAAGCTGATGGGGTGGAAGATGAGGTTAAGGGGGAATCCCATCACAGTTGAGGGGGAGAAGTGGGTGAGGGCAGAAGCACAGGAAATGGGACGTGCCGAGTTGAGGGTCCTGTTTAAGTTGGTGGAAGGGAATATTTGACTGAGGAGGGAGGAGGAAATTTTAGAAGCTCTGGTGTGGTAGTTGGCATCATCAGAGCAGATGCAATGGAGATGGAGAAACAAAGAATGGAATCCTTACAGGAAATGAGTGGGAAGAAGTATAATACAGGTGGTTGTGGGAATCAGTGGCTTATAATAGATGTCAGTGAAAAGCCCATCGCTGGAGAGAGAGAGAAAAATCCAGGAAGGGAAAGGAAGAGTCAGAGATAGGTCAAGTAAATTTAAGGAAAGGGCAAAAATCTGAAGCAGAATTAATAAAATTCTCTCAATCAAGGTGGGAGCAAATGTAAGTGAAAAAGAGGTCAGGAGCGGATCTAAGTTGGACTAGAGCAAAGAATGTTCAACATATCTTATAAAAAGACAGGTGTAGCTAGGAGGTATTGCTGCAGTTATATAAGGTATTGGTGAGACCGCACCTGGAATACTGCATACAGTTTTGGTCTCCATACTTAAGAAAAGACATACTTGCTCTCGAGGCAGTACAAAGAAGGTTCACTCGGTTAATCCCGGGGATGAGGGGGCGGACATATGAGGAGAGGTTGAGTAGATTGGGACTCTACTCATTGGAGTTCAGAAGAATGAGAGGCGATCTTATTGAAACATATAAGATTGTGAAGGGTCTTGATCGGGTGGATGCAGTAAGGATGTTCCCAAAGATGGGTGAAACTAGAACTAGGGGGCATAATCTTAGAATAAGGGGCTGCTCTTTCAAAACTGAGATGAGGAGAAACTTCTTCACTCAGAGGGTGGTAGGTCTGTGGAATTTGCTGCCCCAGGAAGCTGTGGAAGCTACATCATTAGATAAATTTAAAACAGAAATAGACAGTTTCCTAGAAGTAAAGGGAATTAGGGGTTATGGGGAGCGGGCAGGAAATTGGACATGAAGCTGAGTTCGGATCGGTCAATGCCCTGTGGGTGGCGGAGAGGGCCCAGGGGCTATGTGGCCGGGTCCTGCTCCGACTTCTTGTGTTCTTTAGATTGGTGGTTGGGATCAGATCAGCCATGATCTTATTGAATGGCGGAGCAGGCTCGAGGGGCCGATTGGCCTACTCCTGCTCCAATTTCTTATGTTCTTATGTTCTTATGTTCTCATGTAAGTTCCCATAGTGACACATTTTATCTGGAAGAAGTGAGTGGAGTTAAAGGAAATGTTGTTCAATGTGAGAACAAGTTCGGCCAGGCAGAGGAGAGTGGTAGTGAATGGCGCTTTGTTGAGCTACTTTGAGGCCGCCCTGATGAGGGATGGAGATTTAAAGGAACTTAGTAAAAAGACAACGATTAGGGCCAGAAAACTAGAATTTGTCAAAGTGTCAGAGGGTGTCGGAAGTTTAATGGACGTAGATGGGTAGAGACTCGACTGAGATGGGGGGTGGAATAGAATCAAGATAAGACAAAATAAGTTTGATGGAAAGGGAGTAGGCTGAAATTCATCTAACGGGAAAATCCTATTTGTGTATCTTAAGGAGAAGCTAGAAGCTGATTGTATGGGTTTGGAGAACTATGAAGTTGGAGGCAGTGGAGGTGAAGAAGAGGGAAGATCTCCCAAGGAGGTGAGATCAGTAACGGTCTGGGAAATGATGGCTTGGTGTTCAGTAGTGGGGTTGTGGTTATACAGCACGGATAGAGGCCCTTCGGCCCATCGTGTCTGGGGGAAATAGGAAGAGTTGGAGTTCAGCCTTGGTGACGTGGAGGTCCTTCTGCCACACAATAACAGCGCCTCATTGTTAGCAGGTTTGATAATGATATCAGGATTGGACCTGGGAGAGAGAAATTAGAGTGAGTGAGGGGATTGGAGAAACTGTCAGTCAATATCATGCCAGCAGCTTGATAAAAAGATGAAGAGAGTTAGAGACTAGAGGGAGGGGTCCAGGTGGATCAAGTGGACTGAAGCAGGAGAAATAGTCAGATGCAAGGTGGGAAGTCTCCTGGCCAAAAAAAATAGGTACGGAAGTGAAGGCTGCAGATGTTAGAGCTCAGCATCGTGTCGAGCTGAGAATTCACTGAATTGGGGGTGTAGGAGGATGAAGCTGAAGACCAATTGTTCAGGGTCAGAGAGAGGAAGGTCAGAGGGGTTAGTGAAAATATGGCAAAGGTTGAGATTGGGAGGAGAGATGGAGGAAGAAGTATGTGAAGAGGAAAAGGGATGAGGAGTTTAAGATTTTCCACATCTGCTATTTTTTGCTTTTTACTAATTTTTTTTTAGTTTTCTACAGTCTACTATGAGTACATTTTAGTAAAAATTTTGGTCTTCTAATATTTTTCGTATAAAAAAAAATCTGTGCCAGAATATAAAGAGAGCGGGGGCTTAATTTGTAGGTTTCTGTCTAAGAATATAATTACTTATATTTCTTCTTTGGTGTTGACTTTTATTTCAAGAGAAACCCTTACCTTTTGATTGGCTGTATCTCACCGTTTGCTTAACTATAAGTAGATATAACCCAAGAAGGAGCTTTATTCTCCAGCACTGAGAATATTCATCCTATTAAATATTAAAATGGCAAGAATATTGGGACTCAAAGGAATTTTTCTTTGGAACAAGAGCAAAGAGTGTAAGTACAGCAATTAGAAATTCCACAAGTGTTCTGTGCCGAAGGCAAATTTTTGATTGTGCAGTTTGCCATGGGGATATAAATTATGTTCTGGAGATTATTCCTAAGGTCTGATCCTGGCATTTGCAGGAAGGAAATTTAGATCAAAAACAGGCAACGGAGACAGGAAGACATGCCTCTCATCTGTGACTCCTGCAGCAATGGCTTTCCACCTATTGAAGAGATAGTATTGTCTTCATAGACCAGCCTCAGTTCTATTTTTAAAACTGTAAAAGTCATCTGCACACATATGATTATCCATCATCCTTTCCAAACTTCATTGTGTTCTGAACAAACTTCAACCTTGCTTGTTTTAAACCCACACAGTGACCCTTGAAGACCTTTTTTTGTCTTTTGTTAAAGCAACTATGGCTAAAATAGATGTAACTGTACTGAATGCTGAATGATACAGGAAGAAACAATTGGATCCTAAAATGGAGTGGGGGAGGGAATCTCTGGATGGATGAATGAACTAAAATGTGCCACAATGCCTTCTTCCTCTATAATTATCTTGTTTTGTGTAAATTCACTGCAGTAAATTGTTTCATTGTCATCCTAAACCTTAATTACTTTATCATATTATTCTCATTTTCTTTATTTAACTGCTGTGATTATTAAAAAAAAATCACATATTGTTCCTCAGAATGGTATGTAAATGCTTATTTAAGATATCTGAATGAGGTTGCCAATTAGTGTTATTTTGTACTTGGGGACCATGCCTACCAGGACCTGGGTTGAGTGTGACAAAACTCATTGCACATAGGACCCTTACAACTTGTGAACAGACCCCATTGGTCTGAGCTATATATGAACCAGGTCCAGAGGCGAAAGGCCGATGTTTAATTCACAGCAAATACCTAGTTTCTCCTGCCTTCCCTGCCATCTCCTGCATTACATCACTCTAATTTATATGTGGTGTCCTGAACCTCTTGAGCCAGAAAGGGAGCAGTTGTCTCAATGACAATGATAGTAATCATTTCAGAGCCTCCAATACAACATAGTATCCCAGCCCCACTGAAAAGCTGGCCTCTTGTCACTTACCTCAGGAGTTGTTGAAATGAATACGCAATATCCTGAGAGAATGCAAGCACCAGGTCTCAATAAGTGGTTTCAAGACCTAGTCTGTAAGGATACACGTTTAGCCCAATTGCATTCCTCACCTTTCATCAATGACACGGTGGATGGCATCAAAAGTGGTACCATTCTCTTTGCAGGTGGCACCATCCTCTAAAAGTGAAAGTAGAGCAGCCAAATCAGTACATCCTGAAAATCCTCAATCTTCTTGGTGGATTCAGGGTGCAATTGGAGCCGGGTAAGGGGGAATTTTAGGGAGGGACCCGCTTATGCTGGGACTCAGCCCCGTTTGTGCAGGGCTAAAGCTTCCTTGGGTGATGGGGGTACAGGGTGGATGGTTCCTTCTTTGGCCTCCTTTGAACCTGAAGTAGGACTAGCAGGATGGCGTCACCAGCCAGCATTTCCACCAGTTCAGCCTCTGGTGCCTCAAACATACTGCACATCTGCATGAGGCAGGCATCCAGCACTTTCAAGGTGGCAGAAGTGGTTCCCCACCAAATTTGGAAAAGCCAGCAAAGCGAATCGCCACCATAAGAAAACCGGCCTTCTGGATAAGGACACCGTTTTGACAAATTCTTCATTCTCTAGCTGGACTTGGTGGCACTGGTGTCCAGCGGTTGCCCGACACCACAGTTTCCATCCCCCTACCAAGCAGGTTCCCCACCTGCGTCGCTACTGCTGCAGGTGCCTACCCACTTTATTTAAATTGTTAGTTCCCAACAGGATCAGGTGCATTAAATGGCTAGAGCAAAAGATGCCTCGTTCCGCAATTGCTATGGCAGCAGTGCAGGATCATGGATTCACACTCCCATCATAGTCAAATTCAGCAGTGGGCAGATAAATGGTGATTTATTCATCTATGTCAAGAAGATCACATCGATAACTATCATAAAACCTGCCATGCAGAAGCTCACACAGCTCTTTTATAAATGCCTCAGACTCTCGAGCTATAAACTTTTGATTGCTAAAGAAACCTACTGCCAGCTTTGCCAACCTGAGTGTTTTACAAAGGCCATATCCAATAATGGAACACTGTAGCCCTGTTTTCTACATCAAACCCCTATCTCTTGTCCCTCAATACAGACTAATCTAAGCAGATCATTGGCCTTGATGGGGATGGTACAACTCCATGTCAGAGTCTACCCTTTCCCATTCATCGAACAAGTTGCAGCCAAGCTGTCAGTCCTTTAAAGATTATTACTGGACCAGTACCAGAATTGCTGTTAGTGTTCAAGCCAGACCTCCCTGTTTATGGCAGGGACACAAGAGCTGTTGCAGCTGCATCTCAGCATTCTGTATCAATTCAAAAGCTCCGCACAAAATAGCAATAGAAGAGCTTCAGGCATTGCTTGTCCTGCCTGTGGAACGCTTTCTTTCCCCCTCCCCCCAACAGATAATGCCATCATCTGGAACTCTGTCCTTGTACGTATAAGTTCCCAAGCAGAGCTAACCAGTGTTTGCTAACCAAAGTTGCTAGAGTATGCATTAAGCTTTCAGAAAGCCTATTGTTTTTTTGCATACATCCAACAACCACCGAGATCAAATTCCAGAAGACATATGTTCTTGTTACAGTCGTCTCCAGCCCCACCCATGTCGTTAGTCTTCTATATTAAAAAGAAACACACATGTACAAATAAATGAACTGGGCATAATTTGATTGTAATGCTCAGCAGAGTGCGATGCCCCACCTGGAACCTCTCAGGTGCCACAAAAATTGGCACCCAACCCAGCGGTGTCTCTAGTTAAGATAGGGTAGCCCATGTACCGCTGTGCAAAACAAAATATCCTGCTCCTGAAGCAAGTAATACTATTATATTCGTATAGACAATGGTGCAGCAGACTCATTACATTAAAAAGCGCTCTTACCAATGCCACTGAAGCAAAATGTAAACCAATGGGAAAAAAAAGAAAAGAAAACATTGAAAAGATCTGACAGCAGCTCAGGTGACCTAAGTGTGTGAATTTATCATGCTCTGTCCACTGGAATAAAAAAGAGGAGAAAACTACGTCCACAGCAATCAATAAAAAGAACCAGCAAGTAATGAAAGGAACGACATCACCTCCGGGGTATAATTCCACTTAAATTTCACTGTTGTGAATTATCACGTTATTGGGCAGTAAAATTGTTATTCACCCTCATGGAATTATTCAGTGTGGACAAGCTTTTCATTATTAATGATGCGAATCTCTTGGGGCTAATTACAATTTTATAGTTCATTAACAGCCCTCATGATCTGCTGAGTCATGTGTCACAGAAGAGATTCTTCGGGTATCTTTTAGTTAAATAAGAATCTATTATTTCTTTAAAATAGAACCATATTTTCTACTTTTGCTCCTTTATTTAAAAAAAAGTTGTCTTTCAAATGTTTCTCCATGGTAGATTTTTTCTCGTTTTTGCCACAGATTCAGCACAGTAAATATGAACTTGCTGCCATCTACTGACAACTTTCAATGTGAACTTAACATCAACAAACCAGATTTGCTTCCAAGTCACTGATCTTATTTATTTGATAATCAGAAGTAATCCTCATTCATCGATCTCTGTAACGTTATTATATGTGAAAAATGTTTCAGATGTAATTGCGTTGTTCACAAATGATGATATGAATCATTGATTTTATTTTCCAATTTAAATAATATAATTTGTATTCTTGCGTAACTAACGTTTTGGTCATGATTTTGACCTGGAGCCGGGAACTCAGCAGGTGGGTAGGTTTCCATGTGGGAAAGCTGGAAATGAAGTGAGCAAGTTGGAATCTGCGATCGCAACTCAATTGAAGGCAATCAATTTTGCTTCCGGGTTTCGTGTCTCCAAGCTGTGCAGCGGACATACTGTGCACCCGCGTGACGCCATCTGAACTCCACTATTTAAAGGACCAATGCAAAAATGGATTTTGGAGGGAAAAGGAAGAAATCCAAGGAGACCAAAGTAAACCCTCGTTTACTGATGCTTCACTGGAAGCACTGCTGGGTGCAGTGAGTACCAGGAGAGAGGTCATTTACTCAAGCAGTGGGAGGAAGAAACCTGGTTCTGCCACCAAGAAGGCATGGCTGGAGATGGCTGCAGAGGTGAGCAGCCGGAGCACAGTGCCCAGGTCTTGGCTGCAGTGCAGGAAGCGGTTTAATGATCTAACCAGGTTCAGAAAAGTGAGTACAGTTGCTGATTCACCCACATCCTGTGATGTGCAACACCCCCTGCTCACTCTGTCTTGGAAAGCTTACTCAATCACCTAACTACTCACCCACGTAAGTATCACCAGAAACCATCTTTCATTTTCTATGCACTTGCTCACCTCCCCATTTATGCACCCACCACTACCACTCACCCCAATCCTGATACAATGTGATAGTTACCCTCTGATGTATCTGTATGATAGTCAGCCTCACCCAATGCTCTGTATTCATCAGGTAAATATGGCACCTTCAGACACTCACAGGTCTGTTCTTTCACACCTTGTAGGAGAAGAAAGCGCAAAACGCAAGGGACGGGGCGAGAACTGGGGATAGCCCATCACAAATTGTGCAGCACACTGATGCAGAGGAAGAGGCCATGGAGATAAGTGCAACACTGCATCCCTATCCATCAGAGATGGAGAGACTGGGAACCCGCAGATGCCTGGTGACAGAACTTAAAACATCTTTCACTCACATGATGACTTTATTTCAACAATGACTGAACTATGAGAAACCTGAGAAACTATGAGAAATGGTGATTGGTAAGATTGTAACTTCTCCATAACTAATTCATATCGCTTTCTATTGACTTCCAGGGGCTTCACGTGTACAAGAAGAATGTGGCAAGATGGATGACATTGATTCCTCAGAGGACCTCATTCCTTCTGAGGGGGCACCGTCACAGGACATACAGCCATGCATCAGCGCAGATCCTGGCACTTCGGTGGGTCCTGTTAGCCAGTTAGTTAGGCTGTCACCTGATGATTCACCACCCACAAGTGAGCACAAGCAGACACTGGTGGCAGGGGCAGATGTTGAGAGTCCGCGTCGGAGAGCGCACTCCTTTCCAAGCTCTGCTCACCTGGACACAGATGCTGAACCCCGGGGGCCATTGTTGAGAAAGAGAATGATTGAAGTGCAGCTGCACTTTTGCGAGGTATTGGGAAATGTGCCACGCACAATCTCCAAAATAGCGGAGAGGATGGAGGAGTCCAACTCCAACAGTAGTGGATTGTTGTTGCAGGTAAGTGCAAGAACGTCTGCAATGGAGAGAGTGGCCACCTCCATGGAGCTTCAAGCATGGCTCTCCAATGAGTCCATGCAGGCCATGACTACGGCCGTGCAGGAGATGTCTGCCGCCTTCAACAAGATGAGTTACCTTATCCATGGCCTTACAATGCATCACAGATGTGCACCCAGCTGCTGTCCAGCAGTGTGGAGAGAGTGATATGGTGCTGGCCCAGGAGAGGAATGATGGCAAAAGGGAAGTGGGGACTCCATTCAAAGCACTCCCACATCTAACCCATTGCCCCTCCATCAACCAGTACCTAAAATGCTGCTTCCTCTCCTGATGGCTGAGTCTGCCCCTGCACTGGTGCAGGTGGAGCAGTCTTTGGCGGGACCTCATGGGCTCCAAACCCCAGAGGTTGTATGCCAAAGGCGTCTCAGCAGTCAGGGCAGTGATCTAAGCAGCCTGCCTCTATGTCTGCTGAAGCCACAAGGGATGCACCAGGTAGAAGTGGTAGGAAACATGAATTTAAGCAATTGTAGTTCACCAAGGGTATGCACAATGATGTTGGAAGAAATTTTATGTTATTAAGTCTTCCTTTTTTTAATATTGGCATATAAATTTTTTTGATTATCACCACTTCCACTTCTTGGCCATTATTGCGTCCGAGTGTTATGTCACCCTTTCATTTGCTTCATGGTGAAGGCCAATACATGACGATATCCATTGAGCAGATGTGCAATGGGTGTATGCATGCTTGAAGGACTGTTTTGTGCAAAGGGAGGGTGGTGCGGGGCGGGAGGGGGGCTGTTGGTGGTGTTGGTGCCAGGCAGCCTGAGAATCTCAATTTCTTTATTTTAAGGACATAAGAAATAAGAGCAGGAGTAGGCCATATGGACCCTCGAGCCTGCTCCGCCATTCAATAAGATCATGGCTGATCTTTGACCTCAACTCCACTTTCCCGCCCGATCCCCATATCCCTTCATTCCCCTAGAGTCCAAAAGTCTATCAATCTCAGTCTTGAACATATTCAATGACTCAGCATCCACAGCCCTCTGGGGTAGAGAATTCCATAGGTTTACAACCCTCTCAGTGAAGAAATTTCTCCTCATCTCAGTCCTAAATGGCCAATCCCTTATCCTGAGACAATGTCCCTTAGTTCTAGACTCTCCAGCCAAGGGAAACAGCCTCTCACCATCTACCCTGTCTAGCCCTCTCCGAATCTTATATTTTTGAATGAGATCACCTCTCATTCTTCTAAACTCCAGAGAGTATAGGCCTATTCTACTCAATCTCTCCTCATAGGACAACCCTCTCATCCCAGGAATCAATCTAGTGAACCTTCGTTGCATCGCCTCTAAGGCAAGTATATCCTTCCTAAGCTAATTTTGCCAATGTTCTTATGAGAACCTGCGAGCAATGAGGGCATCCCTGGCAGCAATGTGTGTGAATGGTCTGGCGAGTGGTGCCCCATCTTCATATTGCTCTTCCTGTTCCTCCTCCTCGTCCTCCTCCTCCTCATCCTCTTCTTCACTGTTGTCACCAACAGAGGATGATTGACGAGCACCTTCATCCTCCTCCATCTGTAAACCTATCTGCTGTGCTATGTTGCGCAGGACGCAGCACACCATTATTATTATGGAGACCCTCGCTGACTAGTACTGAAGGCCTTCTCCAGACCTAACCAGGCACCTGAAGCTCATCTTCAACATGCCTATGGCTTGCTCAATGACACCTGGTGGTCATGTGGCACTGGTTGTATCGCTGCTGTGCCTCGTTGGTGGGGTTCCTCACAGGTGTCATGAGCCGCATTTGCAGTGGGTATCCTTTGTCCCCAGTGAGCCAGCCCTTAGGTCTGTATCCTGTCCAGAAGAGGTGTGGAACGTTGGACTGTCGCAAAATGAAGGCATCATGACAATTGCCAGAGAATCTGGCGCACACCTGCAAAAATCTCTTCTGGTGGTCACACACCAGCTGTGCATTGATGGATTCATAGTCCTTTCGATTTATGAACACTCCCGGCTCATGCGGAGGTCCTCGGATGGCCACGTGTGAGCAACCAATTGTGCCCTCCACCCGTAGGAAGCCAGATAGAGAGGCGAAACCCACTGCCCGTTCATTCTGGCTGAAATCGTCGCGGGGGAAGTTCATGTAATCGAATGTCCTGGCAAACAATCCATTCATCACCTGCCTTGTCTACGTATGTACAGACAATTGACACACCCTGGAGATGTCACTGGTGGCACCCTGGAAGGACCCGGAGATGAGGGAATTGAGGGCGATGGTGACTTTAACTGCGACGGGCAATGCATGGCCACCAGGTCCAGTAGGGAGCAGCTCTTCTTCTAAGAGGCTGCAGATGTCTGCAACCACCTGCTGGCTGTTCTTGAGAGGTCTAGGAAGCTCAGCCTCTGCCTGTATACCCTCTCACTTGGGTAGTGCCTCCTGCGATCTCGGCCCCTCTGTCGCTCTCCTCTCTGCTGTTCTCCAGATCCTTGTTGCACGCCTCTCTCTCGTGCACCTGCAGATCCCAACAAAGCACTTTCTTCCTCCTCGGATGTCCTCTGGAATAATCCATTGCGCCCCCCCACCCCCCCATCTTGATCTTGTCAGTTTGAGAGACTCCAAATTCTTGGTAAATATGTCTCAACACAAAGAACTCTCAGCCAAATGTTTGCCTGAGAGAACTGAGAGGCCACGTGCAATCCTTAAGCTTTTATTGTTATGTGTCAATCACAGGTTTAAAGGGCCAAATCAATTTCGGCTGCACCTCGCCTCAGTTTCAATGGCGAGATTCAGAAGCCTTGGAAAACCCATGCAGGAGAAGTAAAATTTGTTTCTGCTTCAGATTCAATTAAAAAATACTTACCTCAAGTATCTCAAGTAAGTAAATTGCCCCGGTAACGATCCATCCGCCAGCATTAATTGGGGACGTGCATCCAAACACGCCCATGTTAAACCCAGAAGTGGGCGCATTGGAGCCAGGTTGCAGTCACGCTACAAAAAACAGGGATTATTACAACCCACCCACTCCCAATGGGGGTAATTTTAACCCCCATTCTTGGGGGTTAAAATTACCCCCATTGACTCTATAATTTCCCAGTAAGGAATGCGGTGATTATTAATGACTGGACTTGTAGGGATTGTGACAAAATTGTTGCGTCTGTATGTCACCAGGCATCAATTGCGTTGAACACACTGCCATTGTTGCAGCATCATGGAATATAACAGCACAGATATAGGCTACTTAGCACTGTGGGAGAACCTTCACCACACGGACTGCAGCGGTTCAAGAAGGCGGCTCACCACCACCTTCTCAAGGGCAATTAGGGATGGGCAATAAATGCCGGCCTCGCCAGCGACGCCCACGTCCCATGAACGAATAAAACAAAACTTGTCTCATTCAGTCTCCCCTGGTGCTTTTCTCCACAATGGCCAACTAATCTAATTCTCTTCTCCTGCTAGCTTCCACACCCTTTAATATTCTATTGTAAACAATTTTACAACACCAAGTTATAGTCCAACGATTTTATTTGAAATCTACAAGCTTTCGGAGGCTTCCTCCTTCCTCAGGTAAATGTCAGGAACTCCTCGAAGCCTACGCATTTATAAATCACAGAACAATACATGGTGATTAAAGACAGCCTTTGCAACTGCCCGTTGCCAAGGCAATCACTGTGTTCAGACAGAGAGGTGTTACCTACAAAACCCCCGAATATACATTCAACAAAAAAAAACAGGAAAAAAAACAGAGAGAGAGAGGCAGAAACATCCGGAAGGCAGAGAAAGCCAGCAAATGACCCGTTATATTAAAAACAGATAGCTTTTGTTCGCTGGTGGGCTTACGTGTAGCGTGACATGAACCCAAGATCCCGGTTGAGGCTGTCCTCATGGGTGCGGAACTTGGCTATCAATTTCTGCTCGACGATTTTGCGTTGTCGTGTGTCTCGAAGGCCGCCTTGGAGTACGCTTACCCGAAGGTCGGTGGCTGAATGTCCATGACTGCTGAAGTGTTCCCCGACTGGGAGGGAACCCTCCTGTCTGGCGATTGCTGCGCGGTGTCCGTTCATCCGTTGTCGCAGTGTCTGCATGGTCTCGCCAATATTCTAGGCAAAGCGGCTCATCAGACGAGATACCGCCTCACTGGAATTTTGTGTATCCTTGCGAGCGAGCGTGGGTGGGTAGGTGGGGGTCGATATCGGCAGCAGCCTGAGACCTTGGTGAGCAGGATGGTGCCTCTGATGTAAATGTAAGTTGTTATAATATTATGCTCCATCCAATTTGATATTTGAAAAAAATTGCCACTGATCTGTAATCACTGTACTTTAGAAAGCAAAATTTTGCAAAGTAATCTGGTGACACTCCAGTTAGTTTTCTTTCTCCTAAAAAGTTGAAGTTGCTTTTCTGTTAAATCCAATCCTGGATTTAAAAGTTTAAAAGAAAACAACCGCTGAACAATGCAGTTAGAAAAAGATAATATGCAGCTGATCAGGTTGGTGGTGGGATGCCACAGGAAAGGCTCGTTGCCTTGGTAACACACTTGGTTAGGCTTGTATAACTGTTTCACCCGTCATGTCAAAAACGTCACCAGCTGCCATTGGTTCTAAACAAATATCTAGGGGTAGAATTTCCACGGGGATTTCCCCAATCTCCCACCGTAACTCTGGAAACCCCAGAGAAACGGTGTAAATGGTCATTTATGCCATTTCTCCAGTGTCTCCGCCAAAGTTACAGTGGGAGATCGGGAGAACCTCCCACAAAAATTACTGGGGCTAATTGCCTTTTCAAAAAAAGTACTTATGGACTCTGCTTTGACAACAATTTGTGGCAGAGAATTCCACCTTCAAGTCACCCCTTGTGTGACGATTTTTTTCAGATCACCCCTTTAATTCTATTTGTGATTATCTTAAATTGTGCCCTTTTGTTACTATCTGCCACACCTCGACCGTCCATAACTTCCACCGCCGGCAAGAAGGAAATGAACAAATATGGTGCAAGATCTCCCTCATGGAATCTGTATTCTAAAAGCCACAGTCACAGAGAAATAATTTCAAGACAGTAATCTCACTTTAGGGTTTATATCGCAATTATATGGAGTTTGTCTGGCATGGTTTATGATTCCATCTAAACACCCCAATGGGACTACTGTCTTGCAGTCACTCCCAGATACCAATAACCGTAAATTTGATTAGCGAAAAAGGTTTGTAAAAAGTGCCTAGTTGTGCCAGTAAACCAGAACTTTTTTGCAGACCTTCACTGTGTTTGCTTGAAAGGTTTGTGTATGCTTTGACTGGCTCACTTTGATGTACAGAAATAACAATGGAGTTTGCAGGAATCAAAGTGTATAAACTGTCTTTTTAATGTTTGTTTTTTTAATTCATGTTGTACTATGACGCCATAGTTTGCTATATTGAGTCATCTAGACTTAACTGTCCTTATGTTCATGCTTTGCCTAGATGAATTTAGATTTTTTAAATGGAACAAATAAAGTTTTTTTATATATTGTATTAAGTTGATTTTTTTTCCAGTTTTACATGAGAGGATTGTTTTTTGTTGCAATTTCCATTACGGATTATTTTCAATCACAAGTTCACAATAATGGCAGATAAACTAACAAAAAGTTAAGAAAGGAAGAGAAGAAATAATTAATTTAACTTTTTCACTTGTGCTGTCCTTGAGTTGCTATGGTGATGATTCATGTTACTGATTTACATCGCTCCGCCGTCTGCTTTGCATAAACGTCATTTCGCCTTTAGCCTACCCATTATTTTTAAGAACTTGCTGGATTTGCACATTAATTGCCCATTAAACTCGGCACAGAAAGTTAAGTCTTGTAATTAAGAGCGCAAGTACTTTTTTAACAACGTGATAATTATTAATGCAGTGCCAATCAACCTCTCTGGCCAGTGCGGTGTTAATCAACCAGCAAGTTCTAGAGAATCGCAACTCGTGGCGTATTTCTTAACCCCCTTAATTTGCTGGCCAATTTGCATATTATTAACGGCATGCATAGTTAACACATCGTTATTTTTCCAGCAAGACTCGGCCCATTAAATCCTTACTATTGACTTTCCAATTAAAGTTGAAAACATGACAGGTGGAACATATGACATCACAAAGACGCAACAAAGTCAGCAACCCACCGACCCTCCCGCCCCCCCACAACAAAACCATTTTGTAATCAAGACATTTGGGGAAGGTTTCCTCTGTTTAAGGTTGAAAGAGTATTTTTATGGTTTTACTACAAACAACAAAGAGGAGGTCTTCTCTCTATGTTATTGTCATTTCCAATGAACCAGTTAGTGAATAGGAAGGAAGAGAAAATAACAAGGTTTCACTGCTCTGCCGCTTCTAATATCAAAGATGGAATATTCCTTTGAGAGATACTCCAAAAAGAATATGTTGTAATTATAATGTCATGACAGTATCATGCAATTGAACAGGCACTGATTAGTGGTTTGATCAATTTAGCAGATTTATTTTGTAGCACCATCTTGCTGAAACCTGCTCCGTGGATGACTGAAATAACCGGTGAGTTCTGTGTGTCCTACTCAGTCATTAAATAAGTGTTGTACTGTAATTTTCTGAAAATCATGCAAGTGTCCTTGTGTAAATATTTGGTGTCATTCCCACTTTAAATAGAACACCAGTCACATAAAGACATGAATATTTTTGTACGCCTGTGGAAACGAAAAAATAATCATGAAAATGCCTATTTGTCTTAGCAATTGACTCACTAACAGAATTGAGGGAAGGCACAGCTTTCGAAACATTGCAATATTAAAGAGCTGCTATGGGGAAAAACTGACTGGGAAGGGTGCACTAGGGTGAAAGTCGCTGGGTTTTTTGATGGGGTATTACACTGCAATGAATCATTTGGCCTAACCATGGAGAAACCCCTAAACTGAAGCAAGAGTGGATGGGGCAAAATTGTTTCATAACAATATACATCGTTCCATCATTGGCGGCCATGCCTTCAGCTGCCTAAGCCCTATGTGCTGGAATTCCCTCCCTAAACCTCTCCACCTCTCTACCTCTCTCTCCTCCTTTAAGATGCTCCTTAAAACCTACCTTTTTGACTAAGCTTTTGGTCACCTGTCTTAATATCTCCTTATGTGGCCCAGTGTCAGATTTTGTTTGGTAACACACCTGTGAAGCGCCTTGGGACGTCTTACTATGCTAAAGGTGCTATATAAATGCTTCTTCTTCTTCTTCTTCTTCTTCTTGTTGTTGATGATGATGATGATGATGATGATGATGATGATGATTAATCAAGCTACTATTCACACCCAGAGATGATCTCAACACTGACTCCAGTAGAACTTTCAATCTATTCTTGTCAATGATTCATTAAAGGACTGATCCATTACTGACTGTAGGCTCCTGTAACTTATTAATGGCTACATCAGGAGCCAAACTACACAAGGAACTTACTTGGATACTAAAATATCTCGATTAACACAATAGTCACAAGGTCAAAATGTAGGGTTATATTTTTCAGCTGGCAGTTTGGTCCACCAGTGTGGAACATCCATGCAAGGGCCAGGAAATCGGGCAGCCATCCCTTGTAGACCACTTTAAAAGGCTCTTGTGCAAAGCGTGCAAGAGCTTCATATTAATAAGATAATGGATTTTAATGGATCTCTAGAGCACCTTCCCATCCTTTAAAATAGATTGTACTGTGCACTATGCTCACCCATCTGGAATGGATGAAAAAGGAAGCTTCATGCACAAAGGAGCTCTTAAAGAGGCAGAGACTTTTCGGGTCTTCTTTGGCATTTCTTGAGCAGCTTTTTATCACTGATTTTGTTCTTTTTGTTTTATTGTTCTGATTGGAGGAGAGGTTGACATCAGAACACGTAGGTAATTTTTATGTAGAAACTAAAATAGCTGGGTATTGTCTATAAAATCACCAGAATGCTGACTGTCATTGAAATATTTACACAAATACAGCAGAACAGGAGAGAAGATATGAAAGGGAGCTTTTACAATACAAACTTTAACTGCAATGTAGGAAGGGACAAGACAACTAACCGCAAGCTAGAGTCCTATACCAGTTGCCAAATCAAGTTAAAATCAAGTTGGGGTTTGTTTTAAAGGACCCTAAATACAGTGTTTAATGATTGAAATGGTACAAGTTGAAAGAAGGTCTGATGGAGGGTTCATATAAGGCCTGAGTAACCCTCAGGTAAGTTCCAGGAGGTGGATTGGAGTGAGCTAAGGGGATGGGGCAATCGTGATGCCTGTGGAGTTTGGGGAGCACTCCTGCTCCTCCTGGCTCCACAGAAAGGGGTTTTCTTTTTAAATTCCCAAACTTTCCTATCATTGGCATCCACAGGGGCCACGGTAGAATCCTGAGTGGGAACTAATTTTGAAAAGAGGTCCTTCAACAGCCATTAGGCAACTTGAATATGTTAATCTGGGCCCTAACGCCAGTTTTAAGCATTCAAAAGAACACAAGAAATAGGAGCAGGAGTAGGCCAATCGGCCCCTCGAGCCTGCTCCGCCATTCAATAAGATCATGGCTGATCTGATCCTAACCTCAAATCTAAATTCATGTCCAATTTCCTGCCCGGTCCCCGTAACCCCTAATTCCCTTTACTTCTAGGAAACTGTCGATTTCTGTTTTAAATTTATTTAATGATGTAGCTTCCACAGCTTCCTGGGGCAGCAAATTCCACAGACCTACTACCCTCTGAGTGAAGAAGTTTCTCCTCATCTCAGTTTTGAAAGAGCAGCCCCTTATTCTAAGATTATGCCCCCTCATTCTAGTTTCACCCATCCTTGGGAACATCCTTACCGCATCCACCCGATCAAGCCCCTTCACAATCTTATATGTTTCAATAAGATCGCCTCTCATTCTTCTGAACTCCAATGAGTAGAGTCCCAATCTACTCAACCTCTCCTCATATGTCCGCCCCCTCATCCCCGGGATTAACCGAGTGAACCTTCTTTGTACTGCCCCGAGAGCAAGTATGTCTTTTCTTAAGTATGGACACCAGAACTGTATGCAGTATTCCAGGTGCGGTCTCACCAATACCTTATATAACTGCAGCAATACCTCCCTGTTTTTATATTCTATCCCCCTAGCAATAAAAGCCAACATTCCGTTGGCCTTCTTGATCACCTGCTGCACCTGCATACTAACCTTTTGATTTTCTTGCACTAGGACCCCCAGATCCCTTTGAACTGCCGTACTTTCCAGTTTCTCGCCATTAAGATAATAACTTGCTCTCTGATTTTTCCTGCCAAAGTGCATAACCTCATATTTTCCAATATTGTATTGCATCTGCCAAATCTCCGCCCACTCACCCAGCCTGTCTATATCCCCTTGTAGGTTTTTTATGTCCTCCTCACTCTCTACTTTCCCTCCCATCTTTGTATCATCTGCAAACTTTGATATGTTACACTTGGTCCCCTCCTCCAAATCGTTCATATAGATTGTAAAGAGTTGGGGACCCAGCACTGACCCCTGCGGAACACCACTGGCTACTGGTTGCCAGTCCGAGAATGAACCATTTATCCCAACTCTCTGCTTCCTGTTAGATAACCAATCCTCCACCCATGCCAGAATATTACCCCCAATCCAGTGATTCTTTATCTTGAGCAATAATCTTTTATGTGGCACCTTGTCGAATGCCTTCTGGAAGTCTAAATACACTACGCCCACTGGTTCCCCTTTATCCACCCTGTACGTTATGTCCTCAAAGAACTCAAGCAAATTTGTCAGACATGACTTCCCCTTCGTAAAGCCATGCTGACCTTGTCCTATTAAATTATGCTTATTCAAATGTTCTGCTACTGTCTCCTTAATAATAGACTCCAAAATTTTACCCACCACAGATGTTAGGCTAACTGGTCTATAATTTCCAGCCTTCTGCCTAATACCCTTTTTAAATAAGGGTGTTACATTAGCAGTTTTCCAATCTGCCAGGACCTTTGCCAAGTCCAGAGAATTTTGGAAAATTATTACCAAAGCATCCACAATCCCTACTGCCACTTCCCTCAAGACCCTAGGATGTAAGCCATCAGGTCCAGGGGATTTATTCGCCTTGAGTCCTATTAATTTACTGAGTACCAATTCCTTAGTGATTTTAATCGTATTAAGCTCCTCCCCCACTAGAGCCCCCTGTTTGTCCAGTGTTGGGATATTCTTAGTGTCCTCTACCGTAAAGACTGAAACAAAATATTTGTTCAGCATTTTTGCCATCTCCATGTTTCCCACCATTAATTTCCTGGTCTAATCCTCTAAGGGACCTACGTTTGCCTTAGCCACCCTTTTTCTTTTTATATAACCGTAGAAACTCTTGGGGCTCGAATTTAGCAGGCCTGCGGGTTCCCAGCGGGTGGTCCTCCGGGAGCGTGGAAAACGCGGACGGCTAATCGTGTGCGTCCCCCACGCGATCGCGGGATAATTGGACCGATTAAGCCCTGCTTCCGGGTTCTGCGCTCCCCAGCTGCGTGCCGGCCGGCTGCGCATGCGCAGTACCGTCGACGCGATGTAGGAGCTCCAGTTAAAGGGGCAGTCTCCCAAAGCCCCTCCTGCTACAAGCAAGCGGTTTGAGACGATGGCTCAGCAAAGGGGAAAGGCTGCGCCCCGTTTTTCAGATCTGGCACTGCAGCTGATGCTGGAGGGCGTGAGGAGGAGGAGGGAAACACTCTTCCCAGAAGATGGGCGCAAGTTCCCTGCCGCCGCAACCAGGAAGGTATGGGCAGAGGTGGCGGCAGAGGTGAGCAGCAGGGGCAACACCCCAAGGACTTGGGAGCAGTGCCGCAAGCGCTTCAATGACCTGACTAGGTCTGGCAAGGTGAGTACACCAACGCACCCTCCCACATCCCGTCCCCACCATCACGCCAAGCAGATCACAACCCCCTCCTGCACAGCCACCACTGCGCTCCATCAGCAATCCTCACAGCCACTCATTCACCATCCTCGCCGTGCACGCAAGTACCCACCGTCCCTGACCCCACCCGAACACTACCACACACCCCAATCCCCATGCAATGGGATGGGCACGTGGCCCACGCTTCCTCCCATCCGTTCCGCGCCACGCTCAACCCAACCACACCGATGCTCGATGCGTCTCACGATGCAAGACGCACCCACTCACACATCTGTGTTTTGCCTTCACAGGAGAAGAGAAGCAAGAACAATAGGGAAAGGGCACGCACCGGAGGTGGGCCGCCGCAAGTGGTGGAGCTGACCGACGCAGAGGTGGAGGCGCTCGACCTCGCCCGCACGCGACATTGCCTGTCGGTGGCCGATGGCGAGTGTGTCGCTGCCGAAACGGCCGGTAAGGGAAAGCTGACACTCAACACCCATGATCGCGAGTTACCGTCTCATCACCTGCCATCAGGCGCACTGTCAAGTTGGTCCACATGCCTCAAAGTGCCCTCTGTTCTCTTGCAGGTCCGTCTTTGGGTCAAGCGAGCGTGGAGGGCGATTCCTCAGAGGACATGACGGTCTCTGAGGGTGCATCGTCACATCAGAGCCAACCATCCACCAGCGCAGAGACACGCACCTCGGTGGGTCCCCCTCGCCAACTAGTTGGGGTAGCACTTGGTGAGTCACCGCGCACGAGTGAGCATGAGCAGACCCTGGTGGCAGGGGCAGCCGCGGAGGGTCCGCGACGGAGGGAGCACTCATCTCCAAGCTCTGCTCAGCTGGACCCAGATGCTGAACCCAGGGGGCCACCAGTGAAAAGGAGAGTCGTCGAGGGCCACCAGCTAATTGCTGAGGTACTGGCAGAGGTGCCGCGCGCATTGTCCACAATAGCGCAGGCGATGGAGGAATCCAACTCCTGCATGTGGGCATTGGTGGCGCAGGCACAGGAGGGTACCGGCAACACAGTGTCGCGGGTAGGTGCGGGACTGTCTGCGGTGGAGGACAGGCTGGCCTCCCTCGAGCTTCACGCACAGCTCCAGATCGAGTCCATGCAGGCCCCGACAACGTCTGTACGGATTCAGGGTGAGCAACATTCCGACGCCACCAACAGGCTGAGGGATACACTAGGGGTGGCCTTGCAAGGCCTCACACATGCCATCCAAACTGCCGTCCAGCAGGGTGGAAGGGGTGATGTGGGCCGAGGCCAAGAGAGGGATGATGGTGACCGGGGACATGGAAGCGGGGACGCCTCTCAAGGCGTCCCCACGTCCCACCCGTCGCCCACCTCTCAACCAGTACCCGCAATGGTGCCTCCTCTCCAGGTGGCCGAGTCTGCCCCTGCCCCGGTGCAGGAGGAGCAGTCTGTGGAGGTGCCGTCACGGGCACCGAAACCCAGGGGCCGTCCGCCAAAAGCATCTACCCGGTCAAGGCAAGAAGACGAGCAACCTGCCATTACCTCTGCTGGAGCCACAGGGGTAGCACCACGTAGGGGTTCCCGGAAAAGAATTGCAAAGGCCTTATAATCACAAAGGGAATACACCAGGGTGTTTATTATTTTGTACTTTTTTTCTTATATAATGTCACATTCGAGATATTAAATAGTCTATTCTCACCACTCCTGCCACCTCTCGTCCATTCTTCCGCGGCTTGTGCAATAGTTGCGTTCCGTGGAGGCCATCATGACGGCGAACACCTGCTGCCACCCATTGGGCACACTGCTGTGGGTGCAGGATTACTGGCAGCACTCTTCAGTGGAGGGGGCTGGTATGGCCGCTCGCATGTGCAGGTGAGGAGATGCGAGCGCCTCGCAGTGTCTGACTCTAGGAGAACCGTTGACATATGAGTGCCTCCCTGGCCCGGCGACCATCCCGGTGAGTCGCGGCTCGACGCATGGGTCGTCCAACATACTCTGGCGCGTCCTCCTCCTCCTCCTCCTCCTCCTCCTCGCCCTCGCCTTCCTCAATGTGGGTGGCGGGTGTGGATGGGGCCTCCTCCAGCGGCACCCCTCTCTGTTGGGCCATGTTGTGCAGGGCACAGCAGACAACTATGATTCGTCCCACTCTGAATGGTGTGTATTGGAGCGCTCCCCCAGAACGATCAAGGCACCTGAAGCGCATCTTGAGAAGCCCTATGGTCTGCTCAATTGTAGACCTGGTAGCAGTGTGGCTGTCATTGTACCGACGCTCCGGCTCGGTGATGGGGTTCCTCAGAGGTGTCATGAGCCACGTGTGGAGGGGATACCCCTTGTCGCCGAGGAGCCAGCCGTTGCTGGCGTTGGGTGCCTGCAGGATGGGTGGGACGGCGGACTCCCTGAGGACGAAGGCATCGTGGCAGCTGCCGGGGTATCTGGCGCACACGTGTAGGAATCTCTGGCGGTGGTCACAGATGAGCTGGGCGTTCATGGAGTGATACCCCTTCCTATTGATGAACAGCCCTGGCTCATGCGGAGGTGCCCGTATTGTGATGTGGGTGCAGTCGATTACACCCTGCACCCGTGGGAAGCCGGCCATGGCATGGAATCCAACCGCCCTCTCCATCTGGCTGCGCTCGTCCATGGCGAAGTTGATGTAGTGGGAGGCCCTGCGGAACAACCCATCGGTGACCTGCCTTATGCACTTGTGTGCAGAGGACTGACAGACCCCGGTGATGTCCCCGGTGGCACCCTGGAAGGAACCGGATGCGAAGAAGTTGAGGGCAGTGGTGACTTTGACGGCGACAGGTAAGAAGATGCTGCTTGGTCCATCAGGGAGCAGCTCGTCGTTAAGGAGGCTGCAGATGTCGGCGACTACCTGGCGATTGACTCTGAGCCTCCGTATGCACTGCTCCTCGGAGAGGTCCATGAAGCTGAGCCTCGCTCTGTACACCCTGTGCGGAGGGTAGTGCCTCCTGCGAAGCATCTCTCTCTGTGGTTGCCCTCCCTCCTGCTGTGCTGGTGGGTGTGCCGCAGCACCGTGTTGGGGGGCCCCACCTCTCCGAGGCGGACGGCGTGGACTGCGAGGCTGCTGGGGCTGGTCATCCTGTTCGTCCTCCGACGATGTCAACGCACCACCCATCTGGCAGGTGTTGGTGTGAGGGGTTGTGCAGGGTAGGTGGGTGGGTCCTCGGACTGGGGCTGCGGTTTCATGTCGGTCTGTCCTGTGGCTTGGCGGGGGGTGGTGGAGGGCAGGGGTTGCCCTATGTGACGCGGTGGCCTCCTGCGTGGGTGAGGGCTCTCCCCCGTGGAGCGCACCTTGGCACCTGCCACAGGCTGCTGGCTGCAACACGCCTGGTTTCAAGGGTCCTGTTTCCCCCAGTGTGGGAAACTGACTGCGTTGAACCTAAAATCCCACACTTCCTCTTTTGACAGCTGCTTCAGCTCATTAACTGACCACAACGAGCAAGTTAAGTGCTCTCAAGTGGAACCCCGCTGGCTTTAATTGCCTGCGGGATTCCCACCAGCGGGGCTTGCGCGCGCAGCCCTGCACGTCAGCGCGGTACCCGGAAGTGGCCGGGATTTCGTCGCGATCCGGTCACGTGACCGGAGATCGGGATTTTCGGGACCAACCCGCTGGAAACCCGCCGGAAACGCGATCGGAAAATCGAGCCCTTGCTATCTTTTTTTATATTTTTTGCTAATTTATTTTCATGATCTATCTTCCCTTTCTTAATCAATCCTTTAGTTATCCAGGACACCAAAAAATGGGCCCCATGAATGTAGCAGGGGGACCAATGCCTGTGCAGATCGGACGCAGGCTGTCACACTGCCAAACTGGTCGGCTTTGTGCACATTTTACAACCGAAAAATGGGCGCAATGCACACCAATTTCTATCCCAATAAATCTGGTAATTATGTGAGCTGGTAACGGAAAATGACCAAGAAAGCTTCTGGATTGTCATAAAAACTCATTAGTTCATAATATCCTTCAGGGAAGGGAACCTGCCACCCATACCTAGCCTGGCCTACATATGCCTCCAGTCGCACAGGACGTAGTTGACTCTTAAATGGTTCAGGGCAATAGCTATTGGCCTGCCAGTGTTCCCACATCCCAAGAATAAAATCAGAATTATTATAAAATAAAGGAAAGACATTGATGTGACGCAGGGAAATGGAGAGTACTAATTATGGATCTTCTAAATTCTCCTCGATTGAGGTGGAATGAGGGAGAGAACTTTTTAAAGCTGTAGATAAATGCATAAAACTAATTCAGCTATAACGTATTAATGAGACTTGGGAGAATAGAAGAATTTGAAGGTTATTGAGTACTTGAATACCTGTAATCATAATGTCATTAGTTGAAACCTGTTGGCAGTGTCTGACACCAAAGATAATAAAGTGAATGCAGCAAATCTCTGGAGCACTGAGGTTGCCAAAAGTTATCAACTGGGCCAGGTAAATTGGGAAATAATATAGGAAGAAAAAATTACAACAAATATAGAATATTTTTAAGCATGCTACTGGAATGAATCCAACAGAAATATATATCTATGAATATATATCTCTTCTACATATGTATATATTTATATATATTATGTATATACAAATAAATATATTTCTGGCAGGCAAAGTATTTTTAGTACCCTGTGTGAAGAAGTACTGCAGGAAGGTATGGATGGAGTCGCAATTGACTTTGTTTAATAAAGCACATGACGACCATACATCATAAGAAACAAATTAAAAATTGGCAAGTTAGAAATTACAGAAGTCCAGTGGAACGTTTTCACCTGAAGGGTAATAGACTCCCAAGATAAATTAGCAGGGAATTATAATTGGGTCCAAGAGCTAATTTGATGGATTTCTTGTGAGTAAAAAGATTAAGGGAAATGGTGGGAAGGTTGCTACGTGAGGTTGATTCATCCAAGGAAAAGGGCAGGCTTATTGGGCCTAATGGCCATTTCCTGTTCATTTTTGTTTACACATTCAGACTTGCGTGATCTATGGCTCATAAGAACATAAGAAATAGGAGCAGAAGTAGGCCATATGGACCCTCAAGCCTGCTCCGCCATTCAATCAGATCATGGCTGATCTTTGACCTCAACTCCACTTTCCCACCTGATCCCCATATCCCTTGATTCCCCTAGAGTCCAAAAGTCTATCTATCTCAGCCTTGAATATAATCAATGACTGAGCATCCACAGCCCTCTGAGGTAGAGAATTCCAAAGATTCACAACCCTCTGAGAGAAGAAATTCCTCCTCATCTCAATATTAAATGGCCGACCCCTTATCCTATAGCTATGCCCCCTAGTTCTAGACTCTCCATCCAGGGGAAACAACCGCTCAGCATCTACCCTGTCAAGCCCTCTCAGAATCTTATATGTTTCAATGAGATCAGCTATCATTCTTTTTTTTTATTATTCATTCATGGGATGTGAGCGTCACTGGCAAGACCAGCATTTATTGCCCATTTCATGAATCGATTTAGAAATTCTTCTAAACTCCAGACAGTATCAGCCCATTCTACTCAATCTCTCCTCATAGGACGACCTTCTCATCCCAGGAATCAATCTAGTGAACCTTCATTTCACCGCCTCTAAGGCAAGTATATCCTTCCTTAGGTTAGGAGACCAAAACTGTACACAGTACTCCAGGTGAGATCTCACCAAAGCCCTGTACAATTGTAGTAAGACTTTCTTACCCTTGTACTCCAACCCCCTTGCAATAAAGACCAATGTGCCATTTGCCTTCCTAATTGCTTGCTGTACCTGCATGCTAACTTCTTGTGTTTCTTGTACGAGGACACCCAAATCTCTCTGAATACCAACATTTAATAGTTTCTCACCATTTAAAAAATATTCTGTTTTTCTATTCTTCCTTCCAAAGTGAATAATCTCACATTTTATTAAATTAAATACAAATTTTATACACTTTTCTATCAAACGTTTGGTTTAATTCTGGTTATACAGGCAAAGTATCAAGATATTGCTACTTTCACATGCTTTATATTTGGAGTGACATATTCCCTTATGTTTAAAAACCAATTAGCAGAGATACCTATTAAACCTAATGATCTATATTCACAGAAACATAACTTCACTTTTATTTTTGCATGGAAAGAATTTTTATTCTTTACACAGGGGATAGAAGTAATACTTTCAACGATTTCCCTGGAACCATAAACCAGAGCAGGAGAATGAAAGTCATCATTGAGTGCAATAACAAATTTCTTCAAATTAATCCCAATATGTTAGTCATACCTCCAATAGCAATTATCAATTTTGTACATAAGCAAGAGAAAGTCCCATTTTCTCCTGAATATATGTAAGCTCAGTTCCATGACTTAACATATTTCACTGGAAATAAGACATGCCTGATTATAATGGTGATGGGACTGCTGTGCGTGCAGAGAGAATAGTCGTTTTCCACATGGCTTATAATAGTTTCTATGCTTGTCAAGGGAAAGAAGGAAAATCAACAGTATTAAATTGACAAGTGGATTTTTTTAAATATTACGTCAATTGTGCTTTCGCTAGGCTTATATCTTCAGAATATTTCTAAAAAGAGCAGCTATCTTATTGGACAAACTGTTAAGGTTCAACAAATTTATGAATATTATTTTATGATGTGAAGTAAAGATTTAAAAGCATCAGTTTGGTTACTGCCAGTCCCCATTATGCTACTGCGGTAACTCTACCAGTAGAAATATGGAACATTCTCACCCAAAAGGCTGTGGATGCTGGGACAATTGGAGCTTTCAAGACTGAAATCGATAGATTTTTGTTAGGCAAAGGTATCAAGGGATATGAAGCAAAGGCAGGTAAATGGAGTCGAGATACAGATCAGCCATGATCTAATTGAATGACGGAGCAGGTTTGAGGAGCTGAATGGCCTACTCCTATTCCTATGTTACAGTAATATTTTTATAGAGAACTCTGAGTATGGATGAGATTGCTGCTGTAACCTTTGAGTGCAGTGAAGTGTATATGCTGATAAAGCTGCATAGTAAGAGGATCAGCATAGATCAAATTATGTAACATCAAAATTGGTTATTAGGACATAGCAATAAGTTCAAGTTGAACAAATAAATACTCAGCACAAAATGAAAGAAATTGAAGCTGTGTAATTGTTCTGTAATGAGACAGTTAACACACAGATCCCACCGGCACTATTAATATGGAGCAGACACATCCTAAGGGAAACAATGTCCTCTGTATCACTCCAACATTTTCACTCGCTAAAATAAAAGAATGCAGCAGTCCCATAATAGGATTATTAGAGAAACCCATGGGGCGCACAGTTAGTCCCAGAACACCACAGCGAGGGAGAGAAAGATTCACCCGAGGTTCCTGCTCCTGAGTTATTCACTGACTGCTGCTGGAATTGTGGATTTGCACATCAGGCGAGGAAAAGATTTAGTGCAGCTGTAGTGACATCACATTAGGTTGATCTAATTGAGGTGTTTAAGGTGATTAAAGGATTTGACAGGGTAGAGAGAGAAACTATTTCCTCTGGTGGAGAAGTCCGGAACAAGGAGGCATAACCTTAAAATTAGACCTAGGCTTTTCATAGGTGATCTCAGGAAGCACTTCTTCACCTGGAGTACTGTGAGCAGTTCTGGGCACCGCACCTTCGGAAGGACATATTGGCCTTGGAGGGAGTGCAGCGTAGGTTTACTAGAATGATACCCGGACTTCAAGGGTTAAGTTACGAGGAGAGATTACATAAATTGGGGTTGTATTCTCTAGAATTTCGAAGGTTAAGTGGTGATCTGATCGAAGTTTATAAGATATTAAGGGGAACAGATAGGGTGGATAGAGAGAAACTATTTCCGCTGGTTGGGGATTTTAGGAGTAGGGGGCACAGTCTAAAAATTAGAGCCAGACCTTTCAGGAGCGAGATAAGAAAACATTTCTACACACAAAGGGTTGTAGAAGTTTGGAACTCTCTTCCGCAAACGGCAATTGATACTAGCTCAATTGCTAAATTTAAATCTGAGATAGATAGCTTTTTGGCAACCAAAGGTATTAAGGGATATGGGCCAAAGGCAGGTATATGGAATTAGATCACATATCAGCCATGATCTTATCAAATGGCAGAGCAGGCACGAGGGGCTGAATGGCCTACTCCTGTTCCTATGTTCCTATGTAAAGGATAGTGGAAATCTGGAACTCTGACCCCCGAAAAGCTATTGAGGCTAGGTCAATTGAAAATGACCTAGATTGATAGATTTTTGCTAAGCAAGGGTATAAAGGGTTACAGAATCAAGACGGGTAGATGGAGTTAAAATATAGATCAGCCATGATCTAATTGAATGGCAGAACAGGCTCAATGGGCTGAATGACCTGCTCCCATTCTTATGTATGGTTTAGTGTCCAGGCTCTTGGAAGGAAATAGCACCTCGAGCAGCAGTGGCCTTCTGATAGTTTACCTACAGAACTTACCCAAGCACGAGCTGCAGGCTTGAGTTGAAATGGGAGAAAATTTTAAAAAAATGATTTAAAAGGTCTTAAATATTTTCAGCATCATCTCTTTAGATGGAAAAGTTGGTTCTGAGTGCTCACTGCTAAGAATATGAGCACGACATCTATACAGATTCCCTGCAAAAATTCTACTGACCCTGATCATGGGCATCTTTACTTGAGAAAACACTTAAAAGGTGCAGAAGTTTTTTTCAATGATCATCCCACCAATTTCAGATCAGTTTCAGATTCATTGCATGCCGATTAGCAAGAGCTTTTGTGCAAATGATGTGTTTTCTCAGACAATGACTCACTCCTCATACTTGATTGAAAGCACTTTTACACTGAAGTATTCAACAATAAATACTCCCACCATCATTAGCACTCTTTAATATAAGGGCAGCCAAACTCTGGAGACCTGACTGATTTATCATTTGAGACCCCAGGATTTCATTGGTCTCATGAGCAGCCTTCGGTTTGCACAAGTAAATATCTCTTTTGGCGCTGTTAATTGCAGCTGTTTGGCTTCCTCTAGACGTTGATGGGAAGGAAGGAAGATAAATAGAGTGGTGTGGTGCACAATGGTGGGTTTTCATGTGAGCACCACGCTCCCCTTATGACAATATAAAACGGCTATGTTTAGTCTATGAATGTCTAGGTAAAAGGAACATGCTGCTGTTAACATCATGTTGCCATTAAGCTATTTTTACTGCTTTTGAAATCAACCAACCAATAGTTTCTTTGTAGCTGGGATCAATTAAAATCAGGGACTAGTGCAATCAGTAAAAAAATTATTGCAATAAAATTATTATTATTATTTTAACAATGTGAGGCTGAGAGATTAGACAGAAATAATTAGCAGAATTCAAACAGAGTTGCAATGTATTTTCATTTTATGTCATTGCCAATAAAGGATTGTAAAAGGCACAGGAGAAAGGGATTGTATAGCTTACAAACATCTCTGATTTAATGCGATGAGCCACGTAAAGCTAACACAACACAAATAGCACATTCTCTCTTCTATCCCCTCCTATAATGGAGCAAGCATGATTAAATGAAAAATGACAACTATGATAACACAATGAGTTATTTTTTTAAGGGAACAGCAAGGACTGTCGCATTGTACTAGTGTTCAGTCTGACACCAATGCAGAGTGTCATGAGGTGCCTTGCCAATCTGCATTGTCGTGCAGCAATGCCCTTTGTCGTATTGCCTTCAGTCTGATGAGAAAAACTTCTTTCTTACACACTGTAAACATCCTTTATCAGTTTAGACACAATTCAACGGCTTAATTGTTCCAAGAAAATATCAGCTGTGAATCATAGGGTAACTTATAATTGAAAACCATATTCTCAAATAAGCAAAGAAGATCTGATTGTCTGACGAAGTGAAGCATGAACAGGATTATGACAGAGGCTACGTGACACATTATGCTTTCTTGCCTGGGTTCAAATTTTTCCGATCGTGTTAAAGTTCACCTCTCTCTAGAGTTAAGAATTTAAATAGTTGTAAAGTTGAGTAATCAGTTGCTAGTAGATATGATTTTACGGTACATAATTTAGTGAAACTTAGACAAGCTATAAGAATGTGGCACCAGCATATATTTAAATTTGAAATTCCTGGATGTGTGCAATTCTGGTAGGAACAGTAAGGTGGAATATTTGATTGCCTTTTAGCACACAGCTGTCCCTGCCATAAATTTGGTATTTACATAAATTGTTAGTTCAGGCAAGCTTCTGTCTGCACAGTGCACTGCCTGTGGGAGCTTGTACGCAGCTGAAAGGAATATAGTTAGATTGCCACCGCTCTTTAAAGGGTTCAGGAAGAAACTTTTTAAAAGAAAAGGCACATAGCTGGATTCAAATGGAGAGCTCAGTAGCCCACGCTCCAAGGTTTATGGATGAAGTGGGGAAAAGGAAGACTATCCTGTTTGATACTCCAGGGTTCCTTCAGGACTCCTTCCCCAGAGAAGATCCATACAAAATACCTGGCAGGAGATTGCAGTCAGGGTCGGGGGTGTAAATCTGTAGCTGGGGTTGGGGGGCGGGGTGGGAGAGGGGGAGCAGGCCGTGTTCTTTTAATGTGGGTCAGGAAGAGTATACCTGCTCCTCTTGGCTCAACAATCAGGTAAGAATGGAAGGCCTTCCTGTCGGTAAACTCCATGTTGTGCTGTGCGAGTTCAGCACGTGGCGAGTGAGGCACTGGAGTTTTTTCGAAAATCGAGAATGAATCATGCAAGAAGCCCAGGAGCCTAATTTAAATAAATTAGTTCCACCTTTGAATGTTGCTAGTGTGCGCTCCTGGCTCCAGCGCAGTCACCTTATCCAATATGGCAGTCGGTGCACTTCTGGCCGGAAATGTGAGCGTGCTTCCTGCCCGCCATATTGGGTGCATTGGAGGCCATTTAGCACCCGAAAAACAGGCGCTGCGTGGCCTTATTTGTAGGCCATTATGCCTCACTAAGGCAAGCATACACATACATCAATAATTGGCAAAAAGATTAAGGATGTACATAATACAGTATTAGAAATGACAGAAGCAATTCAATAAAACCAAACCTTTGGTGTATTTCTGTGGTATGGATGTGTGATGCCATCATTTATAAAATGTTCCAATAGCGAACCTCCAAGATAGGTACGGAGTCATACAAAAAGAAATTCTGAGATTCAGTGCTTGGTAAGAACATAAGAAATAGGAACAGGAATAGGCTATACAGCCCCTTGAGTCTGCTCTGTCATTCAATAAGATCATGGCTGATCTTCTACCTTAGCTCCACTTTCCCACCCGGTCCCCATATCTCTTGATTCCCTTAGTGTCCAAAAATCTATCAATCTCAGTCTTGAATACACTCAATGACTGAGCATCCACATTCTCTGGGGTAGAGAATTCCAAAGATTTACATCTCTCTAAATGAAGAAACTTTTCCACATTTCAGTCCCAAATGTCTGACCGCTTATCTTGAGACTATGACCCCTAGTTCTAGACTCTCCAGCCTGAGAAAACAGCCTCTCAGCATCTCCCCTGTCAAGTTCTCTAAGAATGTTATAACTTTCAATGAGATCACCTCTCATTCTTCTAAATTCCAATCCCATTCTACACAATCTCTCCTCAAAGGACAACCCTCTCATCCCAAGAATCAATCTAGTGAACCTTCATTGCATCCCCTCTAAGGCAAGTATATCCTTCCTTAGGCAAGGAGGCTGCAAAGGGATATAGACAGGTTAAGTGAGTGGGCGAGAAGGTGGCAGGTGGAGTATAATGTGGGGAATGTGAAATTATCCACTTGGGTAGAAAGAATAGAAAAGCAAAATATTTTTTAGAAGGTGAGAAACTAAGAAATGCTGGTAGTCAGAGGGATTTGGGTATCCTTGTACTCGAATCACAAAAAGTTAACGTTCAGGTACAGCAAGCGATTTGGAAGGCAAATGGTATGTTAGCCTTTTCTGTAAGAGGGTTGGAGTATAAGAATAAGAACGTCATGCTGCAATTATATAGCCATGATGTGGAGATGCCGGTGATGGACTGGGGTGTACATATGTAAGGAATCTTACAACACCAGGTTATAGTCCAACAGTTTTATAAAACTGTTGGACTATAACTTGGTGTTGTAAGATTCCTTGCAATTATATAGGGCTCTGGTGAGACCACACCTGGAGTACTGTGTACAGTTTTACTCTCTATTTTCTGTCGTTAACCAATATCTATGCTAATATATTACCCCCAGTCCCATGAGCCCTAATCTTGTGTAACAACCTTTTGTGTGGCACCTTATTGAATGCCTTTTGAAAATCCAAATATACTACATCCACTGGTTCCCTCTTCTCTACCTTGCCGGTTACACCCTCAAAAAATGTTAATAGATTTTTCAGACACAATTTCCCTTTCATAAAACCGTATTGACTCTGCCTAATCATATTATGGTTTTCTAAGTGCCCTGTTACTACATCCTTAATAATAGATTCTAGCATTTTCCTTACTACTGATGTCAGGCTAACTGACCTATAGTTCCCTGTTTTCTTTCTCCCTCCTTTCTTGAATAGCGGGGTTACATTTGCTGCCTTCCAATCTATGCTGAATTAGCTTACCTCAGCCAAGGCAGCAGTTGGGGATGCTACAATTCACCTCAAATGGCTCTGGGCTATGGGTGGATACGTCAATCAGGGATCAAGCTCTGGATTGCTACTTACTGAACTGAAAAGTACACGTGTGTGTGGATGTCAGGTTCAGCTATAAAGGATTGTGCTCAGCCACAAAACTCTCCACAATCAAATAGCACTCACTGTCTAAGCTTGAGAATGAAGAATTGTCAATTCACTGAGGTACTGAAGGACTGCCGGTGTCAGCAGAACAGTAGTTAGCGTCTTCACAAGTGGAGAGCAGTAAATTGGGAAAAGAAAAGTGGAAACATTTTTTTAGTAAAGAAAAGAAAACCTGGATTGTTGAGTTTTCACCGAGTTGTAATAAATGCAAGAATAAAGGTTCTGGTCCATCAACAGAACCTATTCTGATTATGTTTGTTTTACATGAGCAGTCATTGGAATCAATGTGAGAGTATAGTTCTAAACCCATTTGTATTGGAATTCCTCTAGTGACTAACATTTTTTTTAACAGGAATCAGTGGGGCAGTAAGCCATGCACACAGACCATCATTCACACCCTTTAGATCTGCTGTCATAAAAGTGTTTAAGCTTGCACTGCATTTTCCAGAAGAAAAAGCCTAGGGAGCAATATTGATATAAGTACTGATAAACAATGTTGTATGGAGACTTTTGTTTTATATTTAAAAAGCCATGGTATGTATGCATGTATGTGTATGTATGTACACACACACATAAATATACACATACACATATACATTTTTACACATACACATATATCTATCTATATATATACAAATCTATATCTATCTACCTACCTATGTAACTATCCTCACTATCTGTTGCTGGAGACCACATCTTCCGTTTATTACAGTCTACTTTGGCCTTACCTCCTTCTCCCCTGCATTTAAAGAAAGGAACAATCCTTCAATTTAGTATCCATCCTAGGACATGACAACACATCAGCCTTCTTTGCCCCTACATGATTGTGCCAACAATCTGTGACATCAATAGAAGGAAAATCGGGCAAGTTCTTTCACAGGCGGGTGATCGACTTTGCCAGCGATGAATCTGAAAATCTACTCCACTGTCTCCAGCCATTTCAGAAGATATGGTGGTAAGAATCACTTCTTACTAATGCATTCTTTTAAGTGATTCAGCAATAATAAAACTGCTAGAATTGACTTGGAGACCTTCATGCACACAAATCCAACAAAACCAGTCCAACACCCCATCCCCTGGATAAGCCTTCAGTTGAGCCACATGATAGAATGTGCATAACAATGCAACCACATCAGCCAGTATTGTATAACAATACAACCTCTGCTGCCATCAATCCAGTGCTGGGTTTGTTTCAAGTATAAACCTTTAGTCTTGAAACACAACATCGCCACCTTCTCAGGGCAACTAAGGATGGGCACTAAATGCAGCCTTGCCAGTGTCAGCCGTATCCTGAGAACAAATTTTAAAAATTATTAATCACAAACCACAATAAGTGACTGATTAAGAATTAAGGTGTATTTTACGGGCTAATTTCAACAATTGAGCTATTTTGTAATTATTTTATTTCTTTATAAAAGATCTCCATAAAACAATGAATTGGAAACTGTGCAATGTACTGTCTATAATGTGTAAACGAAAATAATAAGTTTAGGGGCAGGATGTTGCAAGTGGGATCCATCTTCTGTTGTTTTATTTGCTTCATTGTATTTTGTTTTATATTAACCATGTGCATTGGATATGAATTGTTTGTATGCAGGAGACTATTTCTGAAACATGCCCTATCTTTGACTCCTCTAATTGTACAACCAATCATCTAATAAGACACGCATGCATCTCTTATTTCAACAATCTTTTAAACTATCCTCCTGATGCCAATATTTCCCACCAATTACAGTTATCTAATCTTCATCACAACAATCATTTCTTGAGGATTAATATCATTGCAATTTCAAAAAATAAAAACATTGACCATTATATTCTCTTACTCCTTGATGTGCAGACTGGAGGCCACCTCCACTATGAACTCATCAAGGTCCACTTAACTGCATCTCATTACTGTAATTCTGTATAAGATACATAGCAGTCTTTTGTAAAAGCACAGAACAAAGCCATCATGCTATCTTAATGTTTATATCTAATTTTAAAATGAATAGTTGATGAAGAGAACCTTCCTACACCCCTAAATTAATATGGAAAATTGAATAAATCGCTATTAAGTGATAGAAGAGGGTTATTTGCATCCATTAGTGGTTCTTTTCTCCATCTCCCCTCCCCTACCTCTATTATGTGGAGATGCCAGTGATGGACTGGGGTTGACAAATGTAAGGAATCTTATAACACCAGGTTATAGTCCAACTGTTTTATTTGAAAATCACAAGCTTTCGGAGGCTTTCTCCTTCGTCAGGTGAGCGAGTGTGACCTGACTCGCTCACCTGACGAAGGAGAAAGCCTCCGAAAGTTTGTGATTTTCAAATAAAACAGTTGAACTATAACCTGGTGTTGTAAGATTCCTTACATTTGTCTACCTCTATTAGGCTATAGATGCAGGGACAATTGGAGCTTTCAAGACTGAGATCGATAGATTTTTGTTAGGTAAGATTGTTGAGGAATATGGAGCAAAGGTGTGCCTTGATCATCTCTTCCAATTGGAAAAAGAGGTATTTTGAGGGAACTTTAAAGAGGAATATAAAATACTGAAAGGGATAGATCAAAAACCTAATATATAACTTTCAGATTTGCCAAGTGTAAGAAAAGCGTTAACCCAGCTTTCTATAGTATTATAAGCCCGGTTTAAGAAAAATACATGTTAATTGAGATAGGCTGTCTGTCTTTATCAAAACAAGCTTTTTATGACCTTGTGACTGGAAAGGCCCCTTTTGGATAATGAGCACCTGGTGCCATCCTCATGGCCTTGTTTTTGAAATAGTAAAAGGGGTGTCATCCGGAGCTTTATTATGCTTTGTGTGACAGTAAGGGCTATGGACATCTTGACGGCTACTAGTCATGAGAAGAATATTAAATGCCAAATGTTGGGTAGAAGGGAGTGAAACTGATAGTAGCCTCTTTGAGACAGAGAGGATTGATGGGAAGCTCATACAGAGCTAATTGTGTTTAAAACATATATAAGTTGGGTGCTTTTCGGTAATTGTTTAGAACGTTCTCGGGGCACATCTGGACTGCCCATTAGTTAGGATTGTGCACTTCAAGGTCCTTGTTATGTGATCAACTTTATCAGGTTGTATCGATCTCAATAGCATGCTTGATTGCACTTTTGTATTTTAACATCTTTGTTACTTGTTACAACTTTTTAATAAATCCATTTTACTTTGGAACAAACCACCTTGTGACATTTTGATTAAGGACTCGAACAATAAAAGTATAATTTACTTACACCAAGGCAGCAAGACACTAGGACACATGTTCAGAGGTGCGAAGAGAAAATTCAGGACAGATTTCAGGAAGAATTTCTTTCCAGGGAGGGTGACCAACAGTGGGGAAGAGGTTGCCAAGAGCTGAGGTTGAGATCAAGGTACTGGACTCTGGAAGAAACAGATGCTGTAATGGGAAGGCAGTCGTGTTCGTACCCTGAAAAGAGTCAGATCAAGGGCCTTTTTCATCCAAACCTTTCTTGTGATCTTCTGAAAATAAATTTCCATGTACAAAACATGCATCTGCTACATTGTAAAATATCCTAAGATGAGTAAAATCAATTACTATCAATTCTATACAGAATAATGCCAAAATAGCAATTTTTGGAATAGAATTTTAGTTAATTGACACTTCCTTTCCAAAACTCAGCAGTTTATCATTGTGTAAATAGTGTCTTCATTTCCAAATAATGCTCTTAATCAGATTAAATGCATGAAAATAAAGCAAAATATTTTGGTTTATGAATATTTAAATTAATGGAGGCATTAAAGGATTCACTATTAATGCTATATTTACCTAATAATTGCATTAAAATTAATCATTCTATGTACACTTTGCCTGTATAGTTACAGAGCAACTTTTTTCAATGTTACCTTTATTTAATTGTAAACAATTTTACAACACCAAGTTATAGTCCTGCAATTTTATTTTAAATTCACAAGCTTTCGGAGGCTTCCTCCTTCCTCAGGTGAACGTTGTTGGAAATGACATCCTCGAAATGAAATCATATTTATAAATCACAGAACAATGCTTGGTGATTACAGACAGTTTTTTCAACTGCCCATTGCCAAGACAATCAGTGTGCAGACAGACAGATGTTACCTGCAAGGTCTCCGAATATATATAAATCACCAAAAAAACCCAAAAAAAAACAGAGATAGAGAGGTAGAAACATAGAAAAGACAGCAACTGACCCGTTATATTAAAAACAGATAACATTTGTTCGCTGGTGGGGTAACGTGTAGCGTGACATGAACCCAAGATCCCGGTTGAGGCCGTCCTCATGGGTGCGGAACTTGGCTATCAATTTCTGCTCGACGATTTTGCGTTGTCATGTGTCTCGAAGGCCGCCTTGGAGTATGCTTACCCGAAGGTCGGTGGCTGAATGTCCTTGACTGCTGAAGTGTTCCCCGACTGGGAGGGAACCTTCCTGTTTGGTGATTGTTTCGCGGTGTCCGTTCATCCGTTGTCGCAGCGTCTGCATGGTCTCGCCAATGTACCATGTTCTGGGGCATCCTTTCCTGCAACGTATGAGGTAGACAACGTTGGCCGAGTCATAGGAGTATGAACCATGCACCTGGTGGGTGGTGTCCTCTCGTGTGATGGTGGTATCTGTGTCAATGATTTGGCATGTCTTGCAGAGGTTACCGTGGCAGGGTTGTGTGGTGTCGTGGATGCTGTTCTCTTGAAAGCTAGGTAATTTGCTGCGAACGATGGTCTGTTTGAGGTTGGGTGGCTGTTTAAAGGCGAGTAGTGGAGGTGTGGGAACGGCCATAGTGAGGTGTTTGTCGTCATTGATGACATGTTGAAGGCTGCGGAGAACATGGCGTAGTTTCTCCGCTCCGGGGAAGTACTGGACGACAAAGGGTACTCTGTTGGTTGCGTCCCGTGTTAGTCTTCTGAGGAGGTCTATGCGATTTTTTGCTGTGGCCCGTCGGAACTGTCGATCGATGAGTCGAGCGTCATATCCCGTTCTTACTAGGGCGTCTTTCAGCGTCTGTAGGTGTCCATTGCGTTCCTCCTCGTCTGAGCAGACCCTGTGTATTCGTAGGGCCTGTCCATAGGGGATGGCCTCTTTGATGTGGTTAGGGTGGAAGCTGGAAAAGTGGAGCATCGTGAGGTTTTCCGTGGGCTTGCAGTAGAGTGAGTTGCTGAGGTGCCCGTCTGTGATGGAGATTCGTGTGTCCAAGAAAGAAACTGATTCTGAGGAGTAGTCCATGGTGCACACATCAGCCGCTCTCAGAAGACAGTCCAGAATGTCACCCGAGCTCAACGCAACGCCATCAACGCTCTCAAGACCAACCGCAACATCGTCATCAAACCAGCGGACAAAGGAGGAGCCATAGTCATACAGAACAGAACGGACTATTGCAAAGAAGCATACCGACAACTGAACAACCAGGAACACTACAAACGGTTACCCGCAGATTTTTTTTTTATTCGTTCACGGGATGTGGGCGTCGCTGGCAAGGCCAGCATTTATTGCCCGTCCCTAATTGCCCTCGAGAAGGTGGTGGTGAGCCGCCTTCTTGAACCGCTGCAGTCCGTGTGGTGACGGTTCTCCCACAGTGCTGTTAGGAAGGGAGTTCCAGGATTTTGACCCAGCGACAATGAAGGAACGGCGATATATTTCCAAGTCGGGATGGTGTGTGACTTGGAGGGGAACGTGCAGGTGGTGTTGTTCCCATGCGCCTGCTGCTCTTGTCCTTCTAGGTGGTAGAGGTCGCGGGTTTGGGAGGTGCTGTCGAAGAAGCCTTGGCGAGTTGCTGCAGTGCATCCTGTGGATGGTACACACTGCAGACACAGTGCGCCGGTGGTGAAGGGAGTGAATGTTTAGGGTGGTGGATGGGGTGCCAATCAAGCGGGCTGCTTTATCTTGGATGGTGTCGAACTTCTTGAGTGTTGTTGGAGCTGCACTCATCCAGGCAAGTGGAGAGTATTCCATCACACTCCTGACTTGTGCCTTGTAGATGGTGGAAAGGCTTTGGGGAGTCAGGAGGTGAGTCACTCGCCGCAGAATACCCAGCCTCTGACCTGCTCTCGTAGCCACAGTATTTATATGGCTGGTCCAGTTAAGTTTCTGGTCAATGGTGACCCCCAGGATGTTGATGGTGGGGGATTCGGCGATGGTAATGCCGTTGAATGTCAAGGGGAGGTGGTTAGACTGTCTCTTGTTGGAGATGGTCATTGCCTGGCACTTATCTGGTGCGAATGATACTTGCCACTTATCAGGCCAAGCCTGGATGTTGTCCAGGTCTTGCTGCATGCGGGCTCGGACTGCTTCATTATCTGAGGGGTTGTGAATGGAACTGAACACTGTGCAGTCATTAGCGAACATCCCCATTTCTGACCTTATGATGGAGGGAAGGTCATTGATGAAGCAACTGAAGATGGTTGGGCCTAGGACACTGCCCTGAGGAACTCCTGCAGCAATGCCCTGGGGCTGAGATGATTGGCCTCCAACAACCACTACCATCTTCCTTTGTGCTAGGTATGACTCCAGCCACTGGAGCGTTTTTCCCCTGATTCCCACGGACTTCAATTTTACTAGGGCTCCTTGGTACCACACTCTGTCAAATGCTGCCTTGATGTCAAGGGCAGTCACTCTCACCTCACCTCTGGAATTCAGCTCTTTTGTCCATGTTTGGACCAAGGCTGTAATGAGGTCTGGAGCCGAGTGGTCCTGGCGGAACCCAAACTGAGCATCGGTGAGCAGGTTATTGGTGAGTAAGTGCCGTTTGATAGCACTGTCGACGACACCTTCCATCACTTTGCTGATGATTGAGAGTATACTGATGGGGCGGTAATTGGCCAGATTGGATTTGTCCTGCTTTTTGTGGACAGGACATACCTGGGCAATTTTCCACATTGTCGGGTAGATGCCAGTGTTGTAGCTGTACTGGAAGAGCTTGGCTAGAGGCGCAGCTGGTTCTGGAGCACACCTCTTCAGCACGACAGCTGGGATGTTGTCGGGGCCCATAGCCTTTGCTGTAATCCAGTGCACTCAGCCGTTTCTTGATGTCACGTGGAGTGAATCGAATTGGCCGAAGACTGGCTTCCGTAATGGTGGGGAAATCGGGAGGAGGCTGAGATGGATCATCCACTCGGCACTTCTGGCTGAAGATGGTTGCAAACGCTTCAGCCTTGTCTTTTGCACTCACGTGCTGGACTCCGCCATCATTGAGAATGGGGATATTTGCAGAGCCTCCTCCTCCAGTTCGTTGTTTAATTGTCCACCACCATTCACGACTGGATGTGGCAGGACTGCAGAGCTTTGATCTGATCCGTTGGTTGTGGAATCGCTTAGCTCTGTCTATAGCATGTTGCTTCCGCTGTTTAGCATGCATGTAGTCCTGAGTTGTAGCTTCACCAGGTTGGCACCTTGTTTTTAGGTATGTCTGGTGCTCGCTCCTGGCATGCTCTTCTACACTCCTCAATGAACCAGGGTTGATCCCTTGGACTTGATTGGTAATGGTAGAGTGAGGAATATGCCGGGCCATGAGGTTACAGATTGTGCTGGAATACAATTCTGCTACTGCTGATGGCCCACAGCGCCTCATGGATGCCCAATTTTGAGCTGCTAGATCCGTTCTGAATCTATCCCATTTAGCACGGTGGTAGTGCCACACAACACGTTGGATGGTGTCCTCAGTGCGAAGACGGGACTTCATCTCCACGAGGACTGTGCGGTGGTCACTCCTACCAATACTGTCATGGACAGATGCATTTGCGACAGGTAGATTGGTGAGGACGAGGTCAAGTAAGTTTTTCCCTCGTGTTGGTTCGCTCACCACCTGCCGCAGGCCCAGTCTTGCAGCTATGTCCTTCAGGACTCGGCCAGCAGTGGTGCTACCGAGCCACTCTTGGTGATGGACATTGAAGTCCCCCACCCAGAGTACATTTTGTGCCCTTGCTACCCTCAGTGTTTCCTCCAAGTGGTGCTCAACATGGAGGAGGACTGATTCATCAGTTGAGGGAGGACGGTAGGTGGTAATCAGCAGGAGGTTTCCTTGCCCATGTTTGACCTGATGCCATGTGATTTCATGGGGTCCAGAGTCAATGTTGAGGACTCCCAGGGCCACTCCCTCCTGACTGTATATCACTGTACCGCCACCTCTGGTGGGTCTGTCCTGCCGGTGGGACAGGACATACCCAGGGATGGTGATGGAAGAGTCTTGGACGTTGGCTGAAAGATATGATTCTGTGAGTATGGCTAGTCTGTGGGACAGCTCTCCCAATTTTGGCACAAGTCCCCAGATGTTAGTGAGGAGGACCTTGCAGGGTCGACTGGGCTTGGTGTTTTGCCGTTGTCGTGTCCGGTGCCTTGTGGTCCGATGCCGGGTGGTCCGTCCGGTTTTATTCTTATTATGACTTTTCGTAGCGAGATTTTACAACTGAGTTGCTTGCTCGGCCATTTCAGAGGGCAATTAAGAATCAACCACATTGCTGTGGGTCTGGAGTCACATATCGGCCAGACCGGGTAAGGATGGCAGGTTTCCTTCCCTGAAGGACATTAGTGAACCAGATGGGTTTTTATGACAATCCGGTAGTTTCATGGTCATCATTACTGATACTAGTATTTTAATTCCAGATTTTTTAAAATTTAATTAATTGAATTTAATCTCGCCAGCTGCCGTGGCGGGATTTGAACTCATGACTCTGGATTACTAGCCCAGTAACATAACCACTGTGCTACCGTACCGTACCCGACCAAAGAACACACCCACCAGCTCAACAAACTGATCAAGACCTTCGATCCAGACCTTCAAAGCATCCTACGCACTCTCATCCCACGTACTCCCCGCGTGGGAGACTTCTACTGCCTCCCAAACATACACAAAGCCAACACACCCGGACGTCCTATCGTATCAGGCAACGGAACCCTGTGTGAGAACCTCTCTGGATACATCGAGGGCATCCTGAAACCCATCGTACAGGGAACCCCCAGCTTCTGTCGCGACACTACAGACTTCCTACAAAAACTCAGTACCCACGGACCAATTGAACCAGGAACACTTCTCACCACGATGGACGTCTCGGCACTCTACACCAGTATCCCCCAAGATGACGGCATCGCTGCGACAGCATCAATACTCAACACCAACAAAAGCCAATCTCCAGACGCCATCCTACACCTCATCCGCTTCATCCTGGATCACAATGTCTTCACCTTCGATAACCAGTTCTTTATCCAAACACACGGAACAGCCATGGGGACCAAATTCGCACCCCAATACGCCAACATTTTCATGCACAAGTTCAAGCGGGACTTCTTCACTGCACAGGACCTCCAACCAACACTATACACCAGATACATCGACGACATTTTCTTTCTATGGACCCACGGCGAGGAATCACTAAAGAGACTACACGATAACATCAACAAGTTCCATCCCACCATCAAGCTCACCATGGACTACTCCTCAGAATCAGTTTCTTTCTTGGACACACGAATCTCCATCAAAGATGGGCACCTCAGCACCTCACTCTACCGCAAGCCCACGGATAACCTCACGATGCTCCACTTTTCCAGCTTCCACCCTAACCACGTCAAAGAGGCCATCCCCTATGGACAGGCCCTGCGAATACACAGGGTCTGCTCAGACGAGGAGGAATGCGATGGACACCTACAGACGCTGAAAGACGCCCTAGTAAGAACGGGATATGACGCTCGACTCATCGATCGACAGTTCCGACGGGCCACAGCGAAAAATCGCATAGACCTCCTCAGGAGACTAACACGGGACGCAACCAACAGAGTACCCTTTGTCGTCCAGTACTTCCCCGGAGCGGAGAAACTACGCCATGTTCTCCGCAGCCTTCAACATGTCATCAATGACGACAAACACCTCGCTATGGCCATCCCCACACCTCCACTACTCGCCTTTAAACAGCCACCCAACCTCAAACAGACCATCGTTCGCAGCAAATTACCTAGCTTTCAAGAGAACAGCGTCCACGGCACCACACAACCCTGCCACGGTAACCTCTGCAAGACATGCCAGGTCATCGACACAGATACCACCATCACACGAGAGGACACCACCCACCAGGTGCATGGTTCATACTCCTGTGACTCGGCCAACGTTGACTACCTCATACGTTGCAGGAAAGGATGCCCCAGAGCATGGTACATTGGCGAGACCATGCAGACGCTGCGACAACAGATGAACGGACTCCGCGCAACAATCGCCAAACAGGAGGGTTCCCTCCCAGTCGGGGAACACTTCAGCAGTCAAGGACATTCAGCCACCGACCTTCGGGTAAGCGTACTCCAAGGCGGCCTTCGAGACACACGACAACGCAAAATCGTCGAGCAGAAATTGATAGCCAAGTTCCGCACCCATGAGGAAGGCCTCAACCGGGATCTTGGGTTCATGTCACGCTACACGTTACCCCACCAGCGAACAAATGTTATCTGTTTTTAATATAACGGGTCAGTTGCTGTCTTTTCTATGTTTCTACCTCTCTATGTCTGTTTTCTTTTGGGTTTTTTTGTGATTTGTATATTCGGAGACCTTGCAGGTAACACCTGTCTGTCTGCACACTGATTGCCTTGGCAACGGGCAGTTGAAAAAATTGTCTGTAATCACCAAGCATTGTTCTGTGATTTATAAATGCGATTTCATTTCGAGGATGTCATTTCCAACAACGTTCACCTGAGGAAGGAGGAAGCCTCCGAAAGCTTGTGAATTTAAAATAAAATTGCAGGACTATAACTTGGTGTTGTAAAATTGTTTACAATTGTCAACCCCAGTCCATCACCGGCATCTCCACACCTTTATTTAAAATCATTACAGCTTAGAGAGGCATGTAGGCATAATTCATTGAAATGTGTTGGATTATTAACAGAAGTTTGCACTGCCTGTCATATCAGATTCAGTGGCATATTATGCAACAGATCATAAATAACATTTCACCGTTGAAAATACCAGACAGATATTTCTCAACAGGTTTGCTGACATAATCTCAATATAAACGTCAGTATCAGATCATTACTACCTCAACAAGGATGAAACTGTAGCTGCAAGCTGCTTAAGACGGTAAACCAATAAAAGCATCATCTACCAATCAGGGGCATTATCTATTTTCCTTTACCAAGAGAGGCCAGTATCGTCAAAACAATCTGACAAAGCAAACAGATTTCCATATGTTTAAGATAATTGGCAAAAGAACAAGAGGGAAGATGAGGAGAATTTTTTTTTTACACAGCAGATTCAATAGTAGCTTTCAAAAGGGAATTGGGTATATATTTGAAAAGGAAAAATCTACAGGGCTATGGAAAAAAAGCAGTGGAGTGGGACTAATTCAATAGCTTTTTCAAAGAGCCGGCACAGGCATGATGGGCAGAATGGACTCCTTCTGTGCTGTATGATTCTATATAGTGAATATGTCAATGCTAAGGGTATATGTGATTATCTACAGTCCCATAAAATCACACATCTGGCACTACATTAACCAAGTAAAAGTCTTCAGCCAGTATTGGAAGTACTATTTTTTTGTCAGTCAACATTAGTCATTAACTGGTCACCAGATTAAAAGAAGTTAGGGAGGAGATAGCAAAGGCACTATTACATATATATATATAAAAATTCACTAGAAAAGGGAATAGAGCCAGACGACAGGTGGACAGCTAATGTGATTCCTATATTTAAAATGGGAGATAGAACAATCCAGGGAACTATAGACCAGTTAGCTTAATGTCAGTGGTAGGAAAGTTAATGGAATCTTTATTCAAAGATGTAATAGAAAGACATCTAGAGAATGAAAATATAATAAATAGACAGCACGGATTTCAGAAGGGAAAATCATGCTTGACCAACCTTATTTAATTCTTTGAAGAAGTAGCAGAAAGAGTAGGCAAGGGTAATGTAGTAGATGTAATATATTTGGATTTTCAAAAGGCCTTCGATATGATACCGCATTGTAGACTCATGACTAAGGTCAGAGCATGTGGAGTCAGGGGACAGATAGCAAAATGGATAGCAAGCTGGCTACAAAACAGAAAACAGAGAGTAGGCAGTTAGCTACTTAGGCTGACAAAAGGTAGGAAGCGGTTTTCCACAGGGATCAGTGCTGGGATCATTGTTGTTTACAATTTAATTAACTATTTGGATTCGGGAATCGGAAGTATTTCAAATTCCAAAATTTGTGGACGACACCAAATTGGGAGATGTAATTAATACAAAGGAAGAATGCGCCAAAATTCAAGAGGACATTAATAAACTTGCAGGATGGGCGTGTAATTGGCAAATGAATTTCAATATAGATAAGTGTGAGGTGGTGCATTTTGGTCGGAAGAATAAAGGGCCACTTACTGCTTGGGCAATTAGAGTCTAAACAGGCTGGAGCAGCAAAGGAGACCATTCGGCCCATCGAGTCTGGGTCGGCTCTATGCAAGAGCAATTCAGCTTGTCCCAATCCCTCGCCCTATCCCCATAGCCCTGCACATTTTTTACTTTCAAGTACTTATTCAGTTCCCTTTTGAAGGCCATGATTGAATCTGTCTCCACCACCCCCTCAGGCAGTGCATTCCAGATCCTAACCACTCGCTGTGTAAAAAAGTTTTTCTTCACAGGGTTCCTGATATATCCTGATAGGGTTCAATGAAGTAGAGTGGGAGTAGGCTCGTGTGGAGCATAAACGCTGGCATTGACCAGTTTGACCGAATGGCCTGTTTCCCTGCTGTAGTTTCGATTTAACTCGATATGTTGCCATTCCTTCAGATATTTACTGTACTTCATGTTTGACTGATTCACCAGGACCCTTATTGAAGGTTTGAATGAAGGACAGAATTTCCTTCCAGAAACCAGGTTGTGAAGAATTAGGGCGCGATCCCTATTGAGTGCATTCTTTTTGACAAACAGAGATGTTGAAGGTCCACTTTATTTAATTAGACTAGTGTACAATGCAGTCGGTGCATAATCTATCACTTTCCCATTGTAACTGAGTGAACAGAGCATTAACACATCAGGTTTCAGGTTCCCTCCCGTTCCCACTCACTTTCAGAGATCAATCTTTTTGACACTTAATGCATTTGTCTCATGGACCAACCATTTGTATGTTGTAATGATGTTCTTAAAAGAATAATAGGCCATAACATAGCATAAAATGTTTTGTGAAAATGTAAAAAGCCATAGAAGAGGTAGTGAGAAAAGTCTCTTGGAGATTTATAGTGAGGGTCTAGTGTACTTTTTTATGCTTTACAGATTTAAAGGTGTAAATGTTTTTAAATCTATGTAGAAAGCCACAACAAAACAATAAAAAAATATTAAAAATTATTATGAACTACATTATAAACACAAAGTTTAGAAGTCCTTTTCCGAAACTTCCATGTATGGAAGTGTTTGCAAATTAAACTGCTAAATGGGCTGAAGTACATGATTTGAAGAAAAATTCTGCAGATTAGCAACTAAAATAAATTGGGATTGAATGAGACTGTGGGTTTTTTCATTTCTGGCGCCTGGGTTTGAATCCAGCCCAAGCTGATAGAATGAAGATCTCCTCTCACTGCTGGCTGTAAAGCGAAGTGAGTGTAACATTCTCAGCCAAGTGGCTAGCAGAGTAAGTCTATAGTTGGCAATCAGATTTAAGATTGATTGCTTAGTGCGAGAAATAAAAATATTGGGGCAATTTCAACTTGCCGAAATTGGCATTAGCCGGACGGTAACGGCCTGAAAATGGGGTTGGTAGACTTATCGCCCTGTTAATGCTGAATCTAAGGCTGCCACCATTTTTGCAGGGGCCTACTGCTGGGCAGCTGAAGGGTCCACCTGTTTCAATTGGTAGTTCTCTTTTAATTTGCAAATCGAAGTCCAATGACACACATAGGACCCAATAGCCATTTTAGGACAGAAATGGTCGGAGTGTGCGCCCTGTGCCCTCTAACCAGTTGTTCTGCCGATATAGCTGAAGAGGCTTCAGAACGGTAAGTTTTCAATTATTTTTGTGGGGCTAGAAGGAGTAATGAGTGCTCCTCTGAGTCCCGCAAAAATTATCTGGGCTGTTGCTACCCTGGGCTCACCTCTCCGTGATCGCGAGCCCCCACCCCGGACTTATCTTGCTAATGGCTTGGTGGCCTCTGGTCCACCTGATACTGCATCAGCTTGAATCTGGAGAGCTGAATCAGGATGCCCTTTTGGGGCGGGCAAATCGCCGGTTCTATTTAAATTGAGGCACAGGCCTCAAAATGGCTCAGGCTTCTCCGCTGACGGAACACTGGGCAGCTGGCAAGCTCCCCTGGTTCATTGCCCAAATGTTAAAATCTACTCCCACTAACACTGCTGCAACAGGGTATGAAACCAACTTGATGTAGAAAGAGAAAAGGCTGCTTTAATCTCTAGCTGGTCTGTACAATGTCTGCCATTGGGAGTGCCTTATGCTGATGCTGGTGGCAAAAATGGAAAAGTGTTCCTTTCTCCAGCATTGACACATCTCACCTTGATGAACACAACAAAATTAAAATGACAGGCTTTCATGAAAAACATTGTACTCCAACACAATACGTCACCTGTGTCCTTTTGTCCATTAAGTGGGCTTGTAGTGGGAAAGGCCAGTGATAAAATCCAGTGTGTAACTTATGTCCTTAATACAGTTACTGTTCTATTTTTTAAAAAGCCATTCCACTGCATTTGAAAGACAAAAATTACGATGGTGAGACTAAGGGGGAATTTTAACCCCCCCTCCCCCCCCCCCCCACTACAGGCGGGACAGTGGCCAGTGGGGGGGGTTGGTTAAAATATCAAAATCTGAAACCCGACCCCAACCCGCCTCCAACACGTCCACTTCTGGGGGCGAGTGACTAACCTGTTCTCGAGAGGCGGGTCAGTAATTTAAATGAGTTAATGAGGCTGGGTGCCTCAGATTTTAGCAGACTTTATAAATTTAATGGCTGTGGGCTCGAATTCCTAAGGCTTTGGAAACCCAGCAGATGAAGGAAGACGAGAACGGCTGGATCCAGCAGGTAATTTCCTTTCCAGCACAGCTTGCAGGCCAGGAGAAGCACGAGTGCTTCCCTCCGGCCCCTCAAGCAAACCTGCCGCAATCGGCCTTCCCCTCTCTCCCGCTCGAAAGCCTGACCCGCGATCTCATCCCCCCTCCCTGTGATCCCCCCCCCACAACCTGCGATCTCATCGTTCCTCCCTGCGGTCTCTTCCCCCCCCCCGACCCGCAATCTCTTTCCAACCCCGTGGTCCGAAGACTCCCCTCCCCCCAACGATCTCTTCCTTCCTTCCTCCTTCTTCCACACTCCACAGCTGCGGCCTTCCAGCCCAGGCCTTCCTGCCCAACAGCCGGCCAACCTCTCAATCTGGTTGGCTGCCAACCGGGAAAGAGAGAAAAAAAATTCAAATGCGGACCTGCCGTTAAAATTGGTAGGACCTCCATGTTGCCTGCATTCCTCAGCCACTAAACCCACCACCCCCCCAACCCCGCAAATATCGGGGCCCTAAGTCACAGGTTTTACAGTATCTAGTAAAATGCAGCTTATGACTCTTTCCACAAAGAGAAGTATATAATTGTCTCCCAATGTTCCACGTTGACCTCAGCAAATTGTGCTGTGAATAGTACATACCTTGATCGTGTACAGCTTCATATTAATAGTAATTTCATTGAAGTTACAATCGAGTCCCTTGTCTTTGTACAAGCTTCAGCTAAAAAGACATTTGAGGTACAAGGAGCTACTGAAAACTCTTTGATATCATTGGATTCTAGGTCAGTCGCTGTTCTCAATTTCCCTGATGTAAAATCTCCACACTGCCTTTCACCGACAAACCATTTCTAATCTTTTTTTTATGAATTGCAGAGTATTAAAATGACTTAGCAACCCTTTTTTCTAGCCCAGATCAAAAGCATTTTTAAAACCTTCACCTCAACATGCAGTAGTCACCCTTTTATTCTTCTTGGCAGCTATTAAAATATTTATGCTTTATTTGTCACACAATGTAAAATTTGGCTTTGATTTTCAGACTTCACAAAATGTTGTTGTTTGTGAAGGTTTCATCCTGACACTAGAGACTAGCATACAGGCCTCACTAACCTTCCAGGCAAAATAGAGGCATCACGATTCATTTTTATTAGGAGGTACAATTGTATCTCCATCTCTGTCGGCAGCCATAATAATGACTGCCTACACTTGTATAGCACCCTTAACATAGTGAAACATCTCAAGATGCTTCAACAAGGATTGCCTCCCCTCCCTCCACCCCCCTCCCTACCAAGCACAGCAACATCAGCAGTTCACACATCACAAATGGCCACTTAGGCAAAACAATGGATGGTTGGCAGTGTCCAATGAACCCGATCCCAGCAGGAAGTTGTTTGAATTCATAGAATCATAGAATGGTTACAGCACAGAAGGAGGCCAGTTGGCCCATCAAACCCTTGCCTACTTTTTGTCAGAGCAATCCAGTTAGTCCCATTCCCCCGCTCTTTCCCTGTAATCCTGCAAATTTTTTCCCTTCAAGTATTTATCCAATTCCTTTTTGAAAGCCATGATTGAATTTGCTTCCACCACCCTTTCAGGCAGCACGTTCCAGATCATAACTACTCGCTGCGTAAAAAAGTTTTTCCTCATGTCGCCTTTGGTTCTTTTGCCAATCACCATAAATCTGTGTCCTCTGATTCTCGACTTTTCCACCAATGGAAACAGTTTCTCTTTATTTACTTTATCTAAATCCTTCAAATCTCCTCTTAGCCTTCTCTGCTCTAAGGCGAACAATCCCAGCCTCTCCAGTCTATCCACGTAACTGAAGTTCCTCATCCCTGGAACCATTCTAGTAAATCTTTTCTGCACCCCCTCTAAGCCCTTCACATCCTCCCTAAAGTGCGATGCCCAGAATTGGACACATACTCCAGTTGTGGCCAAACCAATATTTTATAAAGGTTTATTATGACTTCCTTGCTTTTGTACCCTATGGCTCTATTTATAAAGCCCAGGATCCTGTATGCTTTTTTAAACGTTGTCTTAACCTGTCCTGCCACCTTCAAAGATTTGTGCACATATGCCCCATGTTTCTCTGTTCCTGCACTCCCTTTAGAATTGTACCATTTAATTTATATTGCCTCTCCTCATTCGTCCTGCCAAAACGTATCACTTCACACTTCTCTGCGTTAAATTTCATCTGCCATGTGTCCGCCCATTTCACCAGCCTCTCTGTGTCCTCTTGAAGTTTATTACTATCCTACTCACTGTTTACTACACTTCCAAGTGTATTCAGGAGAGGAGTATCCCTACAGTCAGAAGCTGGTTGCAACTCATCATTGGATGGGTGACAGTTGAATACTAAGATACTTGTATATTTGGATAAGTACTGCCTGGTATATAGTTTTGTTCACCACACAATACTTCCAAAATATATCATAAGGAATGACCAACAACTTACTAGAGGATGACCCCTTACATTGGGCAGAGGGTGGATCAAAGCAGAGAGAGGTTCGGAAGGTCAGAGAATAATTATACCAGGGCATTTCAGCTCAGCCATACTGGAGTAAATTCAAAATTCCCACACACCAAATGGGGGAGTCATGCTCAGAGAGCACAGGTCAGAATATTGGGGCTATAATTTGGTAGCCTTATCTCCAACTTGCGCTTCCTTCATGCACAGCTTCACCACCGGGAGTGCAAGATCGTTGAACTTACCTTATAATGTCAGTCTTCAACAACCGACCTCGAAAGATCACATAGACACTGCTTTTGCTTATTATCATTAGATTATTGTGATTTCCAGTGGGCTTCACCAACCTTTGATACCAGGTATTATGAAGTACAAATTAGGTACAATTTCATTGGAGGGGATTGGAGTAAGAGAGTAAGAAGGTCTTGCTGCAATTATGTAGGGCTCTGGTGAGACCACACCTGGAGTACTGTGTACAGTTTTGGGCTCCTTACCTAAGGAAGGATATACTTGTCTTAGAGGGGGTGCAACAAAGGTTCACTAGATTGATTCTTGGGATGAGAGGGTTGACCTTTGAGGAGAGATTGAATAGACTGGGCCTATATTCTCTGGAGTTTAGAAGAATGAGAGGTGATCTCATTGAAATGTATAAAATTCTTAGAGGGCTTGACAGGATAAAAGCTGAGAGGCTGTTTCCTCAGGCTGGAGAGTCTAGAACTTGGGGGTCATAGTCTCAAGATAAGGGTTCGACCATTTATATACATAGGAACATACATACGAATTAAGAGCAGGAGTAGGCCATTCAGCCCCTCAAGCCTGCTCTGCCATTTGATAAGATCATGGCTGATCTGATTGTGACCTCAACCGTACTTTCCCATCTACCTATGATAACCTTTGACTCCCTTGTTAATCAGGAATCTATCTAACTCAGCCTTAAAAATATTCAATGACCCTGCCTCCACCGCTCTCTGGGGAAGGGAGTACCACAGACTCACGATTCTCTGAGAGAAAAAAATTCTCCTCATCTCCATCTTAAATGGGAGACCCCTTATTTTTAAACTGTGGCCCTAGTTCTAGTCTCTCCCACAAGGGGAAACATCCTCTCAGCATCTACCTCTTCAAGTCCCTTCAGGATCTTATATGTTTCAATACGATCACCTCTCCTTCTTCTAAACTCCACTGTATACAGGCCCAACTTGTCCAACCTTTCCTCATAAGATAACCCCCTTATCCCAGGAATCAGTCAAGTGAACCTCCACTGAGCCGCCTCCAAAGCAATTATGTCCTTTCTTAAATAAGGAGACTAAAACTGCACACAGTATTCCAGATGTGGTCTCACCAATGCCCTGTACAACTATAGCAAAACATCTCTACTTTTATATTCCATTCCCCTTGCAATAAATGACAACATTCCATTTGTCTTCCTAATCACTTGCTGTAGCTGCATACTAACTTTTTGTGATTCACGTACTAGGACACCCAGATCCCTCTGTACCTCAGAGTTCTGCAATCTCTCTCCATTTAAATAATACACTGCTTTTCTATTCCTCATGCCAAAGTGGACAAGTTCACATTTTCCCACATTATACTCCATCTGCCATATTTTTGCCCACTCACTTAACTTATCTGTATCCCTTTGTAGACTCCTTGGGCCCAATTTTAGCATCGGGTTTCGTGCGTGTTCTCGGCGGGCGGGCCTCGAAAATCCCGATCCCCAGGTCCGAGACCGGAACGCGCCGCGATCCCGGCCACTTCCGTGTTCCACGCTGACGTGCGGGGCTGCGTGCGCAGGCCCCGCTGGTGGGAATCCCACAGGCAATTAAAGCCAGCGGGATGCCACTTGAGTGTATTTGCTTTGCTTGTTCAGGTCATTAAATGACCTGATTCAGCTGTCTTATTAGGAAGTGTGGGATTTTACCTTCAACCCAGACTGTTTCACATACTGGGGTAAACAGTCTCACTCCAACCGGTCGTGTTTCAGCCAGCAGCCTGTGGCAGCTGCCAAGGTGCACTCCACAGTGGGGGGTGGGGGGGGGGGGGGGGTGGAGACCCCTCACCCACGCAGGAGGCCACTCCGTCACATAGGGCAACGCCTGCCCTCCACCACCCCCCTCCAAGCCAGAGGAAACCCCGACGTGGAACCGCAGCCCCAGTGCGAGGAACCACCTACCTACCGTGCACAACCCCTCAGACCAACACCTGCCAGATGGGTGCTGCGTTGACATCCTCGGAGGACGAACAGCATGACCAGCCTCAGCGGCCTCGCAGTCCACGCCGTCCGCCTCAGAGACGTGCATCCCCACAACACGGTGCTGTGGCACATCCACCTGCACAGCAGGAGGGAGGGCAACCGCAGAGAGAGATGAGTCGCAGGAGGCACTACCCTCCGCACAGGGTCTACAGCCCGAGGCTCAGCTTCATGGACCTCTACGAGGAGCAGTGAATACGGAGGCTCAGAGTCAGTCGCCAGGTAGTCGCTGACATCTGCAGCCTCCTTAATGACGAGCTGCTCCCGGATGGACCAAGCAGCATCTTCTTACCCGTCACCGTCAAAGTCACCACTGCCCTCAACTTCTTCGCCTCCGGATCCTTCCAGGGTGCCACGGGGGACATCACCGGGGTCTCTCAGTCGTCTGCACACAAGTGCATAAGGCAGGTCACCGATGGGCTGTTCCGCAGGGCCTCGACCTACATCAACTTCGCCATGGATGAGCGCAGCCAGACGGAGAGGGCGGTGGGATTCCATGATGTAGCTGGCTTCCCACGGGTGCAGGGTGTAATCGATGGCACCCACATCGCAATACGGGCACCTCCACATGAGCCAGGGCTGTTCATCAACAGGAAGGGGTATCACTCCATGAACGCCCAGCTCATTTGTGACCACCGCCAGAGATTCCTACACGTGTGCGCCAGATACCCTGGCAGCTGCCACGATGCCTTCGTCCTCAGGGAGTCCACCGTCCCGCCCCTCTTCCACGCACCCAACACCGGCAACGGCTGGCTCCTCGGCGACAAGGGATATCCCTTGCACACGTGGCTTATGACACCTCTGAGGAACCCCATTACCGAGCCGCATCGTCGATATAATGACAGCCACATTGCTACCAGGTCTACAATTGAGCAGGCCATAGGGCTGCTCAAGATCCGCTGCAGGTGCCTTGATCGTTCCGGGGGAGCGCTCCAATACACGCCACTCCGAGTGGGACGAATTATAGTTGTCTGCTGTGCCCTGCACAACATGACACTACAGAGAGGGGTGCCGCTGGAGGAGGCCCCATGCACACCCGCCACCCACATTGAGGACGACAATGAGGAGGAGGAGGAGGAAGAGGAGGAGGAGGAGTACGAGCGAGAGGAGGGGGAACGACCCATGGCCCGAACACCGGCTCACCTGCGTGCTCGTCAGGCCAGGGAGGCACTCATATGCCAACGGGTCTCCTAACATCACACTGTGTGAGGCGTTCACATGTCATAACGTGTGCAGACGAGGGTCCATACAGGCTCCCTCCACAGAAGAGTGGTGCCTGTACACCTGCACCCACTGTATTATGCCCAATGGGTGGGACGGGGTGGTCGTCGTGATGATGAGGCGCACGGAAGGGACATATTGCACAAGCCGCAGAATTATGGGCAAGAGGTGGCAGCATTGGTGAGAAAGAGTGACTTTATTTCGTGTTGCCATTCAAAGACAGGAAATAAAACAATAACAAATAGACAAACACCCTTGTGCAATCCCTGTGTGCTCACGGAACTTTGGGTTTTCATTTCCTGGTACCCCTACGTGGTGCTACCCCTGTGGCTCCAGCAGAGGTGGTGGCAGGTTGCTCCTGTTCATGCCCTGACCTGGTAGATGCTTTGGGCCGACGCCCCCTGTGTTTCGGTGCCCGTGAGGGCACCTCCACAGCCTTCCAGGCTGCAACCGGGGACATCCCCGGTGTCTCTCAGTCATCTGCGCAGATGAGCCCTGCAAATACAGCTACACCCACTCTGCAGTGACACACTGGGTGGCATCAGTGGTGGGTCCTCATAGGGATACCCAGGAGCGGGCATTATTGCACAAACCGGACAGGATTCGCGAAGACATGGCAGTAGTGGAGCCAATATAATGTGTGATGTGAGTTGTTATTTAATTCAATAGAAGTACGAACCATGACAAACCCTCAAACACCCTTGTGCATCCCCTTCATGCTCACGGCACGTTTGCCTTACGCTGCCTACTGCACATATGTGATGCATGCCCTGTGGCTGCAGCACAGGTGGTGGCAGGTTGAGTGAGGCTGGCCGTGAAAGAGATGCATGAGAGGGTGAGTATGGGATAGAGCCATGAGATTGTATGAGGATTGGGTTGCGTGGTAGTGGCAGGGTGAGTACTCGCGAGGTGAGTAGGTGCAGGTAGGATGAGGATGATGTTTGAGTGGGTATGAGGGGTGATGTGACAGAGTAGTGTTGGCAGTACCAAAGGAGATGTGGGGTGGGGGCAGTGTTGTGGCAGACGTAGTGTAGGGGAAAGATAACGTGTTCTCACTGTGGCTGACCTACTGAGGTCATTGGAGCGCCTCCTGCACTGTATGCAGGTGGGCGATATGTTGGTGACGCAGCTGACCCCCTCTGCCACCTCGGGCCAGGCCTTCTTGGTGGCAGAGGCAGGCCGCTTCCTCCCGGCCGCTGGGGGGAAGATCTCTGTCCTCCCCCTCCTCCTCACCCCATCTAATGATACCTGGGGTGAGGCATCATTAAACTGGGAGCAGCCTTCCCCCTGGGCTGCTCCATGCTGTAATTTTTACTGTTTGTTGCAGCATCTATCAGTGGAGGACTGCCCCTTTAAATAGAGCGCCTCCAGCTGACAGATCTTACTGCGCATGCGCAGCCCGCCCGACGCGCTGATCAGCTGCGCGGAACCCGGAGGAGCAGGTAAGTGGCTCCAATTAGTGTGTTGCCTGCTACGATCGCGCGGGCAACCCACTAATTTCACCGGGCGCATTTGGAACGTGCCCGCAGGCCTACCCGCCGGGAACCCGCACCCCTGGTAAAATCGGGCCCCTTATGTCCTCTTCACAACTTACTTTCCTACCTACCTTTGTGTCATCAGCAAATTTAGAAACCATATATTCGGTCTCTTCATCCAAGTCATTGATATAGATTGTAAATAGTTGAGGTCCAAGCACTGATCCTTGTGGCACTCTACTCGTTACATCTTGCCAACCTGAAAATGACCCATTTATGCCTACTCTCTGTTTCCTGTTAGCTAACTAATCCTTTATCCATACTAATATATTACCCCCTACACCATGAGTTCTTATTTTGTATAGTAGCCTTTGATGTGGCACCTTGTCAAAAGCCTTCTGGAAAACCAAGTACACCACATCCACAGGATCCCCCCTATCCATGTTGCTTGTTACTTCCAAAGAGCTCACAGATATGGTAGCATAGTGGTTATGTTACTGGACTAGTAATCTAGATAGGCCTGGACTAATAGTTCAGACTTTATAAGTTCAAATCCTGCCACGGCATCTGGGGAATTTAAATTCATTTAATTAAATAAAATCTGGAATTAAAATACTAGTATCAGCAATGGTGGCTGTGAAGCTACCAGATTGTTGTTAAAAACCCATCTGGTCCCTTTAGGGAAGGAAACCTGCTGTCCTTACCCAGTCTGGCCTATATGTGACTCCAGACCCACAGCAATGTGGTTGATTCTTAATTGCCCTCTGAAATGGCCGAGCAAGCCACTCAGTTGCAAAATCTTGCTTTAAAAAAAGTCATAATAAAAATAAAACCAGACACGACAAAGGTCAAACCAAGCCCAGTCGAACCTGACAAAGTTCTCCTCACTAACATCTGGGCACTTGTGCCAAAATTGGGAGAGCAGTCCCACAGACTAGTCAAGCAACAGCCTGACATAGCCATACTCACAGAATCATACCTTTCAGCCAACATCCCAGACTCTTCCATCACCATCCCTGGATATGTCCTGCCCCACCGGCAGGACAGACCCACCAGAGGTGGCGGTACAGTGATATACAGTCAGGAGGGAGTGGCCCTGGGCAGTCCTCAACATTGACTCTGGACTCCATGAAATCTCATGGCATCAGGTCAAACATGGACAAGGAAACCTCCTGCTGATTACCACCTACCGCCCTCCCTCAGCTGATGAATCAGTCCTCCTCCATGTTGAACACCACTTAGAGGAAGCACTGAGTGGTAGCAAGGGCACAGAATGTACTCTGGGTAGGGGACTTCAATGTCCATCGCCAAGTAGTGGCTCGGTAGCACCACTACTGGCCAAGTCCTGAAGTACATAGCTGCCAGACGGGGCCTGTGACAGGTGGTGAGCGAACCAACACGAGGGAAAAACTTACTTGACCTCGTCCTCACCAATGCATCTGTCCATGATAGTATTGGTAGGAGTGACCACTGCATAGTCCTCGTGGAGATGAAGTTCCGTCTTCGCACTGAGGACACCATCCAACGTGTTGTGTGGCACTACCACCGTGTTAAATGGGATAGATTCAGAACAGATCCAGCAGCTCAAAACTGGGCATCCATGAGGCGCTGTGGGCCATCAGCAGCAGCAGAATTGTATTCCAGCACAATCTGTAACCACATGGCCTGGCATAATCCTCACTCTACCATTACCAATCAAGTCCAAGGGATCAACCCTGGTTCATTGAGGAGTGTAGAAGAGCATGCCAGGAGCGAGCACCAGACATACCTAAAAACAAGGTGCCAACCTGGTGAAGCTACAACTCAGGACTACATGCATGCTAAACAGCGGAAGCAACATGCTATAGACAGAGCTAAGCGATTCCACAACCAACGGATCAGATCAAAGTTCTGCAGTCCTGCCACATCCGGTCGTGAATGGTGGTGGACAATTAAACAACTAACAGAAGAAGGAGGCTCTGAAAATATCCCTATCCTCAATGATAGCGGAGTCCAGCACCTGAGTGCAAAAGACAAGGCTGTAAGCGTTTGCAACCATCTTCAGCCAGAAGTGCCAAGTGGATGATCCATCTCGGCCTCCTCCCGATATCCCCACCATCACAGAAGCCAGTCTTCAGCCAATTCGATTCACTCCATGTGATATCAAGAAACGGCTGAGTGCACTGGATACAGCAAAGGCTATGGGCCCCGACAACATCCCAGCTGTAGTGCTGAAGAGGTGTGCTCCAGAACTAGCTGCGCCTCTAGCCAAGCTGTTCCAGTACAGCTACAACACTGGCATCTACCCGACAATGTGGAAAATTGCCCAGGTATGTCCTGTCCACAAAAAGCAGGACAAATCCAATCCGGTCAATTACCGCCCCATCAGTCTACTCCCAATCATCAGCAAAGTGATGGAAGGTGTCGTCGACAGTGCTATCAAGCAGCACTTATTCACCAATAACCTGCTCACCGATGCTCAGTTTGGGTTCCGCCAGGACCACTCGGCTCCAGACCTCATTACAGCCTTGGTCCAAACATGGACAAAAGAGCTGAATTCCAGAGGTGAGGTGAGAGTGACTGCCCTTGAAACCAAGGCAGCATTTGACCGAGTGTGGCACCAAGGAGCCCTAGTAAAATTGAAGTCAAAGGGAATCAGGGGGAAAACTCTCCAGTAGCTGGAGTCATACCTAGCAAAAAGGAAGGTGGTAATGGTTGTTGGAGGCCAATCATCTCCAGGGCATTGCTGCAGGAGTTCCTCAGGGCAGTGTCCTAGGCCCAACCATCTTCAGCTGCTTCATCAATGACCGTCCCTCCATCATAAGGTCAGAAATGGGGATGTTCGCTGATGATTGCACAGTGTTGAGCTCCATTCGCAACCCCGCAAATAATGAAGCAGTCCGAGCCCGCATGCAGCAAGACCTGAACAACATCCAGGCTTGGGCTGATAAGTGGCAAGTAACATTCGCGCCAGACAAGTGCCAGGCAATGACCATCTCCAACAAGAGAGAGTCTCACCACCTCCCCTTGACAGCATTACCATCACTGAATCCCCCACCATCAACATCCTGAGGGTCACCATTGACCAAAAACTGAACTGGACCAGCCATTTAAATACTGTGGCTACTAGAGCAGGTCAGAGGCTGGGTATTCTGCGGTGAGTAACTCACCTCCTGACTCCCCAAAACCTTTCCACCATCTACAAGGCACAAGTCAGGAGTGTGATGGAATACTCTCCACTTGCTTGGATGAGTGCAGCTCCAACAACACTCAAGAAGCTCAACACCATCCAGGACAAAGCAGCCCGCTTGATTGGCACCCCATCCACCACCCTAAACATTCACTCCCTTCACCACCGGCGCGCTGTGGCTGCAGTGTGTACCATCCACAGGATGCACTGCACCAACTCGCCAAGGCTTCTTCGACAGCACCTCCCAAACCCGCGACCTCTATCACCTAGAAGGACAAGAGCAGCAGGCACATGGGAACAACACCACCTGCACGTTCCCCTCCAAGTCACACACCATCCCGACTTGGAAATATATCGCCGTTCCTTCATCGTTGCTGGGTCAAAATCCTGGAACTACCTTCCTAACAGCACTGTGGGAGAACCTTCACCAGACGGACTGCAGCGGTTCAAATAGATAGCTCACTACCACCTTCTCAAGGGCAATTAGGGATGGGCAATAAATGTCGGCCTCGCCAGCGATGCCCGCATCCCATGAACGAATAATTTTTTAAAAAATGAGTCAAACACGATTTCCCTTTCACAAAGCCGTGTTGACTCTGCTTGATTGCATTGAGATTTTCCAAGTGCCCTGCTATAACCTTAATAATAGATTCTAACATTTTCCATGTGACAGATGTTAAGCTAACTGGTCTGTAGTTTCCTGCTTTCTGTCTCCCTCCTTTCTTGATTAGAAGAGTTACATTTGCTATTTTCCAATCTGATGGGATCCTTCCAGAATCTAGGGAATTTTGGAAAATTAATACTAATGCATCTACAATCTCTGCAGCCATTTCTTTTAAGACCCTAGGATGAAGTTCATTTGGACCTGGGGACTTGTCAGCTTTTAGTTTTAATATTTTTTTTCAGAACCCTTTCCCTGGTGATTGTAAATGTTTTAACTTCCTCCCTTCGTTTCACCTCTTGATTCATAATTATTTCTGGTACCTTATTTGTATCCTCTACAGTGAAGATGGACACAAAATACCTGTTCAATTCATCCGCCATTTCCTTATTCTCCATTTTTTAGGACCGAGATGAGGAAAAATTTCATCACTCAGAGGTTTGTGAATCTTTGGAATTCTCTACCCCAGATGCTCAGTCATTGAATATATTCAAGTCTGATATTGATAGATTTTTGATCACTAAGGGAATCAAGGGATATGGGGATAGGGCCGGGAAGTGGAGTTGAGGTAGAAGATCAGCCAGGATTGTATTGAGTGGCACAGCAGGCTCGAGGCATCGTATGGCCTACTCCTGCTCCTATTTGTTAAGTTCTTATTATCTTTAAACCAGCTAACGAAAGCAAGGTGCCTGAACCATTGAATGGCCAGACTGCTTCCAAATCTCAAGGCACAATGGGTCCAGGACCATTAGGAGTTCCGGCAGAGTTCAAGATCGAGACGTTTAGTGTTTCAAATAGAGTCAGATCTGGAAGAATTAGCATTCAAATCCAGTGTTTGTTTGCTACCCTAAACAGTATATAAATGGTGCCCGGAGCTAAAGTAAGTTAGGAAAAGATAATAATGCTTCCCTGAATGGTGTTATTTAATGACACTCAGAGATAAGAACAGTAATTAGAGGCTACAGAGCAGTGGATTGAAAAGAGATTAAACAGGAGAGAGGTACCCCGCTGTGCAATTGATTAATGTGCCAGTATAAACAAGGCCCACTGAGCAATGGAATGGATTGAAGGAAGTGCTTTCTAACCTGCTACTCCTTCTCTTACAATATTAATGTGGCTGGCCCCTTTTCAAAATTCATACATTTGTTGTACTCATTCTTTCAGCGATTTTTTTTTTAACTGTTAAAAATTACACAGTGGAGCTGTCTGCACCCATTACAATTTACAGTGGAAAACACGATAGTTCTAATAGTAGAGATAAGATCACAATTTCGCTGTCAGCGGATTGTGATATCCTATCAGGACTTTGACAGCACAAGAGTACTTTGAAAGTTAGACGATAAAAAGAAAAAGACTGCAGATGCTGGAAATCTGAACTAAAAGCAGGTGCGTCAGCATCTGAAAAGGGAAAAGGAAGCAGGTTAACATTTCGGGTGGAGATCCTGGACTGTATTTTCCCTTAATGGATGGAATGGTAGCAGGGCAGAATATCTGCCTGTGCACACCCACCACCTACCCCGCCGCACCCCCCCCCACCACAGTCCCTTCTACCCCGACCCTGGGTCAAGGGTTATTTCCTAATCATGGAGCGCTCCCAACAAGACTCCTGCTGTTGAGACGGGGCATCCCCGCCACAGCCCCGAGCATCAGTGGTGCTGCAACAGGACAGCTACTATGGGAACAGTGTTAAAGGGGCAGAAATGCTCCAAACACTGATGGAACGGCAGAGACCGAGGCCATTTGGGGGCCAAGTTGAAAGGAGAGGAGGCCACTACAAGGCCCTCTCCCTCCATGTGGAAACCTCAGGGCTGTTACTGCCGCTTCCTAGGACCTACTGCCGCATTCCCCATAGTAGCCCTGAGAAGCAGTGGTAATACAACTGGAAAGGAGGGAAATGCACCATTGACCTGTGACTCAACCCTACTTGCATGGTGCTGGGGAAGGAGCAACCAGCAGCAGTCATGACAGGGGCACATTGAAGGGAAATGCATGTCAGACAGTAAGGCACTGATCAAATTTGCCATCATTTTCTGCCACGTTCGGACTGGATCAGAGGAGAATCCAGCTCCCTTTGTCAGAATTCCTGTTGTTACTGTTTAGGGGTAAAGCTCTTCTGTCTTTATGCTGCTAGTAGGAAGCGCCAACTGCCAGCAGGCTCCCTGAGTTTCAGGTGCCGCTGACTATTATTTCTGATATACACTGCCGGTGGATGGAATTGGAAATTTCCCCCTTGTGCTTAGAGACATTTCATAGAGACATTTATCAGAACAGTTTCAATATTTAGAAGTGGAAACTACATCACGATTCTCTACACAGTGGGGGTAATTTTGTGCAATAGTGTGAAACAGGTAATAGTGAACTGGCAGCCGTTTTACATCTTTCCCCATTTTTATTTCCATTGAAATCAACAAAAATGAAAAATCGGGAGAGATGTAAAACAGGCTGCTGATTCTCTATCACCTGTTTTACACTATAGCACAAAGTCAAAAAATTCTCAATGGTAGGGAATCTGTCCCTGGGCGCTATTGAGTGAAGACAAAGTACATCATTGGGAGGAATATGACAAGACACTTTTACATTATAGTTGGGCTGTGGGAAAGTGCATCTCAAATGGAGACCAATAATCTCCTTTCACTGCACTCCCTTGTATATGTTTATTGATGCTAGTGCTGCACATCAAGGCCTGTTACAGACTGCTTTAATAATATGAACCACGTCTGCAATTGTTGTGACTGTTCATGCTGTGCAATGGGAGGAGGGCCTGTTATTAATTTTACAATGGGCCGGATTTTGCTGTAAAAATGACGGTGAGGTTAACAGATCTCACCATTATTTATGTGCAAATCGGACAGCAAATTCCAGCGACCTCACATGCGCAGTTAAACGTGGAAATCCGCAAGTTGTTGTCCGAGATGTTGAAAATGGAAAAATATTCAGCACTTTTCTACCTGTTAGACTCAGCATTACATGTTAGGAGCCGATGTTTCTCTGGCATGCACTCAGTGTTTCTCAAGTTCCCAGGTACCATTTAGAGGAAAGAGGAATGGAGAACTATTAAGCTTGGCCTCTGTTCCATTTGTGTTTCCGTGCATGTCAGGTGGAGGTCACACTGAAATTTCAAAGATGTGTTAATATTTATAGGATTTGTGCTGTTTTGTACAGCTTGGCTGCCAGCATTTCATTTCCAGTTCAGCTACATCTGATGAAGTCCCATTGGTTTTCTATTAGTTAGCACAAATGCCTGGCAGCACTGCTAGAAGAAGTGGGGCCCCTATTTCGATGACGATAGCACTGAGATCATACTGCAGGAAGATTAACAAATTTTATATGGCATTGCTTGGCAACTTTGTCCCCAAATGGCCATGCACCCAATCAGAGCAGTAGGTGTCAATCTTGGTTCTGTGGTAACATGGTTACCTCTGAGTCAGAGGGTTGTGGGTTCAAGCCCCACTCCAGACACTTGGGCACATAATCTAGGCTGACACTGTAGTGCAGTACTGAGGGAGCACTGCAATGTCAGAGGTGCCACCCTTCGTATGAAACATTAAGCCGAGGCCCCATCTCCCCACTCAGATGGGCATAAAAGATCCCACGCACTATTTGAAGAGCAGGGTAATTCTCCTGGTGTCCTGGCCAACATTTATTCTTCAAACACCTAAAACAGATGATCTGGTCATTCGTTTCATTACTGTTTGTGGGATCTTACTGTGCACAATTTGGCTGCTGCGTTTCCTACATTACAACAGTAACTACATTTCAAAAGTACTTAATTGGCTGTAAAGCACTTTGGGAAGTTCTGAGGTTGTAAAAAGTGCTATAGAAATGCACGTTCTTTCTTTAGCTGGGAACAATATTTAAATGACCTCAACTGTTTCAATTTTATAATTCTCACCCTCGTATTCAAATCCCTCCATGGCCTCACCCCTCCCTTTCTCTGTAACCTCCTCTAGCCCTACAACCCTCCGAGAACTCTGCGTTCCTCCAACTCTGGCCTCTTACGCATCCTCCATTCCCTTCACCCCACTATTGGTGGCCATGCCTTCACTTGTCTAGGCCCTAAGCTCTGGAATTCCCTCCCTAAACTTCTCTGTCTCTCCACCTTTCTCTCCTCCTTTAAACCCTCCTTAAAACCTACCTCTCTGACCAAGCACTTTCTTTCTTTGGCTCAGTTTCAATTTTTGTCTAATTATGCTCCTGTGCAACATGTTGGGACATTTTTCTACATTAAAGGCGTTATATAAATGTTAGTTGTTGTTGTTGAACCTAAAAGTATGGGCGAATACTGATCAGGTGCTGGGGGTGGGCGGGGCGGGAAAGGAGGAGGAAGAAAATAGACAACTTAACAGATACTTTGGGGTGGCTGGAGGTCATGAAAGGCACTATATAAATGCAAGTTCTTTCCACTAAATCTGGACTCAAGCTAAGCTGAGAGCTCCCCCCAATGGAAGTACCTGGAAGTTACTCTATGAAAAATTGATACTCAACAAATAAACATGCTCATCACATCTGGCCAAGTAGGGAAACAACTCATTTGACGCCCTTAAGAACCCCACTTATATTGTTCCTTAACTGTTAAGCTTGATAAAGTCTGACACCCCTTGATCTGAGTGACCATTTGAAGCAACATCCATTTTTGTATGTCTTCAAAATAAGTGATGAGTGGGCCATGGAAATAAGAAGGACAACATGCTGTATAAAGATATAGAAAGGGCATGTGAAAACAGGAAAGTTATTTTAATGGATAACTTCAATCATCCAAATATAAACTGGTAAAACTCAAGTGATGTAGAGTCAGCATTGGTAAATGTAATGCACGGTTGTTATATGACACAGTGCGTGAAGAAAGCCACTGGAGGCAGTGCTCATCTTGACTGGTATTTGTGATGACCCAGACAACGTACAGAAAATGGAAGTCATACCATTCCTGGGGGACGGCGACCACAGAATGATGGAAGTTCAAGATCTGGGAGTCAGAAATACCCAGGAACAGGAATCGGGTATATAGCTTTAAAAGGGCTAACTTCCAACAATTAGAGGGACAGCTAAAGCAAATGGGTTGGGCTAGGATACTCAACAACATTCCAGTAGAAGACGAGTAGGAAACCTTTAAAGGAATGACGCTGAACATGCAGGATAAATACCTGACCAATTCTATCATGCAATACTACTATGTGGTGGAGGTATTTATTGCACAGCTCAGCGAGGTATTAGAAAACCCAGCATGTTATGATAATTCTGATTAATTGTATGGTATTATCTAAGCTATAAGCTGTCAAGTGGAAGGCAATAATATTATCAGGAGGTATACAAATGTTCAAAGTTTTCTTGTTGAAGCAAAGTTTGGTGTAAAAGCATTCATTGACTTGTGTCCTTGCTAATCAGTAAAACCAGCCTTAACAACCCATCCAATGACAGTCCTGATTCTATATTAATGAGCACAATCTGAACCTACCTTGTCTGTACATCTTCAAAGATGGTCCTTCGTGTACAGATTTTACTGTAAGTTAGTTTCCAAAGGAATCTTAGTGACCCTATGTATCTCTGCTGGAATCGTGCATGAATAATCATGAACTGTATCACTTTCATGTTCTGTGACCTATAATTTTCCTCATGCTTAGATAACTCCAACATGCAATATTTTGTGCAAAGTGCAAGACTGAACATTTTTACAAGTAAAAAAATTACCTTCAAGATATATACAATTAAAAAGAAAGCTTATAATTTCTAAAAGAAACTCTGTCAGGAAATAAAAAGTTCCTATATTTCACTGTTTCACTTAAATAGGATAGAACTTCAGATAAAATGGATTGAAGTAAATCATTTCAGAGTGATTAATCCAGTCATTGGTTTGCTGAAATGCAGTGATAAAACGGATTAATTTACGACAGTAGCTTTACTTTAAAGAGAAGTTGCTTCTGTTGTATTTTTTTTTAAAATACATCCAGAACGAGGGTATTGGGGGAAATAATATGGTCCACGCAGCGCCTGTGCAGCAATGGGCTGACCTCATGCAATAAACAAGATCACTCATCTACTAAATATATTTGACACTCCTAGCACATAGTGCACGACAGCTAAGAGCTTACAGAGATCACAGGCTCAATTTTCAAATTAAAAAACGGGTGGGTTGGGGGCAGGGGGACATTGAAAATTGCCACCATTTCAGACCCACCCCCAACCCACCTCGAACCCGTCCATTTCCGTTTTTTACCGGGGCAGGACGAGGGCCGGGCGACCAACCCGCTCCCAGGAGGTGGGTCAGGCCTTAAAACCTATCAAGGAGGCTTCAGGCCTCTATTTTTCACGAATTCCTGATTTCAACCCCGAGGTGCCGGGATTCCCCGGGCCTTCTGTTTTACGCCTCGTGAAAGGAGGCAAGAAGGCCCGAGTCTAACAGGTAGGTGCCTAGAAAGGCACAGCCTGTGGGCCCAGAGGAGTAGGATTGCTTCCCCCAGGCCCAACAAGCCTACCTGCACCGACCCCCCCGTACGATCACGGACCCCTAACCCCCGATCGCGGAATCCCCATCATGGAACCCCCGTCCCCACCGATCACGGAGCCCTGTTCCCGAAACCCGGCCCCGATCCCGATCCTCCCCCCCGACCCCCGACCCCCGACCCCAGACCCCGATCCTCCCCTCCCGACCACCGACCCCAATCCCCCGCCCCCGATCCTCCCCCCCACTCTGATCCTCCGACCCTCCCCCTCAACGATTGCAGACCCCGGCGATGACCCCCGATTCCAACACCACCCCCCCCGTGAATGACCCCCGATCCCAACCCCCATGACTCACGACCCCTGCGCCCACCTATGCCCACCCATGCCCACCCATGCTCCTTGCCCACTCATGCCCCTTGCACACCCAGGTCTCTGTGCCCACACATGCCCCTTGCTCACCCATGCCCCATGCCCACCCATGCCTCCCGTGCCCCCCCATCCATAAAAACAAAGACTTACCTGCAGACTTACCAGAACATGTCCTCTCCCTGACTGGTCTCCCGTCCAACTGAGACCGGCCTGTCAATCAGCCGGTCAGTCGGACGAGAAATCGACAAAAAAAAAAGACGTCCTCACGTCAAAATCGTAAGGACGCCCGGGAAACCTGTACTAATGGGTTTCCCGACCTCAATTTGACCCCCCCACCCCTTCCCGGCTCCATTTTAAAATCACCCCCCACATGACTGGTTAAAAAGGAGGCATTCCTTTGTTTCTCCGATTTCGCTAAATGTTCGAAAGATCGAACAAATAGGTTAGCAACCTTTCCTTTTAGGGTTCAAATGTAAGTTTGGGCTGAACAAACACACCGGCAACAGATTTCGCGTACAAAGATTTATCTTTAATAAATGCTTAACAAACACCATTCGTAGTTTAAAGTACAATTCCAAAATATAAGACTCACAACTTATAATGATGTTACCCGATTTGGTCCGAGGTGATCAATCTCTGTCCAAACCTTTACGTAGGGTTTCTGTCCCCAGGTCCCTGCTGTTGAGTGTTGCTCCTAGGTTCTCGCTGCTATCAGGGGTTTTTCCTCCTGGTTTATACTATCCTATAATCTGTCCCACCTCTTTGATTACACATTTGTTCCCTTTTCCTGCGCCCTGATGATTAGTTTATCCTATTCTACAACCTGTCCCATCTCCTTGATTAGTTTACATCTTACTTCATCCATTGACCCATTGTTTGTTAACTGGCGTCTGTAGTGACCTCACCCGTGTCTGACGAGGTTACCGATGAGCCCTCTGTTTCAGAACATTACTGAACCTCTGCATTATTTATCCACTATCCCTTACACATGGTGACTCCTTCATTTTATTTCAGTTTTACACTACTTCTTCCATTTCCACACTTTCTAACGCCCGGTTTGGATGGGATGCATCCTAGGTTGCTGAGGGAAGTAAGGGTGGAAATTGCGGAAGTATTGGCCACAGTATTCCAATCCTCCTTAGACACAAGGGTGGTGCCAGAGGACTGGAGAATTGCAAATGTTACGTCCTTGTTCAAAAAAGGATGTAAAAATACACCCAGCAACTACAGGCCAGTCAGTTTAACCTCAGTGGTGGGGAAGCTTTTAGAATCAATAATCTGAGACAAAATTAATAGTCACTTGGACAAGTGTGGATTAATAAGGGAAAGCCAGCATGGATTTGTTAAAGGAAAATCGTGTTTGACTAACTTGATTGAGTTTTTTGATGAGGTAACAGAGAGGGTTGATGAGGGCAATATGGTTGATGTTGTGTATCTGGACTTCCAAAAGGATTTGGTAAAGTGCCACATAATAGGCTTGTCAATAAAATTGAAGCCCACAGAATAACAGGGGTAGTGGTAACATGGGTACAAAATTGGCTAACTGACAGGAAACAGAGGGTAGTGGTGAACGGCTGTTTTTCAGACTGGAGGAAGGTATACAGTGGTGTTCCCCAGGAGTCGGTGCCAGGACCACTGCTTTTCTTGATATCTATTAATGACTTGGACTTGGGTGTACAGGGCACAATTTCAAAATTTGCAGATGGCACAAAATGTGGAAGTGTAGTAAACAGTGAGGAGGATAGTGATAGACTTCAAGAGGACATAGACAGGCTGGTGGAATGGGCGGACACCTGGCAGACGCAATTTAACACTGAGAAGTGTGAGGTAATACATTTTGGTAGGAAGAACGAGGAGAGGCAATATAGGAACATAGGAACATAGGAACAGGAGTAGGCCATTCAGCCCCTCGTGCCTGCTCCGCCATTTGATAAGATCATGGCTGATCTGTGATCTAACTCCATATACCTGCCTTTGGCCCATATCCCTTAATACCTTTGGTTGCCAAAAAGCTATCTATCTCACATTTAAATTTAGCAATTGAGTTAGTATCAATTGCCGTTTGCGGAAGAGAGTTCCAAATTTCTACCACCTTTTGTGTGTAGAAATGTTTTCTAATCTCGCTCCTGAGAGGTCTGGCTCTAATTTTTAGACTGTGCCCCCTACTCCTAAAATCTCCAACCAGCGGAAATAGTTTCTCTCTATCTACCCTATCTGTTCCCCTTAATATCTTATAAACTTTGATCAGATCACCCCTTAACCTTCGAAACTCTAAAGAATACAACCCCAATTTGTGTAATCTCTCCTCATAACTTAACCCTTGAAGTCCGGGTATCATTCTAGTAAACCTATGCTGCACTCCCTCCAAGGCCAATATGTCCTTCCGAAGGTGCGGTGCCCAGAACTTCTCACAGTACTCCAGGTGCGGTCTAACCAGGGTTTTGTATAGCTGCAGCATAACCTCTGCCCCCTTGTACTCTAGTCCTCTAGATATAAAGGCCAACATTCCATTTGCCTTCTTGATTATTTTCTGCACCTGTTCATGACACTTCAATGATCTATGTAGCTGAACCCCTAAGTCCCTTTGGACATCCACTGTTTTTAACTTTTTACCATTTAGAAAGTACCCTGTTCTATCCTTTTTTGATCCAAAGTGGATGACCTCACATTTGTCTACATTGAATTCCATTTGCCACAGTTTTGCCCATTCACCTAATCTATCAATATCGCTTTGTAATATAAACTAAAGGGTACAACTTTAAAGGGGGGGTGCAGGAACAGAGAAACCTGGGGGTATATGTATAAAGGTTGTTGAAGCTGGCAGGATAGGTTGAGAAACCAGTTAAGAAAGCATACTGGATCCTGGGCTTTATAAATAGAGGCATAGAGTACAAAAATGAGGATGTTATGTTGAACCATTATAAAACACTGGTTCGGCAACAATTGGAGTATTGTGTCCAATTTTGGGAACCGCACTTTAGGAAGGATGTGAAGGCCTTAGAGAGGGTGCAGAAAAGATTTACTAGAATGGTTCCGGGGATGAGGGACTTCAGTTACGTGGATAGACTGGAAAAGCTGGGATTGTTCTGCTTAGAGCAGAGAAGGTTGAGAGGAGATTTGATAGAGGTATTCAAAATCATGAAGGGTCTAGACAAAGTAAATAAAGAGAAACTGTTCCTACTGGCGGAAGGGTCGCGAACCAGAGGACACAGGCTTAAGGTGATTGGCAAAAGACCCAAAGGCGACATGAGGAAAATCTTTTTTACGCAGCGAGTGGTTAGGATCAAGAATGCACTGCCTGAAAGGGTGGCGGAAGCAGGGTCAATTGTGGTTTTCAAAAAGGAATTAGATAGGTACCTGAAGGAGAAAAAATTGAAGGGCTACGAGGAAAGAGCTGGGGAGTGGGACTAGCTGGATTGATCTTGCAGAGATCCGGCGCAAGCTCGATGGGCTGAATGGCCTCCTTCTGTGCCGTAACCATTCTATGATTCATTCGCTCTTAGGCAGGGAAACTGGCTCCATATTCGAAAAATGACACAAGTGAGGCACAGAGGTGGAACAGCACCATTCCAAGATATAGTTTTGGGAATGTTACGCAGAAGGATGGAATTGATTGCCACCCTACAGTCGAGATGACTGCCAGAGCAGCCTGGATGGAGGAGAGAGTATTATTAGGCCATAATTTGCTATAGCAGGGCATCTAACGGCGTCTGCTATTAGTTAGACTATACTGTTTAGGTTTTTTAATTTTTTGTGTAGCATGTTGCTGAAAGTGCGAGCTGATAATGTCGCAGTGAAGGAAACAGTGCATCTGGGATCGGAGTGAACAGGCCAAGCAACAATACATCTCCTTAAGCAATCAGATTGAAGGATTGTGAAATTAACAGCGCAAGGACTGAGAAGAAAGTGTCGATTAGTGTTGGTGAATTCAATGTCAAATCAGGTACAGAAAGGGAAATAAAGAGAGGGAAAGAAAGATTGGATTGAAAGAGAATAAAAAGACAAAAGTAAAAAAAAATTTTTTTTTAATTTTACATTTTTAAAATCTCCGACAACAATTAAAACCTGAAGGAATGAGACTCTCACTTGTAAAAGTTCACTTTCAGTGCCAGAGAGGTTGACTGGCAGTAATTTACACTTTGGTTCCTCCTGATGTACTGTATTATATACTATGATGCGTATTACTGTTAAAACTGTACGTGGACTGAAATGGCTAAGACTTAACTTTCTGTGGCACAAATATAGCAACTTCACGCCGTTCAATGCATTTCAATAGTGAGTCAGACAGCGAGATGCCATTTTTGCGAAGCTAATAGCGGAAAGGACAGCAACTTTTGGATTTCCGTGTTTAACCACGCATCAGCCCATCACCTGAAGTTTCCGTACCATTTACGTATAAATAAAAGGGAGTGCCATTAGCCTTACTGTTGTTTTGACCGCAAATTCTGGCCCATTGTATTATCAACTGTGTCCTGAACTTTAGTCGTGAGGATGATATTTTTATGGTCTACACAAGGTTCGGGTGTTCACATTGCATCATTTAACAATTTTGTCGTAGCAAGGCACTTTAATAGTACATAGAATCATACACCACAAAAGAAGGCCATTCAAACCATCATGCTGGCTCTTTGAAAGAGCTATCCAATTAGTCTCACTCTCCTGCTCTTTCCCTATAGCCTTGCAAATTTTTCCACTTCGAGTACTTATTCAATTCCTTTTTGAAAGTTACTATTGAATCTGCTTCCACCACCCTTTCAGGCAGTGCATTCCAGAAGCACCACTGTTCTTCACTTAGTGTGGTGCAGCGTCATAGTGGGAGAATGCAGCACTCTAATCTATTCAACTAGATGCTACAATGGGGGCAATTTTAAGATCTTTTTGGATGGATGAATAGCTTTCCTCATCCATAACTAACTTGTGATCAACTGTCCGTACGTACAGACATACCAATGTTTCACCATGACAATGACAGTGCATGTGCCCTGTGGTCCATAAAATATGGCAAGCAACAATTACAACTCTTTATGAAGAGTGGGCACCGGAGATTCAGAGTACAGAGGAAGTTTGAGAGGGCAGAGGCTGCCACCTAGCTTTTGATTAGTCTCTCCCTTTGCTTTTCATACTTTTATCTCTTCTCTTCTTACTCACTTATTTCCTCAGACACAAACATACTCTGCAACCTAACACACTGCAGTATCTTGCCAAATAAGGTTCTGTTTCAAGAGTTGTCTTACCGCTGACATTCCAAAATATTTTTTGCCCCTATTTCAGTATGTACCCAAGAGGAGGCTGTTTCAGAGCCAATGACCGGCCCCAAACGAGCACCTCACAGCATTCCGAGTCGCCCAATCCTGGACACTGGTGGGGGAGTGGATGGGGGAAGAGGGCAGTTGGTTAGTTCAGGAGGGGGATCTTGGTGAAACACAGAGCATGAGTGAGGAGGAGAAAGTACAGCTGGAATTGGAGCAGATGCAACACACTGTCAGAAAAGTCAGCTCATGGGCTCCAGCAGCCGCTAAGCCGATGGACTCAGGACTCATGGGACCTGCCCACACATGTGATTTAGTATCCCAACAGCACCTCTTCAGGTAGTCATTCTGAGTGTGAGACAAGCAACTGTACAGTTTGGGAGCATCTTTTGGGAGAGTCCACAATCTGCACCAATGCAGTGCTGCTTGAGCTGCAAGCCACCATGGAGAATATGGGCATTCCAGGGTCCTTACCTGAGGTCCAAAGGTCATGTGTATCTTCCATTGTAAATGCTTTCACTGGGGCTGGTGAGATCTTGGGCTGAACTCTACAGCAATCTGCCTTGTCTGGACTCACCATATTGGGGAATCAGATTGAGTCAGCCATAATCTCATTGCTGCCTCGTGCCTGCTCCCACATAGAGCCCTGCGTCCTTGCTGTGCCCATTTTATCAGGGCAGTGAGCACCTTGAGCTCTATTCAGGCACTCTAAATGCGGTATGGTGACAACCACCAATTTAAATTTAAATTAGGCTCTTAAATGAGCATAGCGCACAACAGGTGCTTTCAGGTTATATTATAATGCGTACTATGCAGCTGGCACTTCAAAGACCTCGGCAACCTGTTATGTGGGCAGCTGTCACATGAATTGCAGCCTCGCTACGGGCACCAAAGACTGTATCATCAGCCCCATCATGGATTGGTTGCCACATCCCCCCATGTAGAAATTTTGATTTATGTCAGCTCTATGTAAGGACAACATTAAATTGCTTCGGGTTAATTGTTAAGGTGCAATGAGATATTTTATGAGCAGTTCAATCTCTTCTATGCCATAATAATGAGTTCCTAATGGTTCACCGGGCAGTCCTTTCTTCCCAGTTGTTCAGAGCTCAGTCATTTCACATCATTGCTTAAGTGCTTGTTGCTTACATGTCCTTACAAAGATGAAGGACATTGTGTGTTTTCTTTAAAAAAAAGAGGCTGGACATTTATATAATTTTTCAATTAACCATGAACTCTCCAAGACCTATACTGTTATTACTGTTTTCTGCTGTTATGCAGTGGGTCAGCATTTCATGAGCCGATATATCCAGTATCCATTAAAACTGCATTACATTATAATAAAGTGTCATTATAATAAAGGAATATTTCACTGGTATGGAGGAGCCTGCTAATCGACCTCAAGTAATAAATCAGGCCTCTCTGGTACAGATGCACACACCCACACACCAGAGCTCATTAACGGTAACTATCGAGCTTCACTGGATTGAATAGCATTGGCACCTTTCCATTCTTTGACTGGGTGATCTGTTTTTTTTTGGGTTGGTTTCCAGCAGATTTCTTTTTCTGCACGGTATTGTAGGGTTTATAGTAAAACCTCACAACTGGCCAGAATGGAATTGTCTTTGTGGCTACAAAAACGAAGGGCCTCAGAACAAAGTTCAGCACCACCAGCAAGGAGAAATGCAACTAGTCCTGGGAGATGACAGCGCTGCATCTACATCGGCAAAACAAAGGGCCAGGGAATCCTGCAAGAGCAGAGAGAAACTAAACCAGCTGTTTGTTGAGTCCCCACAGTAGTTGACGTCATTTGCTTTAAAACAATTTTTGATTTATTTTTCCCCTCGAGTCTAGCCCTGCCCCAGTCTTGCCTTCTGTCCATTGTTGAACTTGGCAAAAGCTGGTAGGGTTAGGGAAAAGGGGGAAAAGTGGAATAATGGACTAATGAGAATCCTTTTTGCTGTGATCTATAAAAGCAAATACTGGAATAGATACTAGGCCTAGAACACTAATAGTAAACAGTTTTAACGCAGTCTATATAATTACATAATCCTTTTCTTTCCCCAATAACTTTAGAAAACAATTAATAATTATACCTAAATATTTCAGAAGCTGCCTCTACATCGGCTCTAACCTGGAGCTTACGATGCAGGTTCCCTATGTGCAAATCTTGCACAGCAGGCAACAATCCCAATGTAAACTTGCTAGATTTGTTAAGACTGACTATTGGGAAAACCCAATTTTTACAAGGTTGTCATGGCAGTCAGTCTTACTAAATCTGGCAAATTTACCATGCGAGTATTGTTGGTGCAGAAGCCCTCTTGTCGGTAATACAGGAAGGAGAGGAGACAAAAACGAAGGGCCCAGGAGGGATAAAGAGAAGGGAAAGAAAAAGGGAGATATAAGTATTGAGTTCAGGTCCGGAGCAGCAGCCAAAATGTGCACATGACTGAACCCTGGAAATTCAGGTTACATAGGCATGGCAAAGATTAGGATAAATGTGTCCTGGTTGTAAACAGATAGGGAGTAGGCAATAAGAGAGTGTCCAAAGTTAAAGTCAGAGGTTCCATGGTGAGATAAGGTGGATTTCTGGATAGGGTGGAATCAGCATGGAGCACCAATGAACTAATGTCCAGTTTATCTATTAGAGCCCATTATTAGAGCCAGGGATTCTTAATTGGTGGAAGATAGGAGATTGGGGGGAGAAAGGGCAAAGAATAGCAAAGGGTAGAGTTACAAAGGAGAGGAACTCCATTAAGAAGCTGCCAGCCCAGGAGCCACCTTGATTAAAATTTTAAACAAGTAAAGAAGTTTCCTTCCAGTACTCAAATCATGTTCAGATTTTATGTCTTGTTCGGTCTTTGCAGGTGAAATTAATTCAATGTTAGAATTGCTAAAGGTGAATTGAAGACCAATATCAACCTATATAAGGGATCAGGGTCAGAAACAGGTTGGGAATGAAGATGAAGGAAGGAAAGGTAGGTCTTTTGTAACTGAGTAAGGTCACTGACATGGCCTTATAGCAGAACAACATCTTGGGAGCTGATTGGGTGAAGTGGTAGAGTAGGGCTTGACACTGGATTAAAATTGTTGCTTTAGACTGCACTGGCAAGTCATCTCAAGGCCTGCAAGGATAGAAATGTACAGCTCTCAGTAAGTTTCAGATACTAAGGCCAGATAGAGATTGGAACCTGGGCAATAGAAAGGGTTAGAGCACTGACCTCTCAGACCTGTGCTTGAACCCCACCCAGACCAATGGAAAGATGGGGTAAAACTTTTGCCACCCCTCCCCATTTTCAATGGAAAGGAAAAATCGGGCATGGTGTGTAATGGGCAGCCAATCCACTGTCGCCTTTTTTTAAAAAAACACACATGCCAAAATTGAAAGTTTCAGTGATAATCTTGTAACAGGTCCTAATCCATACTTAGGGTAAGAATATAAGAAATAGGAACAGGTGTAGGCCTTAAGGCCCCTCAAGCCTGCTCCGCCATTCAATAAGATCATGGCTGATCTTTTAACTCAACTCCACTTTACCGCCCTATCCCCATATCCCTTGATTTCTTAAGTGTCCAAAAATCTATCAAAATCAGTCTTGAATATACTCAATGACTGAGAATCCACAGTCCTCTGGAATAGAGAATTCCAAAGATTCACAACCCTCTGAGTGAACAAATTTTTCCTCATCTCGGTCCTAAATGGCCAACCTCTTATCTTGAGACTATTAATTCTCTTAGCATCTACCTAGTCAAGCCCTCTAAGAATTTTATACGTTTTAATGAGATCACCTCTCCTTCTTCTAAACTCCGTAGAATATAGGCCCATTATACTCAATCTCTCCTCATTGGACAACCCTCCTGTCCCAGGTATTAATCCAGTGAACCTTCATTGCACCCCCTTTAAGGCAAATATGTTCTTTAGGCAAGGAGACCAAAACTGTACACAGTACTCCAGGTGTGGTCTCACCAGAGCCCTGTATAATTTCAGCAAGACCTTCATACTCTTATACTCCAACCCCTTTTCAATTAAGGCTAACATACTATTTGCCTTCCTAATTGCTTACTGTACCTGCATGTTAACTTTTTGAGATTTGTGTACTAGGACACCCAAATCCCTCTGACTACCAACATTTCGTAGACTCTCCCCTTTTAAAAAAAATCTGCTTTTCTATTCTTCCTACTCTCTGTTTTCTGTTCGTTAACCAATCCTCAATCCATAAGAACATAAGAAATAGGAGCAGGGGTAGGCCATACGGCCCCTCGAGCCTGCTCCGCCATTCAATAAGATCATAACTGATCTTCGACCTCAACTCCACTTTCCCGCCCGATCCCCATGTCCCTTGATTCCCTTAGAGTCCAAGAATCTATTGATCTCAGCCTTGAGCATATTCAACGACTCAGCATCCAAGTCCTTTGAGATAGAGAATTCCAAAGATTCACAACCCTCTGTGTGAAGAAATTCCTCCTCATCTCAGTCTTAAATGGCCGACCTCCCCTGCGACTATGCCCCCTAGTTCTAGACTCTCCAGCCAGGGGAAACAACCTCTCAGCATCTAGTATATTAAATATATGGTAATATATTACCCACAATTCCATGAGCCCTAATCTTGCATAGCAACCTCTTGTGTGGCACCTTATTGAAAACCTTCTGAAAATCCAAATATACTACATCCACTGGTTCCCCCTTATCTACCCTGCTAGTTACACCCTCAAAATACTCTAATAGATTTGTCAAACACGATTTCCCTTTCATAAAACCGTGTTGATTCTGTCTAATCATATGATGATTTTCTAAGTGCCCTGTTACAATGGCCTTAATAATAGATTCCAGCATTTTCCCTACTACTGATGTCAGCATCTGGTAGCAAACTAAATGGCCTCTACTTTTGCACTAATTGGTACTGAATAAGAAGTTTCACTCAGAGGTCATAAGGATGGTTCATATTTGAATGTCACACCAATGCAGTAAAAGGGTCCCCTGAGCCGGAATGAGATTCACTGTTGAAACAAAGCCTGCAATCTTTACCTTGTAGGTGGCTCATGCTATATTTGGCCTTGTGACATTGATGCTGATTTTGAATGGCAACATTGAAAAACACATTCCATGCCCTATCGCTGATATCCTTCACTTTGATGAGCAGAAGAAAATCAAGCATGTGTGTACTGCTGTATTTGCCGTTCTAACTTAATTTAGGATACCTTTGCCCTAATACAGGGCATCTTTGGCCTAATTTCCTCGTAAGTTTGAGATTTTGCTGAATCTAGATAAAATGGTCAAAACAAATCTTAACTGAACTCAGGTCAACTGCATATTTAATTTCTTGAAAGCCTTTTGTAATTATTAAGTGGATCATAAATTCTTCTAAGTGCATTATCACTCTGTGCAAGTTGTCTTAAATGTATCATTACTGTTGGAAGTTGTGATAGAAGTTGCAGATGTTTCTGTGTATCATTAATTACAGACTTTATGTGGATGGTAAAGCTAGCTTGCTGAGTTGTGTTGAGTGTTTTCTTGAATCTAATGGCGGGGGGTGGGGGGGGGGGGGGGAGTTGTGATAGTTTATTGCCTTGGAACTGAAGCTTTTGACATTTGCAGAGTGCAGCAACACCAGTCCCTGTAAAAGTGCTGACAGCTTTTTGTACTAAAGTTTGTTTGTACAATGCTTTCTAATATCTCAGACCTCCTACAACAATCTTCTGACACTCTTTGTAACTGGTATTCATATGAATCCTAGTGAAGCTAGATATTTTCTGTGGGACAGAAAAAAACCACTAAAAAGGTGCAATAAAAATGCAAGATTAGTTTAAAAAAAACACATTTTATGCACAGTCCTATTCTAATATGCTTCACAGATAATGGATGTTATACATTGAGAGTCACCAAGTTTATTAGTCGATCTCCCGTGACATGGTGCATGGGGAGTTATGACTAAGCGTAGACTTCAGGTGAAACAGGTTTAGAGGGCGGTAATTTAGTCCCTATTTTAAAGTCTTACAGTCTGCCTTTGCTTTCATAGTTCCATTTTAAAATTCCTTGGGAGTAATTTTCACCTTATCACTGGAGCATAAAATGGGCATTGCTGGTCGGCGCCGATTATAGAAACCACTTGACTTTCTTCTCCATCAGTGGTGTGGTGCCTCCACTGGTGCAGTTTCTATTCAAATGCTGGGAATGAATTAAAAAAGCCTTGATATATTCCTTTAACTTTGATCTTCAGAGGCTATTGCAGATACTTGTTATTATGTTATCAATAGTGGAAATAAATTTGTTCCATAAGAATGCACTGGTATATTGCTATGCTTCACAATCATTACATAGAATGTACAGCACAGAAACGGGCCATTTGGCCCAACAGGTCCATGCCGATGTTTATGCTCCACACGAACCTCCTCCCACCCTTCTTCATCTATTCCTTTCTTCCTGATGTGCTTATCCAGCTTCCCCTTAAAGGCATCAATGCTACTTGCCTCAACTACTCCTTGTGGTAGCGAGTTCCATATTCTAACCACTCTCTGGGTAAAGAAGTTTGTCCTGAATTCCCTATTGGATTTACCAGTGACTATCTTATATTTATGGCCCCTAATTCTGTTCTCCCCTGCAAGTGGAAACATCTTCTCTTCATCTACCCTATCAAACCCTTTCAGTATCTTAAAGACCTCTATCAGATCACCCCTCAGCCTTCTCTTTTTTAGAGAAAAGAGCCCCAGCCTGTTCAATCTTTCCAGATAGGTTATACCTATCAGTTATGGTATCAGCTTGGTAAATCTTTTTTGCGCCATCTCCAGGGTCTCTATATCACTTTTATAATATGGAGACCAGAACTGTGCACAGTACTCCAAGTGTGGTCTAATCAAGGTTTTATACAAGTTTAACATAACTTCCCTGCTTTTCAATTCTATCCCTCTCGAAATGAATCCCAGTGCTTTGTTTGCTTTTTCTTTTTTAAATGGCCTTATTATCCTGCGTCGCTGCTTTTAGTGATTTGTGTATCTGTACCCCCGGATCCCCCTGCTCCTCTACCCCATTTAGACTTTTATTTTCCCAAGGTGTATGCGACCACCTTATTCTTCCTACCAAAATGTACCACCTCACACTTATCTATATTGAAATTCATTTGCCAATTACACACCCATTCTGCAAGTTCATTAATGTCTTCCTGTATATTGTCACAGTCCTCCTCAGTATTAACTATACACCCAATTTGGTGTCGTCCACAAATTTTGAAATTGTACTTTTGATCTCCCAAGCCCTAATCATTTATGTAAATGGTGAACAACAGTGGTCCCTGCACCGATCCCTGTGGAACACCATTTCCCAGTCTGTGTAACTACCTTTAACCCCTACTCCCTGTTTTCTGTCTTGTAACCAGCTTGCTATCCATTCTACTTCTTGTCCCCTGACTCCACATGCTCCACCTTAAGTCATGAGCCTGCTGTGCGGTACCTTATCGAAGGCCTTAAGAATTCAATAAGGTTGGTCAATCATGAATCATAAACACTTTCATTCAACTCAAAAACAAATTGCTTTCACTACTCAGAATTGGTCTCATGAGATTTGGCCAGATTCCTCTTCCTGAGGTCTATTTTACTGAGAATCAGTGACCCTTCTCATACATATGTTGCACTACTCTTCTTGTAACAGCTGCACTGGGGTTTAGCCATGAAGCCTGGAGCACTAGAAAACTGTTGAGTCTTCAACAGCGTATTGATCCCCTCATACATTAAAAGTAGCAACTTGTAAGTTGCTCCAAACATTTGTAGGTATGGCAAAATTAAATGAACTAGCCCCCTATGGAATAGGCTAATTTATTAATAGCAAATAAATTATAAGCAAACACTCTGTGAGGAAGGAAGAGCAGTGGTCAAGCACTGCAAAGTGGCAATTAACAAGGCTAATAGAATGCTAAACTGTATAGGAAAAGCAATTAAAATACAAGTCAGAGGAAGTCATGGTTAAACGGTGCAGTGCTCTGGGCAGACCAGACCTCGAGTTCAGACACAAGGTGGGCATACAATCCCTGAAGATAGTGCAAGGACGAGCCAAAGGACTGATGCCGAACATCCAAGGAATGGGTTATGAGGCAAGACCAAGGAAAATTGGCCTATTCGATCTGTGAAAGCAAATGATTGAGAGGGAACTTCAAAGATAGCCAATAATATAGAAAAGGTGTGTACACTTCAAATTAAAATTCATGAAAGTAGGACAAGCAGGCACAAGTTCCAACTGTGGGAAGTCCAATTTAGGATTGAAGTGATGAGCAAAGTGATCAGCAGATAGAATGGACCAACAGGTAGGTGGTAGAGGCAGAATCCTTGAAATCATTTACAAAACAGCTGGATGATGCAAGGGCAGATTGTAGTGTTTTTTCTGGATGAACTAGAGCAGCCCGAACTATCTTTTTCATCCGTATTTATCTTCGGATAGGAACATGGAATAGGAGTGGGACGTTCAGCCCCTCGAGTGGGTGAATAGCCTTCAGAATCAAGTCTGAAGAAGTGGACATGTATCAAAACAAAGCAATTATGAATTCCAAAACTAATTCGTGCCTTACTGTATGTCTGCATGTATTTCATTTACTTTATCAATTTACAAATTTACATCAGGAGTTTTCTATGCTCTGAAAGTATAAATCTAATGGTTTCCCCATACAATTTTCATCTTTTTTTAAAAAAAGAAGCAAACGAGGCGGTAACAAGGTGAAAATCTCCCCCGCTCTGTGTTTTCCCATGTGGGTCAGTTCTGTTTGCTAATAAATTGTACTTTGTGGCTCACTGTCCTATATCTCCTATAAAGGGTTTTGAAGAATAAATGACTTGAATAGTGGGAGACAGAAGGACACTTACTTACAAAAGCTTACCACCGATGCCTTGTGCAGATTAAAAGAAACTGGAATCATTTGACAATTAAACTGTAACACCAGGTTAATTTGAAGTTCAGAAGTATAGAGTCCAATTAAACTTTTGTCATTGTACAGTTTTGTTTGTGATGCATCTGAAAAATATGCTAGTTTTGGAATATAAGGGTTTATTCAACAACCCTGCTCTCCCAACAGGGAGCTTTGATTGACAGGAGTGCAGGTGGGAGAATTGACACTACTCTGTTGCAGCGCCATATCCAACCTGCACTCCCATCTAGTTAAGCTAGAAAGCTGAGAGGATAGGATCACTGAAGTTGTCCAATATTTTCAGCCTTAAAAGTACATAATTTTCCCAACTGTACGACAAACAATTCAAATGATATCTTCACATTTACAGAGGTATTTCTGTGCAACTCTTGATGTATTTTCACCATTTGTGCTATTTATTTAACTCTTGGTTTTCAAACTGGAGCCATCAGAACCTAGAGGGTTTCCAAGGGGTGTCCATGATCAGATTTATGTATTTTTCTGTATTTTCTGATTTAATAGGAAGTTATATCTGTTGCTGGATGGAAGGATTTTTGCAATCCTAGCTCCGCAAATCAAAATGGCAGAAATCAGCAGTATTATTATACGGAAATGAAATCAATCATGTGGTACAAGTAATGGTTCAGCTTGGATTACTTCACAAAACAGCTTTGGCATAACAGGAGACAGGAGGCCTAAAAACTGGATAACATTATTCCATAAGAATAGGAATATTCAGTAGTTATGTAATGATAGAACATCTTAGTCCTTCCAAGGACGATGATCATCAGGGAAGGAAAGGGAAAGTAAAGTTGTTTTAAAATGGGTACTGTCAGTTGTATAAATTACTCTTATTGGCTAATCTAATGGATAAGGTACAAGAGATTGCCTGTAGTCATTATTGGAAGTGAAGTACCTATAATCCACATCTATATCCCAAAGGGCACTGAGTGTGTTGCACTGACAAATTTTCAATCCCTGACTGATTGAATTGACCCTAATTAAAATGCAGAAAAAACATGACCTCCTCTCAGATGGTCTATCTTTCAAAGCGTCTAGATGCAGACAGATGGGGAAGCAATGCTTTCTAGTGCCATGCCTAAGTCAGTTTGGCTCAGTGGCAGCACTCTCACCTGAGTCAGAGGTCATAGGTTGAAGCCCAACAGCAGGACTTGAGAACATAATTTAGGCTAACACTTCTGTAAAATGGCACCTCCCTCAGTACTGCAGTGATGAAATGTTATTTGCTCTGTAAAGGGTGACTCAGCAGGGTTAAGCAACCAATCTCCCCTTTCTCATTTACAATATACTAAAAATAACTTGTATCAGACAATCAGCTTGAATTCAGTAAAGGGTACTCAGCTTTAATGAACCAAACGGGAGCTTTTTGAAGATAATCAGGCAGAAATCGCTCCCGAAATAACGGAGAGCTCAACAGCGCTGGAAATCTGGAACTCACTCCTAATGGTTCACTGGCAATATGGCAGCTTCGAATTAAAGGGCCATCGCAAGCTGCAATCAGAGAAATCATTGAAAAAGTGCAAACTTGCTTATCTGCCCAGTTGGAAAGTAACTACTTACGCCACCAAACAGGTATGCTTAAGAATACTAGCTCTAAGCTAAGTTTTAATGACTGCCAAACAACTAAGAATTAATTTTTAAAAATGTGGAGTCTCATTACTCCTTATTTTAATAGTTGGTCATTAATATTTTTAAAATTAAAAATGTTTTTTTTTAAACTTTTCCCTTCCGTCTCTTGTTGAATTCAATTATTTCTTACCCTCGCTTTTATTTGCTGTCTATAACTTTTTACATGGATTTAAACTGTTGTACCTTTCACTTCCTGGTTTAATGCTGCAAGCCTGCAGAGACAGTGAATGCTGCTGTCAAAAATGCTGCAATCTGATTGGTGGAGGGGAGAGATCGCTCGATCCTCTCGCTTCTCCCTGGGCCCTGGCTTCGCCTGATTCAAAGCTGGGATCTTCTCTGCTTCTTATTCAAGGAGGTTCCCGAAGAAAAGACCGCGGTAAGTTTGTGGGTTAGTATAAGTCTACGGAGTGGTGAGGAGTGTTGGTTCGCCACTCCGAGCAATTTCTACCCCAATACTAACATAATGCAACATACGGAGTTTCATTAGCAGAGGAATAGACTACAAATCAAGGAGACTATAATGTTGCTATATAAAAAAATTGAACCCATTGCTCTGTAAATACAAAACTCCCCAAAAATTTGAGAGACTCTAGACTTACAAGGATGACACCAGAACTGAGAGGTTTTACCTATCAGGAAAGGTTGAACAGGCTGGGGTTCTTTTCTCTAGAAAAGAGAAGGCTGAGTGTTGACCTGATTGAGATCTTTAAGATTATGAAAGGGTTTGATGGGTTGACATAGAGAAGGTGTTTCTACTTGTGGGGGAGACCAAAACTAGGGGCCATAAATATAAGTTAGTCACTAATAAATCCAATAGGGAATTCAGGAGAAACTTCTTTACCCCGAGAGTGATTGTCTGATACAAGTTATTTTTAGTACACTGTAAGCGAGAGCGGGGAGATTGGTAGTGGAACTTACTATCACAAGGTGTAGTTAAGGCAAATAACATAGATGCATTTAAGGGAAAGCTAGATAAACATATGAGGGAGAAAGGAATTAGGGTTAGATAAAGAGGGGTGGGTGAAGGTCCGTGTCGAGCATAAACACTGGCATGGATCAGTTAGGCCGAATGGCCTGTTTCTGTGCTGTAAATTCTATGTAATTCTATGAGCTGCTGGGTGGAATAGAAGGTCTTGTCATATGATTTCTTGCTATTGGCATCGTGCTGTTACTTTGCGTGATGGTCTGTATTAATCAGTATAGTAACTGGTCTAGGTATAAAATTAGTTATCCCTAGACACTAGCCATAGGTCAACTTCCCTCAGGAACTAGAGCCAGTTTTCTATTTAAGTGGACAAGTTCAGCCTTTAAATAATTGGGTACGCAGATCCTTCATAAGACCAATTATCCCCCTACACTATGTATCATTAAAGGAGATCTAATTCTGCAGGAGATCTAACCTTCGTCATTGCTCAGCAGAGTCAGTATTTTAAAAAGATATCCTCCTCGTCTATTATACCAATTCCAAATGCTCCCAATATATGTCCCTCTTGCCTCTTTCAAGGAGTTAGACTGACAGGTTAGATGCTTTACATAGAATGGTAAGAACTGCAAGTTAAGCTTAAGTATCTTCATCTCCCTAGCCATCAGGCTGAGGCAACTATTGGACTGCTCTTTTAGTTTTGATCTGCTCAAACTTGCTCCATGATGGAACGGATACTTATCCTTAACCATCTATGATCATCATGGCTATTCCACCACCCTGTTATAATTTAATGAATGCAGCAAAACAACATGCATTATTTCATAATTAATCAAGGTGATCGGTGCCTGTGACAATATTTCTTCTATCTTTGTGGCTATCAGAAATCGGGACTTTTGTTGGAGTATTTTTAAATGTTTCAGGTTTATGGCTTTACTGACGATTCTCGCTCATTGTCCTAATTCTAGTGCACCATAAGGAAAGTAATGACCAGCAGAAACACAACTTCTAGATGGAACTGGACTGTTACCCTTAATCCCATTAGCAACTGCCCATTTAACTTTAATATTCCTCACTTAGTGTGGTCTCGCTTGTATGGACTTGGAAGGGTATATGCTGTTTCTATAAAATTCATAATTGCCCAGAAATTGCTCTGCGCTGCAAACGAATGGCGTTTGCCGTTCCATAGATTTGATCTCACCTACAAAACTTACCTCGGTCTTTACTGCGCGAAGTTCCTCTAATTCAAAGCTGAAAAAAGAAGAGTCCAGCGTTAACTCCAGAGGAGCTAAGTCCACGAGAGCGACAAAAGGAGTTCTCTCCCCTTGACCAATCAGATTGCAGCATTCTTGATAAGCAACGAAGAGTCAGTGAGTCAAAACCAGGAAATGAAAGGTAAAAAATTTAAAACCTTGTAAAAACAGAGACAGCAAAATAAAGAGAGGGTAAGAAATATCAAATTAAAGAGGAGATGGTTCAGGTACAGTTTAGGCACATTCCCACGAGGCAGAAAGGTAAGATAACTAAAGCCAGAGCTCCCTGGATGACAAAGAGATGGTGAGTAAGATGAAATGGAAAAAAGGGGCGTATGACCGATGTCAGGTTGATAACACAAGTGAGAACCAGGCTGAATATAGAAAGTTCAGAGGGGAAGTGAAAAAGGAATTAAGAGGGGCAAAGATAGAGTATGAGAATAGACTGGCAGCCAACATGAAAGGGAATCCAAAAGTCTTCTACAGGCATGTAAACAGAAAACGGGTAGTAAAAGGAGGGGTGGGGCTAATTAGGGACCATAAAGGAGATCTACTTATGGAAGCAGAGGGGATGGCCGAGGTACTAAATGAGTACTTTGCATCTGTCTTTACCAAGGAAGAAGATGCTGCCAGAGTCTCAGTAAAGGAAGATGTCATTGAGATACTGGATGGGCTAAAAATTGATAAAGAAGTGGTACTTGAAAGGCTAGTTGTACTTAAAGTAGATAAGTCACCCAGTCCGGATGGGTGCATCCTAGGTTGCTGAGGGAGGTAAGGGTGGAAATTGCGGAGGCACTCGCCATAATCTTCCAAACATCCGTAGATGCGGGGGTGATGCCAAAGGACTGGACAATTGCAAATGTTACACCCTTGTTCAAAAATATGTGTAAGGATAAACCCAGCAAGTATAGGTCAGTCAGTTTAACCTCAATGATGTGGAAACTTTTAGAAACGATAATCTGGGACAGAATTAACAGTCACTTGGATGAGTGTAGATTGATTAGGGAAAGCCAGCACAGATTTGTTAAAGGCAAATCATGTTTAACTAACCTGATAGAGTTTTTTGATGAGGTAACAGAGAGGGTAGATGAGGGCAATGCAGTTGATGTGGTGTATATGGACTTTCAAAAGGCATTTGATAAAGTGCTGCATGGTAGGCTTATCATCAAGATTGTGGCCCATGGAATAAAGGGGGCAGTAGCAACATGGATACAGAATTGGCTAAAGGACAGGAAACAGAGAGTAGTGGTGAATGGTTATTTATCGTACTGGAGGGAGTTGTACAGTGGTGTTCCCTAGGGGTCAGTGCTGGGACCACTGCTTTTCTTGATATATATTAATGACTTGGACTTGGGTGTACAGGGCACAATTTCAAAATTTGCAGATGAAACAAGACTTGGAAGGGTAATAAACAGTGAGGAGGATAGTTATAGACCTCAAGAGGATATAGACAGGCTGGTGGAATGGGCAGACACATGGCAGATGAATTTTAATGCAGAAAAATGCAGTGATCCATTTCGGTAGGACGAACAAGGAGAGGCAATATAAACTAGAGGGCACAACTCTAAAAGGGGTACAGGAACAGAGAGATCTGGGGGTATATGTGCACAAATCGTTGAAGGTGGCAGGGCAGGTTGAGAAAGCATACGGGATCCTGGGATTTATAAATAGAGGCTTAGAGTACAAAAGTATGGAAGTCATGATGAACCTTTATAAAACACTGGTTCAGCCACAACTGGAGTATTGTTACTAGTTCTGAGCATTGCACTTTAGGAAGGATGTGAAGGCCTTAGAGAGGGTGCAGAAGAGATTTACTGGAATGATTCCAGGGATGAGGGACTTTAATTACATGGATAGACTGGAGAAGCTGGGGTTGTTCTCCTTGGAACAGAGACGGTTGCGAGGAGATTTGATAGAGGTATTCAAAATCATGAAGGATCTGGACAGAGTAGATAGAGAGAAACTGTTTCCATTGGTGGAAGGGTCAAGGACCAGAGGACATAGATTTACGTAATTGGCAAAAGATCCAAAGATGACATGAGGAAAAACTTTTTTATACAGCGAGTGGTTAGGATCTGGAATGCACTGCCCAAGGGGGTGGTGGAGGCAAATTCAATCATGGTCTTCAAAAGGGAACTGGATAAGTACATGAAAGGAAAAAAATTGCAGGACTACAGGGAGAGGGCGGAGGAATGGGACTAGCTGGATTGCTCTTGCACAGAGCCAGCGCAGACTTGATGGGCTGAATGGCCTCCTTCTGTGATTCTATGATTCTATAAAAGATATAGATAAAAGGCAAAAAGTAAAAAAAATTAAATTTAAAAACATTTTTTTTAAAAATGTCCAACGACTCTTAAAATCACAATTAATAAGATTCCACATCATTCAAATTTAATTTTCAGTGCCAGTGATGTTGTTTAACAGTCATTAAGACTTACCATGCAGTTAAATCTTAGTTTGGAGCTGATATTTTTGAGCGCACCTTTTATGTGGCGATATTACTTAGTTTCCAGCTGGATAGGAGAGCAAGTTGGCACTGGTCCATTGATTCCAGCCAGTGAGGTCTCCTTAACGCGTATCTGTCACGCCACTGGCGAACCGGGAAAAGCAAGTTCTGGATTTTCATGTTTAACTGCATGTGCGGACATTGGATCTTGCTCTTCAATTTCGCCACTACTAAATGTGGGCGTTGTTGAGCTCATCATTATTTTAGAAGCAATTTCTGGGTCATTGGTCTTTCCATTAACTCAACCCTATGTGGTAATTGTAATATTTTTTTCCACGGCTTTTGGACAAATTTTGAGAGCGGGCAGGAAAGTTTATGCTAACTCACTCATGACAGAAAAGGAAATAGGGTGAATTAGAGTCAAATCAAGGTACAGAAAGAGAAAACAAAGAAAGGGAAAGAAAGATTGGATTAAGAGAGAAAAGAGACAAAAGTAAGAAAAATGTAAAATTTAAGATTTTAATTTTTTTGAAACTTCCAAGAACAATCCTCTGGGCCAAAAAGGTTAAGTGGCATTGCAGGAATATTAATCTTATCATTAAAAGAGTCCTTACCCTGTTAAGTACCAGCCCTAACTTTCTGCGGCAAGTTGAATTCGTATTTACTGTGCAAATGTAGCAATTTCTTGAAACTGATGGGGAAGTTGAGGGCAAGCTGTCGTTTTCATGAGGCTCACAGTGGAGTGGCTCACATCGTCCAGCAATTTGTGGCAATTTGCAACTGACAGGGTATCTCTTCCTCACCACAAATTGCTGGACGATTTATACATTAATAACTGCATGCCCCATTAATCTCGCCGCTATTTTACCAGCAAATCATGAGCCATTATATTTTTATGACCAGGAATTCAGTTAAAAGAAAAATCAACCCTATTCTCCTCAAAACCCTGTAAAAGCTCCACTCTGTTGTGTCCAGAGAGTATTCAGCAGATTCCTCTGATGAAAGTGTTTGCTCATCAGACTCTCTGTAGAGAGTTGCTTGTCATAAATTAAGACTGTTTGATGTGGGTGAGTCAGTTTGATGATCAAAAAACCTGACTGTGCATTTCTGGCTGTTTTTTAATCTCCCCATGTTCACATCCCAGGAGAGGACATATGCCGAACAATTCTGTCCGAGCATCCAGGACCTTACCGCAGAATGGATATGAGGTGTTAATTGACTACTGAGACAGGCTAACAAATTGCTTGTTATTTACAGTCTTTGGGGAAACAACTTCAAAGCCTAACTCATTAGTATTTGAATCACCATCAATGTCAGTGCCTATTTTAACGTGTGAATATACTTGGCTTTAAAACACAACTCTTTCTCTCCCTCGCTGCCCCCCTCCCCCCCACCAAAATCCTTTCTGTGCAAAAATGGTCAAAATTAATCCGGAAATAACACAGCTTTTGCAGGAAGTGGATAAATATTTGAAAAATAAAAATTGAACCGGCTATAGGAAAAGGACAAGAAAATGAGACAATATGGATAGCTTTTCCAGAAAGCTGACACTGGTGCGATGGGCCGAAGGTCGTGTTGTAAAATTCTATGATTGATTGGCTTCATCCTGCAGCGAAAAAGGGAGCCCACTCAGAGACTTCTGAGGGGCTGCTTCTGAGAGATTCAACTCTGGCGTATAAAATCAAACCATTGGAATTCATGACTGATGAGGGAGGGGGTTAGTGTTCAGAAAGCCCTTCTGTTTTGTGCACTGTTAAAATGCCTCTACTTGGAAAAGTATAGGAAAGTTGCAGCATTATATAGAGTGGTCTGGCTGGTCGTGTAGTACTGTTAGTGGCATTTAAAATAGTGTGCTGAACAAGGTTGTTGCCAGACATGGGTGTCCTGCAAGGGCTTCCTGTGGGAATTGAACATGACTGGGAACATGCAGAGAGGCCACGCAGAGCAGGACATGCTGCTAAACGAGGGGGTAGGAGGAGGAGGCGGCGCAGGGAAATCAGCAGGAGACCATATCCAATGATGACCTTCAGGGACCAATTCTCTTACTTCAATTTCAGCGACGACCAGTGTATCCGATGGATGCAGTTCACGAAAGAGGTCGCGACTGAGATTTGTCAACTGTTGTAGCCACATCCTCAGCCTCAGCACAGGGCAAGAGCAGCATTGCCTGTGGCTGTCAAGATAACCACGGCGCTTAATTTTTACGGCTCTGGCTCCTTTCAGGCTGCTGCTGGAGATATAAGCAACATCTCACAGTTTGCAGTGGACTGCCAAATAAGGGAGGTCACGGAGGCACTGTATGCACTCAAACAGATTCATCACATTCCCTCTTGACAGAGACAGGAGCGAGCACGAGGGTTTGCTTGCATTGCAGGCTTCTCCATGGTGCAGGGTGCCATTGACTGTATGCATATTGCCATACGTACTCCACTCTGAACTCGGCCATATTCATGAACAGAAAGGGATTCCACTTCCTCAATCTGCGACCACACGCAGCGCATAATGTAGGTCAATGGCCGCTATCCTAGTAGCGGTCATGATTCCTTCATTCTGCGGCAGTCCAACATGCCACCTATATTTCAACCAAGTCAAAGGCTGGCTACTGGGTGACAAGGGTTATCCCCTCATGACTCCGGTCTGGAATGCATGCACACGTACACAGCAGGCCTACAACGAGAGTCACGCTGCCACGGAACATCATAGAGCACGCCATAGGCATCGTCAAGCAATGCTTTCTCTGCCTGGCCCGCTCTGGAGAAACCCTGCAGTACTCAGCTGAGTGGGTATCAAGTTTTGTCGTTGTATACTGCACAACCTCGCCATTATGAGGGAACAGCTCTTGCCACCACCTATCAGGCGAGAACCTGAGCCAGAGGCAGAGGAGGAGGAGGAAGAGATGGAGGAGGAAGTCGAGGAAGAGCAAGAAGGCAACAAAGTAGACAGGCCCTGTCTGCCTGGGCTCTGCGTGATCAGATTATTAATGAGTGATACCAGTAACATCTATAACACCTCCCCATTCATCAACAGTCCCACACTCCTTACCTTTCCTCTCCCACATAACCATCAAATCGTCCTCCGTATGATTACACATTGTTTCCTCCCTCAGCAGAAATAAAAACCACCAAATGCAAATTCAAATTTATAAATTAACCCATGAAATGATTGAAACAACATTACACTATTCACCCTTGTGCATTCCCTTGGTGCCTGTTGTTCGTGTGCCTTTTCTTTTCGTAGTGCTCCTACAAGGTGCACCCCAGCTGGAGCATGGGTGATGGAAGGCTGCTGACCTTCAACTGAGGAGCGTGCAGATGGCCTTGGAGAACAACCTCAAGCAGCTCTGGGCCAAGATGGCCCGGCTTCAGACTGCACAATCTCGGCTGAGCTGCAGCCGTCTGGCCTGGCTGGCTGACAGGCAACAGGAAGGGCACTGGCGGAGTGGCAGGGGTGGGAGCAGGAATGCTGTCATCCTGAGAGAGGACAGCAGGTTTGTCTCCCATGGTAACGCTGCCACTCTCCCGGGCAGTGCCTCAGCAGTCCTGTTGATCTGCTGGAAAGCAAATTGCTGGAGAGCTGTAATGCCCTGGAAGCCCCGTTCCACAGTGGAACCCAGAGCCACGACAGCAGTCTGAGCTTCCAAATGCAGCAGTCTGAGCTCGGATACAGATGTTTGTGCTGCAATGGAAGCTGTGACACCGGTCATCATGGTGGGTTCCACAGGTGTGCTGATGGAGGTGACCACCCGTTCCAAGTGGGAAAAGATGGGCTCCAAGCTCTGCACGAAGCCGTGTGCAAAGTTGAAACTGGACTCCTCCATGCCCCTTGACATTGTGCGTAGGTTTTCTGGCAGGTTTTCCAGTGCACCAAACATTTGATTGTTTTTTTCCCCATCAGCCTTCTTCTTTAGCCTGGCCCATCAAAGTCACCATCTGACCCCTCTGCAGCAGAACTAATGTGCGACCTCACCCTCCGGTGAGCTGGCACTTGCGGTATCCGTTCCCCCTGCCCTGGCTCCTGTGCACTTGTGCCCAGTGTCTCACCACATGCAGATCCCTCCTCTATCCTAGCTTCTCAAGTACATTCAATGTCAGTATCTGAGCTGGTGACTGCGATGTAAGATCGAGTGACGGTGTATCTGCATCATCACTGTCATCTTCCTCTGCCTCCTCTGACGGTTCCAATTCTTGGGTGTCTGAAATGATAAAGGGACATGAGTTGAGTTGTGGTGAGGGGAGAGGAGAAAGTAAGATGTGTATGCTGACATCGTCTGCAGCACGTGAGTCAGAAAAGATTGTGGGCTGAGGGAGAAGTGCGAAGCGAGAAGGAGGATTAGGTACACAGAGACCCTCATCATCGATACTTCCAGCACCGCCAATGGCCACGGCCTCAGCGATGGCCAGCATTGTCTCCTCCATGGGAGTTAGGACATGTAGACGTGCCTGTCCTCCTCCAGTTCTTTCCTGCTGCTTACTGTTGTGCGCCATCTTCTCCTGCAAGAAAGAGGGAAGTTTGTCAGTGAGTGTCCTGCAAGATGTTTGGGTGATGTGGTTGTCATGGTTGAATAGCTGCCGGTGTATGTGACCTGTGGATGTGCAGCTTGCAAGAGTGGTACTGTGTGAGGGTGAGATGCAGCATCTGATTTGATGAGTTGCGTACTGATAGAAAGAGTTTGTTGGTAGGTGGGTGACAGGGGGTGTAGTGTGTGGAGCAGTGGATGAGGCTAATGGTGCAGTTGGTAGCATGTGACAGTTGAAGTCACTCACCTTGGCCACTCGTGTCAAATCATTGAACTTCTTCCTGCACTACATCCACGTGGGTAGTGCGATGCTCCCGGCATTTACTTAGTGCACGACTTCCTCCCACTGTCTCTTCTGCATGTGTCTGGAGGGCATCCTGCCCCCCTGCGGATAAAGGATGTCCCCCCCCCGTGCATCCAACTCTTGCACAAGACCTCTAGTGCACCGTCCGAGAACCTTGGTGCATGCTCTCTCGCAGGCGCAGCCATGCCTCACTTTCCTGTAGCACAGAGTTAGTTGACAAATGAATTTCAGCTCTTTCTGCAACCACAGTGCACCTCCCCTTTAAGAGGTGCTGGCTACCTTTAAGTAGTGCTAGCCACTCCCAATATTGGGGCCCCTTGCCGGTGCATGCAGCCAATCATCAGCGCAGGTAGCGCTGGCTGCATGCAGCAATCATGTGGATCATCAGGCAGCATAAACGTTAAGTGCTGCCTGCATCTCAACCAACAGGCGTGGGTTAATCGCACACCGTGATCCCAGCACCCGTTTTCAGGGGTTAACCAATTTAACCCCAATAATATTTCCAGCAAAGTAACCACAGCAACGGGACACAATGAGTTACAAGTTTTTCAGCATCGTAAAGTTGTTGGAAGCCTAACTGTGGAAAGAAGCGTCAAAGATTTATAATATTTCCACTTTGTAATATCCCCCATCTGTATTGAGAAGTGCCTCTGCAATATAACATGCAGTGTTCCTGACATTATGAACGAGTCTGGAGATTTCTACTAGCGTCTCCTAGGACAGGCATCTGCTGATATGTGACAGCAGTAAGATTACCAATATGTACTAGTATAATTCTTGTCCTCACTGATGAATGCATGGCTCAGCAATATTGTAAATAATATGGAGTCTCTTGAAGCAGGCATCTAGCCAGTTGACTATAAGCCTGCAGTTCATAAAGGCACTGACTATTTATGGGTATTGTGTGGTTTGTGTGTGCAAGATACATTAATGGGATATGTATTACACAAATAAGATGATCACTATACACCTAGACAATATTTATTAGTATATCTTTCTATGAAATTAATAGCCAGTTTTTACTGCTTGTTGGTGGTTGTGCTATATGTCCAATTACTCAACTCTAATTATTTGTACAGTTGACAATTTCATCCTGTGAGAAATGTAGATGATGTCTTACATTTCCCTATTTGCACATACTCATGGCTTGGGAGTTTGCATGCAATTTAGTCCCAATGGCATTGAAAATGCAGATGAACATTATTAGCCTGGATTAGCAACCTTATCTATAGTTAGCATATATTACTGCCTATTCCCCAATAGTCTTCCACATTTCTCATGCACTGTTTATGAATATATTGCATTTGAGCTAGAAAAGTATTTCACAATACAATGAACACACATTGAAAAAAATACTTTTCAAAATATGTCTTACTAAACAACTGAACAAAAAGGTACACCACATGATGAAATCTATACCTGAGCTTTTCTCCTCTTCTCCATGCAAAGCTTGGTCTCCATATATTTTTACTCTGGTTTGTCTTTCTTTCTAGTATTTGACATAGGATTTGTATTCATAATAATTATATGAAGCACTAATATTAGTTAAAATGTAACTATGTTGTATTCTTTGCTTAAAATATTTTAGTAATTTTATCTAACAACAAAAAGAAATGTTAAATATTATTAAACTTTTCAGTCTCCAAGAACCACCAAAGGAGTGTCTTTTAATCTCTGCCCATTTGCTGTGAAGCATTGGCTGTCAACCTTCAACTCAACCTAAAGTGGGTAAAGGAGATAAATGTTATAACCCATAATAGTTTAACCATTTGTCATAATGATAATTGATTTGTAACTACTTAAAAATTAAAAATACTCCAATAGCAAATGATTGAATTACTATTTAATCTATTTTGGTGCTGTTCATTAGGGGAGAAATGTTGACCAGGACAATGGCACACTGCATGCTCTTCTTTGAACAGTGCCAGAGGATCTTTTACCACCACTTGAGTAGGGCCCTTGACTTAATGTCTCATTCAAAAGACAGCACCTCTGACAATGTAATACTTCTTTAGCACTACACTGAAGTATCAGATTAGATTGTGTTCAAGTCTATGTCTGATTTAGAGGCAAGAATGCCATCAATTTTGCCAATATGAAGAAAATCTTGAAACATTGAGACTTTTTTCACTGAAGCCAGGAAGATTAAGGGGTGATCATATACGTTTCTACCTATACAAACCATCTTGGCCATGACACATTGCCAAGAACAGAGTCTACCCTATAACCATATATGTTTCCACCTATACAATCCATCTGGAACATTACTTGTTGCTAAGTACAGTGACTACTCTATAATCATATACATTTCTACCTATACAATCCATTTGGGCCATTACACATTGCTACTACAGAGACCACATCATTAAGGTTTTCAACATTATGAAGAGTTATGATGGGGTAAGAAGTGTCAAAATTGTTTTCATTGGTTAGCAAAATAGTTGTATGAGGAAGAGGAAGAGGTGCAGGGAGTGAACAGCAGAATGCGATTAGATTAGGTGGTTTATATAGAGAAAAACACCAGTACAGACTAGATGGGGTGAATAGTCTGATTCTGTGCGGTAACATTCAATGATTCTATTAATAACAGAAAAATCTGAAAATACACAGTAGGTGTATCAGCATCTGTAAAGCGAAAAGACACTTAACATTTTGGGTATAACCCTCTGTCTTAATCTTCTCTATTCATTTTGCCAATTATTTTTTTCCAGACAACTCTTTCTCAGTGACTAGCCTCTTAGTCCTTCAACAATCCCATTATCATGGCAATGGTGGGGATTGTTCCCAAGAGCAGTAGGGCTAACCAGTCTGGGATGGCATGGTGCCAAGAACAGCAGGATTCACTGGTTTCTCTCATTATCGGCTCCCGCTTGTAAAAACTTTATTTCTTTGTTTACTTGCTCTCTGCTAATTGGGTCATTACACCCATTAGCAGTGTCTTTGGGAATTACTTCATTTTTTCAAGAGAGTAAAATTTGAATGCTTTGCAACCTTAGCCTTTCTGTGCACAACATCTTATATAGATTTCTATTAAAAAAATCCATCTGGGCCATGACACATTGCTAAATACAGAGACCACTCTCTAACCATATACGCTTCTACTATACAATCCACCTTGGCCATGACACATTGCCAAGAACAGAGTCTACCCTATAACCATATATGTTTCCACCTATACAATCCATATGGACCATTACTTGTTGCTAAGTACAGTGACTACTCTATAACCATATTCATTTCTACCTATACAATCCATTTGGGCCATTACACATTGCTACTACAGAGACCACATCATTAAGGTTTTCAGTTTCTGGGTTTGTTCAATAAAACCTCACCGAATGGAAACTTTTGAAGTTGAGGTGGTGACAAAAAGGAAAAAAGACAAAAGAAATAAGTTTGCTAAACCTGGCTATAAAACAAATATGAGGCGACAGCTCCAGATGTTAAAATAACAAAATGAATGATTTTACTTAGTTTTAAGAATAAGAATTGCCTGGTTGGAAACTATGCTTCTTTAAACAAAGTAAAACAAATATCAGAACATATTCATGAGTAGGTCAAAAGCAAAATACTGTGGATGCTGGAAATCTGAAATAAAAACAGAAAATGCTGGAGAAGCTCAGCAAGTCAGGCAGCATCTGTGGAGAAAGAAACAGAGTTAACGTTTCAGGTCGAAGACCTGTCAAACCGATTTGAAACTGTACCTTTTAAAACCAAATAATATTACCTTATTTTGTTCTCCATTATCTGGAGCCACTAAATAGCAACTAAGTTGACATGTATTTACATCAACTGTGTTCTGATGAAAGGTCTTCGACCTGAAACGTTAACTCTGTTTCTTTCTCCACAGATGCTGCCTCACTTGCTGAGCTTCTCCAGTATTTTCTGTTTTTTATTTCATGAGTAGGTGTTTATTTTACTTTGCTGAGGCCAACATCAGCACATGCTTGTTCTCCCATTGTGGAAAAACACTGGGTGAGTCTAGAAAGAGATGAATGGAAAGTGATGGGGATGTTGAAGTCAGACATTGGCGGTTTTGAACAGTCAAAAAGGGGTAATACAGATATTGAAATGAACCAGCTTTATTCACAGATGATCGCTTCATCAGGGAGGTCAGAATTCCCCAGTACTTCAAAAAAAATTGATTTTCTTTTCTTCATTACAGAAATGTAGGTGTGTTGGCACATTAAACCAACTTGAAACTGTACTTCTTAAAACCAAATTATATTACCTTATTTTGTTCTCCATTATCTGGAGCCACTAAATAGCAACTAAGTTGACATGTATTTACATCAACTGTGTTAAACAGATACAAAGTTTACAGAACATCTGTAAATTGCTTCGTAAAGCAATGTTATTGTTAAACTTAACTTGATCTTTCCTGGACCTCAGATGGCTCATGTGGCAAAATGAAGTGACAATATTCATTTCTATCAAGGTCTCCTTCTAACATTTTATTTGGATTGAGGTTATGATTGTCTTTGTTCCAAAATTGCTCTGTACTGTATATCTCTCAATTTACCACAACATCATCTTCACTGAGTTAGGAAGACTTCTAGCTTCATTCTCAGTACACGATCACAGAATTGCAATCAACAGAGTCTCATCTTCTCTAGCACAGATGTTTATCTACTTTAAGTGTCAGCATGACTTAGTTTGTAGCTCTGTTGCCCCTGAATCAAAAGGTTATAGGTTTGAGTCCACAACAGACTTGGAGACATCAAGGCTGACATGTCAGTGCAGTACTGAGGGATACTGCAATCTCTTGAATGAGAGGCCCCGTCTGCCCTCTCAGGTGGATGCAAAAGATCCCATGACAATATTCAAAGAAGAGTGGGGGAGTTATCCCCAGTGTCCTGGCCAATATTTATCCCTCATCTAATATCACCAACAGATTATCTGGGTCATTATTTCATTGCTGTTCTTGGAACCTTGAAGTGGGCAAATTGGCTGCCATGTTTCAGAGCATAAGGAATAGGAGCAGGAATAGGCCATACGGCCCCCCGAGCCTGCTCCACCATTCAATAAGATCATCGCTGATCTTCTACCTCAACTCCACTTTCCTGCCCTCTTCCTAATCCCTTGATTCCCTTAGTTTCCAAATATCCATCAATCTCAGTCTTGAATATATTCAACGACTGAGTATCCACAGCCCTCTGGGGTAGGGAATTCCAAAGATTCACAACCCTCTGAATGAAGAAATTTTTCCTTATCTCAGTCCTAAATGGCTGACTCCTTATCTTGAGATTATGACCTCTAGTTCTAGACTCTCCAGCCAGGGGATACAGCCTTTCAGCATCCACCCTGTCAAGCCCTCAAAGAATTTTATACATTTCAATGAGAGCACCTCTCATTCTTCTAAACTCCAGAGAATATAGACCCATTCTACTCAATCTCTCCGCATGGGACAACCCTCTCATCCCAGGAATCAATCTAGTGAACCTTTGTTGCAACCCCTCTAAGGCAAGTGTATCCTTCCTAAGGTAAGGAGACTAAAACTGTACACAGTACTCCAGGTGTGGTCTCACCAGAGCCCTATATAATTTCAGTATTTGGAAACTAAGGGAATCAAGGGATTAGGAAGAGGGCAGGAAAGTGGAGTTGAGGTCGAAGATCAGCCATGATCTTATTGAATGGTGGAGCAGGCTCGAGGGGCCGTATGGCCTACTCCTTGCAATAAAGGCCACATTCCATTTGCTTTCCTAATTGCTTGCTGTACCTGCATGTTAACTTTCTGTGATTCATGTACAAGGACACCCAAATTCCTCTGACTACCAACATTCCTTAGTCTCGCACCTTTAAAAAATATTCTGCTTTTCTATTCTTCCTACCAAAGTGGATAATTTCACATTTCCCCACATTATATTCCATCTGCCACTTTCTTTCTGCTCACTTAACCAGTCTATATCCCTTTGCAGCCTCTTTGCGTCCTCTCCACAGCTTACTTTCCCACCTAGCTTTGTATCGTCAGCAAACTTGGATACATTACATTCAGTCACCTCATCTACGTCATTGACATGGATTGTAAACAGCTGAGACCCAAGCACTGATCCTTGCAGCACCCCACTAATTACACCAGCCAACCCGAAAATGACCCATTTATTCCTATGCTCTGTTTTCTGTCCATTAACCAATCCTCAATCCATGCTAATATATTACCCCCAACCCCATGAACTCTAATCTGTGTAACAGCCTCTTTTGTGGCACCTTATTGAATGCCTTTTGAAAATCCAAATATACTGCATCCACTGGTTCCCCCTTATCTACCCTGCTCATTACACCCTCAAAAACTCTAATAGATTTGTCAAACATGATTCCTCTTACATAAAACTATGTTGACTCTGCCTAATCATATTATGATTTTCTAAGTGCCCTGTTACTACGTCCTCAATGATAGATTCTGGCATTTTCTCTATTACTGATGGCAGGCTAACTTGCCTATGGTTCTCTGTTCCCACGGCACCTTGTCGTGCAAGCACAGGAGAATCAACACCTGCCCTTTCATCTCCTCCCTTTCCAAACACTCCTTCCAAGTGAAACAGCGATTTACTTGTACTTCTTTCAATTTAGTATACTGTGCTCACTGCTCACGATGCAGTCTCCTCTACATTGGGGAGACCAAACGCAGACTGAGCGATCACTTTGCTGAGCACCTCCATTCAGTCCGCAGGCGTGACCCTGACCTTCCGGTCATTTGCCATTTTAATTCTCCATCCCACTCCCACTCTGATCTCTCTGTCCTCTGCCTCCTACACTGTTCCAATGAAGCTCAACGGAAGCTCGAGGAACAGCACCTCATCTTTCGTTTAGGAACTTTACAACCTTCTGGGCTCAACATTAATTTCAATAACTTCAGATCATAGCCACTGCTCCCAATTTTTCTGACAGCAGTTGCTGATAGTAGTTTTGCTGTTGCCATTTACAGCTCCTCTAGACCGATCTTTTATTTCTTTACTTGTCCCATTACCACCCTCCTTGCCTTGCACTATCATCCCTTTTGTCATTTAACCACCCCTGCCCTCCACCCTATACCAGACCTTCCCTTCTGTTCCTTCCTCTCCCCCACCTCCCCCTCCCCCAAATTTGCCTGGCTCTGTACTTGCTTAAACACTGTTAAATATTTAACTCCTTCCAGTTCTGACAAAAGGCCATCGACCTGAAATGTTAACTGTTTCTCCCTCCACAGATGCATTTTTTTAATTTCAGATTTCCAGCATCTGTAATATTTTGCTTTTGATTCAGAATTCCATATCTTGCTGAACTTATTGAAGAGAGCAGCTGCATAATTAAGGTGAGATCTTGATTTACCACACATGTCTCCATCACTTCCCAGATATCATAGAATGATACAGCACAGGAGGAGGCCATTCAGCCCATCGTGCTGGGCTGGCTCTTTGGAAGAGCTATCTTATTAGTCCCACTCCATTGCTCTTTCCCCATTGTTATGTAAATTTTTCCCCTTCAAGTATTTATCCAATTCCCTTTTGAAAGTTATTATTGAATCTGCTTCCACCACCCTCTCAGGTGACGCATTCCAGATCACAACAACTTGCCGTGTAAAAATTGTTTTTCCTCGTGTCGCGTCTGGTGCTGTTTCCAATTACCGTAAATCGGTGCCCTCTGATTACTGACCCTTCTTTTTTTTTTATTCGTTCATGGGATGTGGGCGTCGCTGGCGAGGCCAGCATTTATTGCCCATCCCTAATTGCCCTTGAGAAGGTGGTGGTGAGCTGCCTTCTTGAACCGCTGCAGTCCGTGTGATGAAGGTTCTCCCACAGTGCTGTTAGGAAGGGAGTTCCAGGATTTTAACCCAGCGACAATGAAGGAAAGGCGATATATTTCCAAGTTGGGATGGTGTGTGACTTGGAGGGGAACAGCAGGTGGTGTTGTTCCCATGTGCCTGCTGCCCTTGTCCTTCTAGGTGGTAGAGGTCGCGGGTTTGGGAGGTGCTGTTGAAGAAGCCTTGGCGAGTTGCTGCAGTGCATCCTGTAGATGATACACACTGCAGCCACAGTGCACCGGTGGTGAAGGAAGTGAATGTTTAGGGTGGTGGATGCGGTGCCAATCAAACGGGCTGCTTTGTCCTGGATGATATTGAGCTTCTTGAGTGTTGTTGGAGATGCACTCATCCAGGAAAGTGGAGAGTATTCCATCACACTCCTGACTTGTGCCTTGTAGACGGTGGAAAGGCTTTGGGGAGTCAGGAAATGAGTCACTCGCAGCAGAATACCCAGCCTCTGACCTGCTCTTGTAGCCACTGGAAACAATTTCTCCTTACTTATTCTATCTAAACCCTTCATGATTTTGAATTCCTCTTTCGAGTCTCCTTAACCTTCTCTGCTCTAAGGACAACAACCCCAGATTCTCTAATCTCTTCATGTAACTGAAGTATTTCATCCCTGGTACCATTCTATTAAATGTCCTCTGCACCCTCTAAGGCCATGATATCCTTCCTAAAGTATGGTGCCTAGACTTGGACACAATGCCCTCTTACCCAAGTCCAGGCCATTAATATATCTCAAAAAGAGCAGTGGCCCCAACATTGACTCCTGTGGGACAGCTCTAGCTTTGGATGCCCTTCCTTTCCCGCTGGTGGGAATGTTCTCAGCCTGTACCCAAACTAACTCCTCTTTTAAGGCCCCACATTGCTCATTTACTCTTTTACCTGCCAATTTTTGATTCCAATCCAGCTGAGCCAGATCCCTTTTCAACTCACTGAAATTGCTCCACTCCAGTTGAGTAGTTTCACATTTGATTTTTCCTTGTTCTTTTCCATAACTACTCTAAAACTAATGATATTGTGATCACTGCTCCCCAAATACTCTCCTACTGAAACATGCTCCACTTCATTTCCTAGAAGTAGAGTCAGCGCTGTTTCCTTCCTCATTGGGCTGGAAACATACTGATCAAGAAAGTTTTCTTACTTTGAGTTACTTTGAGTTTATAGCACAGAAACAGGCCACTCAGCCCAGCTGGTCTATGCTGGTGTTTATGCTCCAGACAAGCTTCCCCCCTCCCTACTTCATCTACCCCTATCAGCATATCCTTCTATTCCTTTCTCCTTCATGTGCTTATCTAGCTTCCCCTTAAATGCATCTATGCTATTTGCCTCAACTACTCCTTGTGGTGGCACGTTCCACATTCTTGCCACTCTTTGGGTAAAGACATTTTTCCTGAATTCCCTATTGGGTTTATAGTGACCATCTAATATTGATTATCTCTAGTTTTGGACTCCCCCACAGTGGAATCATTTTCTCTACCTCTACCCTATCAAACCCTTTCATTATCTTAAAGACCTCTATCAGGTCACCCCTCAGCCATCTCTTTTCTGGAGAAAAGAGCCCCAACCCGTTTAGTCTTTCCTGATAAGTATATCCTTTCAGTTCTGATATCATCCTTGTGAATCTTTTTTGTACCTTCACCAATATATCCTTTTTATAATGGGGCAGAAAATAGCAGCGCTCACCATTTTTAGTGGCGAAATGGAGGAGCAAGTTCCAGCATTCGCACATGCAAAGTAAATTGCAGAAATCCGGAATTTGATCCTACTGGTTCACCGGGGATAGGACAGCATCGAATTAAAGGATATCACTGGCTGGAATCAGTGAAATCATTGAGAAAAAGCACCAACTTACTCATCTGCCCAGCTGGAAAGTAAGTAATATCGCCACAAAACAGGAATGCTTAAAAATACCAGGTCTAAACCAAGTTTTTAATAGTGCAGTAAGTCTTAATGATGGCCAAACAACTATAAATTAACTTTTAAAAATGTGGAGTCTCATTACTCCTTACTTTAATAGATTTTGTTCATTAAAAAATTTTTAATTAAATTAAAAAAAATTTTTTCCCTTCTGTCTCTTTTATTTAATTCAATTATTTCTTACCCTCCCTTTTTCTCACTATCTATAACTCTTTTCATATGATTTCACTTCCTGGTTTCAAGCCTGCAGAAACAGTTTTGCAGTGTGTCAAAAATGCTGCAATCTGATAGGTCGAGGGGAGAGATCGATCTTCTGGCTTCTCCCGGGATCCTAGTTTCTCTTGAATGAACCCTGGGCTCTCCTCCACTTCCTATTTGAGGAAGTGCCCGAAATAAAGACCGTGGTAAGTAAGATCGTTAATTTCAATCTATGAAGCGGCAGTAACCGTTACTTCACGGCTCCAAGCAATTTCTGTCCCAATATGTGGGGAATTTCAGCAGTGGTGGGGAAACTTTTAGAGGCAATAATCAGGGACAAAATTAATTGGCACTTGGGCTAATAAATGAAAGTCAGCACAGATTTGTTAAAGGAAAATCATGTTTGACTAACTTGATTGAGTTCTTTGATGAAGTAACAGAGAGGGTTGATGAGGGTAGTGCAGTTGATGCTGTGTATATGGACTTTCAAAAGGCATTTGATAAAGTACCACATAATAGACTTGTTAGCAAAATTAAAGCCCATGGGATTAAAGGGACAGTGGCAGTGTGGATACCACATTGGCTAGGGGATAGAAAGCAGAGAGTAGTGATGAATGGTTGTTTTTCAGACTGGAGGGAAGTATACAGTGGTGTTCCCTGGGGGGTCAGTATTAGGACCACTGCTCTTATTGCTATATATTAATGATCTGGACTTGGGCATAGAGTGTATAATTTCAAAGTTTGCAGATGGCACGAAACTCAGAAATGTAGTAAACAACGTGGAGGATAGTAACGGACTTCAGGAGGACGTAGACAGACTGGTGAAATGGGCAGGCACATGGCCGATGAAATTTAATGCAGAGAAGTGTGAACTGATGCATTTTGGCAGGAAGAATGAGGAGAGGCAACACAAACTAAATGGTACAATTTTAAAGGGGGTGCAGGAACAGAGAGACCTGGGGGTATCTGTACACAAATCTTTGAAGGTGACAGGACAAGTCGAGAAGGCTTTTAAAAAAGCATATGGGATCCTGGGCTTTATTAACAGAGGCAGAGAGTACAAAAGCAAGCAAGTTATGCTAAATCTTTATAAAACACTGGTTAGGCCTCAGCTGGAGTATTGTGTTCAATTCTGGGCACCACACTTTAGGAAGGATGTCAAGGCCTTAGAGGGTGCAGAAGAAATTTACCAGAATGGTACCAGGGATGAGGGGCTTCAGTTATGTGGAGAGACTGGAGAAGCTGGGGTTGTTCTCCTTAGAGCAGAAAAGGTTAAGGAGAGATTTGATAGAGGTATTCAAGATCATGAACAGTTTTGATAGAGTAAATAAGGAGAAACTGTTTTCAGTGGTGGAAGGGTCAATAACCAGAGGACACAGATTTAAGGTGATCGGCAAAAGAGCCAGAGGCGACATGAGGAAACATTTATTTTATGCAGTGAGATGTAATGATCTGGAATGCACTGCCTGAAAGGGTGGTGGAAGCAGATTCAATAGTAACTTTCAAAAGGGAATTGAATAAATACTTGAAGGGAAAAAATTTACAGGACTATGGGGAAAGAGCAGGAAAATGGGACTATTGGATAGCTCTTTCAAAGAGCCGGGACAGGCACGATGGGCTGAATGGTACTATGATAGTATGAATGTGGAGACTAGAACTGTGCACAGTACTCCAAGTATGGTCTAACCAAGGTTCTACACATTCCAGGAATTCCTCTCCCTCTTTGCCCTTTACAGTTTTATTTTCCCAGTCTATATTAGGATAATTGAAGTTCCCCGTTATCACTGCTCTCAAGTTCTTACATCTTTCTGCAAATTTGCTCCTCTATCTCCTTCCTACTATTTGGTGGCCTATAGTATACACCCAGCAATATAATAGCTCCTCTATTGTCCCCTATTTCTAACCAAATAGATTCTGTCTTTGAACCCTCAAGTACATTATCCCTTTCCAGTGCTGTAATAGTATCTTTATTGATCAATACTTTGATCCATACTACCACCACCACCCCCCACTTTTTTTCCCCCTTCCTTAAATACATTGTAGCCAGGAATATTAAGTGCACGTTCCTCCTTATTTGAGCCAGGTCTCCGTTATTACCACTGTATCATAATGCCATGTGGCTGCTAGTGCCTGCAGCTCACCAACCTTATTCACCACACTCCGTGCATTTACGCACAAGCACTCTAAACCCATCTTAGTCTGCCTCACATTTCCCCTGTCTGATCCCTCCTATTTCTGAACTACTCTTTATTCTAATGCTGTTTGTCTCTCCCAGTCCTTTATGCACCTTGTATCTCCTCTCTAGTGCTTCATCCTGGTGCCCCTTCCCCTGCCAAATTAGTTTAAACCCTCCCCCATATGTAAAATTATCCATCTCTTTTTTAGTATGCGGGCAAGGTTGCATTTATTGCCCCTCCCCAGTGACCCCGTGGGTAGCAATTATTTATAGGACTGAATGGCTGGTAAGGGGTGCTTTAATTTGCATCTAACCAAGCTATACTTCACCTGGAAATGCTTGGTTTGATGCAAAGTAAAGCACCCCTTACCCAATGCAACAATGGTACCAGGAATGGGAAAGTGTTTGTTTTCCCTGCACTAAACTCCCTCATCCTAAGAAGCACAAAATTGACTTGCACAACAAATCAAGAATCTTTCTGGAAGACAATTAGATGATTCTGAACTGGTCCTCAAAACATCTAATAACACAGATATTATGTGAGGTGATGAACGGCTTGCTGAACAGGTTAGCACTTTGCAAAGCACCATTGATAGTTCTAGTGTGAAAAAGTAAAGAATAATTGATTTGCGCACTGAGAAAGTCTCATTTTGTGTAATAACACTTCATGAGAAAAAGATGTGTTTATTATTCAAGTTGGGAGCACATTGAGTCTTCTGCTGCAAGTGAATTTCAAGTTAATTTGCATAAAATAATTATCCACAGTGCCTTACCTGGCAAATGTTTCAAACTGTCACAGTCAGTTATACGACTCTGATGCAAAATCAAATATTCACAAAAACAAGTTCCGTCGAAAGCAAAATCAATTTTCTCTACACATATTAAGAAATATAACAGAAAAAAGGAGTGTCTAAATTATAATTTATACATACTTGGGGCATTAAAAATGAACCCAGGAATTCCATGCAATTTGGCTGTGGTTGGTTTTGAATTAGTGCATATTAGAGCTTTGTTTATAGAATATGAGACTTTTTGCTACTGGTGTAATTAATGATGCTGGCCCAGTAATAAAACAGACGTAGAATACGAGAACACAGCTGTGCGTACATCTGCTGTAGCTGCCGTTTGAGTGGGGCATTTTATGCAGAAGATGAATGATAATAAGCACACAAGTTGACAGCTGTGTTGACAGAGAGTATCTGGTGCATTGTAATGCTCTATCTATCTGTTGGGCACTTTCTCAAAAGCGATAAACTTTAGTTTGATTAAATGTTTACCCTTTCTATCTCCCATGGAGCTCGAACACAAGGAATAGTGTCTTGCCGATCTACAGAAGTCTCCTCAAAAAGGCGTACAATCTGCATTCTTCCTAGCCATGAGGGAGATCTGTACCAGTAATAGTGGTATGGTCCACTACTTTGATGAGGCCTTTGAAATCGTATGGCCTGATTGGTTGGGGGTTTAGTTGTCTTAATTCATTAATCCCAAAATGTGCATTCAGCAAACTTAAAGTACATTTGTGAGCTTTAAATCGTTTCTCCGTTCATTGATAGACCATAGTGAGCACTCAGTGGACCGATTTAAGTCAATGCCAGCATTCATCTAGAGTCCCATCACTGGATTTAGGAGTCAGCCACTTGGGCTCTTTTTTGTTTCATGTAAAGACAGCATTTTTTAACGTTTCAAACCCACAGGGAGGAACACTTGCTTTTGTTCAATTATAATAAAAAAGATTTGTTTCAGACTTAGGGTAGTTATTTTGAGCACGAGGAGATATCGTTCATTAGTATCTTTGTCAATTGTTTACGCTTCACTTGCACTGAACACTGCGATACTAAAAGAGTGAAGAGAAAAAGGAATTTAAAAAAACATTGTAGCACTGCGGGAGGAAATATAAAGCGGAAAGAAGAAACAATATGAAGGAAACAAAAAAAAGGAGAGAAAGCTTGAGACTTCTAGAAATGACTTAATGAATGCAATGTAGGACAATCAGTTAAGCAGATTTATTGCCAATCATTTACAGGTGAATTGGCGGTGACCACAGAGCCCTGAGTTAGCCTCTTCATAGTTCTGTGTCCTCATGTGTCATTGTGATTGACAGCCATCTGTATTTACAAATAGAGCATGCAATCCACAAGTAAACTTTTTTGATTTAAAAATAATGTGAAGCTGAGGGGTTGGGTGATGATGTGGGTCACTATACTTTCACCTCTGGGCCTATTGTTTGAATCCAGTCCACACTGATTGAAAGTCCATTTACTCTGCCGGTTCTCAGCATCTTATATGAAATGATGTTGCTGCAGTCTCAACCTAGTTCCTAATGGTGGCAGATCCAGAACACTTGCATTAGATTGATAATCTCTCCAACAAAAGCCACAAGGATGGCGAGCAAAAAACAAAAAACATTCTCGCAGGGAGTGCTCTACTGAGGCTGGGTTTAAAACATACTGTCGGTGCAGAGTTGTCGAAGTTTTAAAAAAATCCAATAACAGATCTGGCAGCGCTCAACACTGACAGGGGATGCTAAAAGTGTTCCATTTCCCAGCACTGATACCCATCGCCCGAAGGACACACATAAAAAACATTAAAAATGTATAAATGTAGACAATAAAAAACTGAAAATATTGCTTTTTATAACATCTAAGTTTATTTGAAAATGTTGGCTATTTGAAACATCACATTGAAACAATATTATGGGGGAGGGTAGAGATTTAAGGATTATCTGTGCTTTTGGAGTTAAATTTGCAAGTGCATTCAGTACAAAAGCCTTACTTTTTGCAGATTGCATGGCCTTAATCTCTGCTCAAGTAGAAAGAAATGTTTTAGCATCAAAGGACTGCAATTATCAGATCATCTATTTATAACAGAGACTGAGAGTAATGGAGAGTTCATTTGTTATTCAAGGATAAAATTGTATAGTCATTATCCTTTATTATGTGGACTATAGCTAGAAATTTATTGGACAAGGCCATTAGAGATTGTTTTAACTCATGTACAATCGTTTCTTTCCATTTCTCTCTCTGTCTCTACTTAGCAAAGAAGCTGGTTTGATTTACAGAAAAAGTAAGGCCCTTCTGCTACAGAATTTTGACAGAATAATTTTAAATAATTTACATTTCTATCCCATCACCATGGACAGCCAAAGTGGCAGGGGAGGATTTCTTCACACAGTTATAATTTAAAAACTTGACTGTAAAATCTCCCAGAAAGATTTATAGGGCTGTTCAGTCCATAGATCCGGCTCAACAAATTCTTTCTAGCTGAATACTGTCTTTCATGTTTCAAATACTATAGTTTTCCCCACTGGTTTTGTCCATCTTATGAGTTTTAAGCTGAGTGCAAGTAGCCTGACTTACCTTCAGTTATTAATTACTCGTGCTTTAATGTCGATATTGGAGTGAACAGGATTAACACTGAATGAAAGTATTGACATTTCCAGCATTAGGCTTTCAGACCATAATGGCACTGAGCTATAGTCTATGTTATAGGCAACCTTCAGCAAATTAAAGCCCACATAATCAAAGGAACTGGCTGGATTTCTGAAGACGACATATTAGTGGCTATTTCTTGCATATTGCAAGGCCTCAGCGGTATTGATCCAACCCGAAGCAGTGTGACATTAAATATACTCAATCCACATTGTATAGTTCAGATTCCATAAATAATATACACATGAGCTTCCACTCTCCATTGGTTTGTCATAGGAGAGTCACCCATGACAGGCCCTAACTTTTTATTTATTTTTCCCCACACGTCGCTGTTCTTCTGGTCTGAAAGAACGCTGACATACAGGCCCAGATATTTATGGGGAGGTAGCGGGCATGATTTTTAGCGGCCAGGAAACGTGGAGGTCCTGCTGAATTTAACGGCAGGATCTCATTTTAATTTTTTTCCCTCTGTTTCCAACCGGCAGCCAGCCAGATTGAGAGGCTGGCCGGCTAGCGGGTGGGAAGGCCTGCGATAGAAGGCCGCAGCTGAGGACCAGAGAGGACGGAGGAGGAGAGAGAGAGCTAGATAGATCACGGGGGGTGGGGGGGGGGAGGGTGGTCGGCCTGGAAATCCCTGGGGGTGTCAGCGGATCGCAGGGGTGGGGGAGGGGGAAGACGATTGCGGCAGGTTTGCTTGGGAGGCTGGGGGTTGGGGGGGGGGGGAAGCACTCCTACTCCTCCTGGCCCACATGCAGTGCTAGAAAAGCATTTACCTGCTGGATCTGGCCGTTCTCGCCTCCCTTTAGCTGCCGGGTTTCCTGAACACTGGGAAACCTGGCCCGCAGCCGTTAAATTTAAATGGCTGCTTAAATTGGAGGCACACAGCCTCATTAACATGTTTAAATTACTGACCTGCTTCTCGAGAGCAGGTTACTTGCCCGCATATCGTGGGGGTTAAAACTCCCCCCATAGTTCTCCCAGCACTGACAGCTGCCCGGTTCCTCATCTAAATGAGAATTCTTTATGTGTGACATAAACCATGAATGTTGATGATCTGGGGGAACCATTCCTAATGATCCTGTTCTCACCTGACATCTACTTTCCAGCAGCAACCACTAGATAAATGACATGTGGCAGGAAGAATCCTGGCTGATTTTTCCCATTCATGGCCCAAGAGGGTATTGAAGGTTATTGTGGTGGCCCTACCATTGCCCCAGGTTGAGATTAGCTAGCTCAGAACAGACTGGGTATTGAATTTTGAGCCTCTTCAGTCTTGCCTGAGTAAAAAGGTTATGGGTTCACGTCCCACTCCAGTGACGTGAGCTCATCATTTCGGCTCACACATCAGTGCAGTGTTGAGGGAGTGCTGCACTGTCAAAGGTGCCATCTTTTGGTCCCATCTGCCTGCTCAGGTGGACATAAAAGATCCCTTGACACTATTCGAAGAAAAGCAAGGGAGTTCTCCTGGTGTCTTGACTAATATTTATCCCTCAACCAGCACAACTTAAACAGTTAATTTAGTCATCTATCTCATTGTTATTTCTGGGACCTTGTTGTGCACAAATTGGCTGCTAAGTCTGCCTACGTTACAACAGTGACTGTACGTCAAAAGTAATCTATGCATTTTCAGATGTGAAAGGTGCTATACAAAAAGATAAGCTTTTCCCATGGATTCCCCCACAAGATAGGTTTGGGGGAAAAAACTGTACTGCTTCAAGAGACTGTGAGAAGAACAACTGGCTTTTTAAAGTGGATAATCTTGACGTATTTTGTAAATTGCTGCTTGTATTGTTATAGTATATGCCTATTATCTTTATTGATGTAAATTATTTAAGTGCAAATAAGTTTAGGTTTTTTAGCCTAGACAAAGCTACTTTAGTGTGTGATATTTTCTGTCATCTCTTAGACTAAAGATAGAGTGGGAATCTGGGGCACATTCCAATAGGTAAGATACTGCAGTCTGGGCTAATTATTTGATCGAAGTTACCTCAAAAAATCACGAAGTGAAAGACTCAGATTGTAAGGGACGCAGTCTAGATTCGGAAACTATCAGCGAGCCATTTGAACCGTTGTGGTGGTGGATGGGGGAAATGCAGTGAATGTGGTGTACACAGATTTGCTGAAAGCTTCTGGTAATGTACCACGGGGGAGCCTATTGGAGAAGATTAAAGGGTAACTACCTGTGGGGGGGGGGGGCAATAACTTGGATTAAAACTGTTGGAAGGGTGGAAACAGACAATTAGAGTGAAGGGCAGTTTCTCAGAGTTGTTGGAAGTGGGTAGTGGTGTCACACAGAGTTCTGTTCTGGGACCGATTCTGTTCACTGTGCAGATCAATCATTTGAATATCGAGCTAGAGCAAGTGGTGTCCAAATTTGCAGATGATCCTAGAATAAGAGGCATAGTAAATAATTCTGAGGGCCAAAGGGAGCTGCAATGTAATATTGATAAAATGGTGGAATGGGCAAAAAGTAGCAGATGGAATTCAATGTCAGTAAATGGGAGGTGGTATATTTTGGTTAAAAATAATAATTTGAATGGGGAAAACTGGGTGATGTGGGACAGCAGAGAGATTTGGAGGTTCAGGTTCACAGTACATTAAAAGCAGCACTTCATATGGATAAGGCCATAAAAAAGCTGATGGAATACCAGGTTTTATGGCACAGGACAGAGGGGCTGAAATTGGCCTTTAGCAGCCGCGCAAAACGGGCGATAACAAATAGCCCATTTTACACCCTGCACGATTTTCTATTGACTTCAATGCAAAAGAAAATCAGGCCTTGTACAAAGACCAATTTCACCCCCTAACTGTATAGCTGTGGCTCAGCTGAATATTTAGAATAAGCCAGCATTCACTCTGGACCTTGACTTGAGAAATGATTATTTCATGCTTTGTGCAAGAAAGACTAAGATATTTGCACAACAGTATGAACTTTATTTGACCCTTTACTTGAAATGCATAGTGGTTTTAAAAATTCAGCACCAATCTCAAGAAAGTGTAAAATATATTCTCCTGTTCCAGAGCAGTTGTTTATTAATTTAGTTTCACTTCTCCTCATGATGTACAATGATTTTATCTCAACACACACAAACACACACACACACACACACACATATATCCATCATAAATTCACACACTCTTCTTGGTGGTGAACATTCTACGGGTTCTTCTTCTGTTCTGTGACTGTCTGAAAATAGTTTCTTTGATCTGAACTCCGTTTGCTCCTCCACCAGACAGAATTCAAAAAACAGTACCTACACCGTGGGTTTGTGATGTTTCACAAGATTTGTGTATAAGATTTTGTGGGAACTGAAGACCGTGTCTCTCTGACACGGTCTTCAGTTCCCACAAAATCTTATACACCAACACAAAGTCCCAGTAGCTCAATTAATATTCACGCAATCGCCGAGCTTCAAACCTCTCAAGCCCTTTCAAATCTAGCATGATGGAAGGCACCACTGCACTTTAACACTGGTGCAGTTTACTGGTATATCTCTCCCTCACTACTTCTACAGTTTGAGTCAGATACTAATGGAGTTTACCCATACTTTATGGGTTGAAATTTCTTCTTTGGCACAATGGTTAAGGCCTTTACATCAAATTTTTGCATTCACTACTTTAACAAAAGCATTAAAATAAGTGGGTTAAGAACTTCGTTACTTATACAAGTTTGATACATTATAATTGTCCAATATGTTCCACAAAGAGCAAATACATGAGAAGACCCTTAACAGAGTCAATAGTGGAAGCTCCTACTTTACCTTCTGACACCATTCAAGAAAGGAAGGAGAGAGAAAACAAGGAACTACAGGCCAGTTAGCCTGACATCAGTCATTGGGGAAAATGTTGGAATCCATTATTAAGGAATTGGTAACAGGGCACTTAGAAAATCAAAATATGATTAGGCAGAGTCAACATGGTTTTATGAAAGGGAAATCATGTCTGACAAATCTATTAGAGTTTTTTTTTATTCGTTCATGGGATGTGGGCATCGCTGGCGAGGCCAGCATTTATTGCCCATCCCTAATTGCCCTTGAGAAGGTGGTGGTGAGCTGCCTTCTTGAACCGCTGCAGTCCGTGTGGTGAAGGTTCTCCTACAGTGCTGTTAGGAAGGGAGTTCCAGGAATTTGACCCAGCGACGATGAAGGAACGGCGATATATTTCCAAGTTGGGATGGTGTGTGACTTGGAGGGGAACGTGCAGGTGGTGTTGTTCTCATGTACCTGCTGCTCTTGTCCTTCTAGGTGGTAGAGGTCGCGGGTTTGGGAGATGCTGTCGAAGAAGCCTTGGCGAGTTGCTGCAGTGCATCCTGTGGATGGTACACACTGCAGACACAGTGCGCCGGTGGTGAAGGGAGTGAATGTTTAGGGTGGTGGATGGGATGCCAATCAAGCAGGCTGCTTTGTCCTGGATGGTGTAGAGCTTCTTGAGTGTTGTTGGAGCTGCACTCATCCAGGCAAGTGGAGAGTATTCCATCACACTCCTGACTTGTGCCTTGTAGATGGTGGAAAGGCTTTGGGGAGTCAGGAGGTGAGTCACTCGCCGCAGAATACCCAGCCTCTGACCTGCTCTTGTAGTCACAGTATTTATGTGGCTGGTCCAGTTAAGTTTCTGGTCAATGGTGACCCCCAGGATGTTGATTGTGGGGGATTCGGCATTGGTAATGTCGTTGAATGTCAAGGAGAGGTGGTTAGACTCTCTCTTGTTGGAGATGGTCATTGCCTGGCACTTGTCTGGCACGAATTTTGAGAATGTAACTTGCAGGGTATATAAGGGGGAACCACTGGATATCATATATTTGGATTTTCAAAAGGCATTCGAAAAGGTGCCACATAAAAGGTTGCCATGATGTGGAGATGCCGGTGATGGACTGGGGTTGACAATTGTAAACAATTTTACAACACCAAGTTATAGTCCAGCAATTTTATTTTAAATTCACAAGCTTTCGGAGGCTTCCTCCTTCCTCCTTCCACTCGTTCACCTGAGGAAGGAGGAAGCCTCCGAAAGCTTGTGAATTTAAAATAAAATTGCTGGACTATAACTTGGTGTTGTAAAATTGTTTACAAACATAAAAGGTTGTTACACAAGATAAGGGCTCATGGGGTTGGGGGTAATTAGCATGGATAGAGGATTGGTTAACAGACAGAAAACTAAGAGTTTGTATAAACGGGTCATTTTCAGGCTTGGCAGGCTGTAACTAGTGAGGTGCCTCAAGAATCAGTGCTTGGGCCTCAGCTATTTAAAATCTACATTAATGACTTAGATGAAGGGACCGAGTGTAATGTATCCAAGTTTGCTGATGATACAAAGCTAGGTGGGAGAGTAAGCTGTGAGGAAAACACAAAGAGTCTGCAAAGGGATATAGACAGGTTAAGTGAATGGGCAAGAAGGTGGCAGATGGAGTATAATGTGGGGAAATGTGAGGTTATTCACTTTGGTAGGAAGAATAGAAAAACAGAATATTTTTTAAATGGTGAGAAACTATTAAATGTTGGTGTTCAGAGAGACTTGGATGTCCTCGTACAAGAAACACAAACAGTTAGCATGCAGGTACAACAAGCAATTAGGAAAGCAAATGGAATGTTGGCCTTTATTGCAAGAGGGTTGGAGTACAAGAGTAAGGAAATCTTATTACAATTGTACAGGGCTTTGGTGAGACCTCACCTGGAGTATTGTGTACAGTTTTGGTTTCCTTATCTAAGGAATGATATACTTGTCTTCGAGGCGGTGCAGTGAAGGTTGATTATATTAATTCCTGGGATGAGAGAGTTGTCCTGTGAGGTGAGGTTGAGTAGAATGGGCCTATACTCTCTGGAGTTTAGAAGAATAAGAGGTGATCTAATTCAAACATATAAGATTATGAGAGGGCTTGAGAGGGTAGATGCTGAGAGGTTGTTTCCCATGGCCGGAGGGATTGGCCATTTAAGATTGAGATGAGGAGAAATTTGTTCACTCAGAGGGTTTGGAATTCTCTACCCCAGAGGGCTGTGGATGCTGAGTTGATGAATATATTCAAGGCTGAGATAGACAGATTCCTGGACTTTAGGGGAATCAAGGGATATGGGGATTAAGCAGGAAAGTGGAGTTGAAGTTGAAGATCAGCCATGATCTTATTGAATGGCGGAGCAGGCTCGAGGGGCCACGTGGCTTACTCCTGCTCCTATTTCTTATGTTCTTGTGTTATGGTCTCCCTTCACAATTACATCACCTTCTTCTTGCTTTCAGCTCCTAGACTTATCCTTTGTTTTTTCTCCTGGCTTTATTTTCAAAACAATCTTCTTCTAAGTGGTTCTCTTGACATCCGTGAACTTTTTTAATGACCTCATTCCAGGCTCTTTTATTCTTGGAAATTGTGTTCAGCTGGCGTGCAAAATCTTCTCTAGACTCACCTCCTGGTGCACATGCCTGGGAAATCTATGCCAGTTCCTAAAATGAAGGATACCTTTGCATAAGGGCTATTTCTATAACCAGGTCCACCTCAGCCTTGCAGCACCTGGGCTTCCTTTTTGTTTAGGTACAGATTGCATTTGATCGCAAGCCCTGCTGGTGTATCAGTGTTGCAGGGTTGTATAACGATCAAGGACTTCATTTCTGGCTTGTTCAAGTACTTAACTGTGATTACTGTCGGTTGTCCAATGATCAGATGTCTTTAACAACAGTGTTAAATCCAGATGCAGTGGATTAAAATATTCAGTGTTAATGACTCAGTGATAAATGTCTGTGGATACAAACACAAAACTATCTCAAGTGCCTTTACATCAGACAGTTCAAAAATAGAATCCCTGTTCTTTGTGCATTTGTAATGAGAAAATGAAACATTTAAACCCATTGATAAATAAATATGGCTATTTTAGTAATAGAGGACTATAATTATCTTTTTAACTTCATTAACAGTACTGCTATTAATAATCGCAAGCCAATTAGCAGTTGTTGGATGCTGATTAGTAGTTCTACAGGAGTATATTAACCAAATTCAGGCAAATGTGACCGCAAGGCAAGTCAGAAATTCAAATCTTAAAATTGCACTGCAATGTGGCTTCTGTTGAACAAATTACCTCGCTATACTAGTTATTGTGATCAGTGCAATATTCAGCCCTGATGAGCAGTTTTGCAAAACTTAAGATCCAGTTTGCAGAGAAATGTAATGCTAATCAGATCATAGAATCATAGAAAATTTACGGCCCAGAAGGAGGCCATTCGGCCCATCGTGTCTGCACCGGCCGAACATGAGCCACCCAGCCTAATCCCACTTTCCAACACTTGGTCCATAGCCTTGTAGGTCATGGTACTTCAGGTGCACATCCAGGTACTTTTTAAATGAGCTGAGGGTTTCTGCCTCTACCACCCTTTCAAGCAGTGAGTTCCAGACCCCTACCACCCTCTGGGTGAAAAAAAATTTCCTCAGCTCCCTTCTAATCCTTCCATCAATCACTTTAAATCTATGACCCCCTGGTTATTGACCTCTCTACTAAGGGAAATAGTTCCTTCCTATCCACTGTATCTAGGCCCCTCATAATTTTGTACACCTCAATTAAATCACCCCTCAGCCTCCTCTGTTCCAAAGAGAACAACCCCAGCATATCCAATCTTTCATCATAGCTAAAATTCTCCAGTCCTGGCAACATCCTCGTTAATCTCTCTCTTAACCCTCTCCAGTGCAATTACATCCTTCCTGTAATGCGGTGACCAGAACTGTAAACAGTACTCAAGTTGTGGCCTAACCAGTGTTTTATACAGTTTCAGCATAACCTCCCTGCTCTTATATTCTATGCTTTGGCTAACAAAGGAAAGTATTCCATATGCCTTCTTAACCACTTTATCTACCTGTCCTGCTACCTTCAGGGATCTGTGGACATGCACTCCAAGGTTCCTTTGTTCCTCTACACCTTTCGGTAACCTGTCATTTATTGTGTACTCCCTTACCTTGTTGGCCCTCCCCAAATGCATTACCTCACACTTCTCCAGATTGAATTCCATTTGCCACTTTTCTACCCACCTGACTAGTCCATTGATATCTTCCTGCAGTCTACAGCTTTCCTCCTCACTATCAACCACACAGCCAACTTTTGTACCATCTGCAAACTTCTTAATCATGCCCCCTATATTTAAGTCCAAATCATTAATATATATCATAAAAAGCAAGAGACCTGGTACTGAGCCCTGAGGAACCCCGCTGAAAACAGCCTTCCAGTTACAAAAACACCCGTCGACCATTACCCTTTGCTTCTTGCCACTGAGCCAATTTTGGATCCAACTTGCCACTCTTCCTTGGATCCCATGGAGTTGTACTTTTTTAAACAGTCTGCCTTATGGGACCTTGTCAAAAGCCTTGCTAAAATCTATGAAGACTGCATCAAATGGACTACCCTCATCGACCCTCCTTGTTACCTCCTCAAAAAATTCAATCAAGTTAGTCAGACACGACCCACCCTTAACAAATCCATGCTGACTGTCCTTGATTACTCCGTGCCTTTCTAAGTGATGGTTTATCCTGTCACTCAGAATTGATTCCAATAATTTGCCCACCACCGAGATTAGACTGACTGGCCTATAATTACTTGGTCTATCCCTCACTCCCTTTTTAAACAATGGTACAACATTAGCAGTCCTGCAATCCTCTGGCACCACACCTGTATCCAGTGAGGATTGGAAAATAATGGTCAGAGCCTCCATTATTTCCTCCCTTGCTTCTTTTAACATCCTGGGATACATTTTATCTGGCCCTAGTGATTTATCTATTTTCAAGACGCTAATCCCCTTAATACTTCCTCTCTCATTAAGTTTATCCCATCCAATATTTCACATTCCTCCTCCTCCTTAACTACAATGTCTGCATCATCCTCCTTAAAGGGAGTGGTAAGTAGTTTTTCTTTCCTTTTTTTTCTCATGACATTGCAGTTGTTGTTAAGCTAACTTAAGGGTTAAGTCATGGCAGGAGATCCCAGAGCCGTGTCATGTTCCTCTTGTGAGATGTGGGAATTCAGGGCTCCTTCCTGTATCCCTGATTCCTTCACCTGCGGGAAGTGTGTCCAGCTGCAGCTATTGTTTGACCGCTTGACGGCTCTGGAGCTGCGGATGGACTCACTTTGGAGCATCCGCGATGCTGAGAAAGTCGTGGATAGCACGTTCAGTGAGTTGGTCACACCGCAGATAAAAATTACTGAGGGAGATAGTGAATGGGTGACCAACAGACAGAGGAAGAGTAGGAAGGCAGTGCAGGGGTCCCCTGCGGTCATCTCCCTCCAAAACAGGTATACCGTTTTGGATACTGTTGGGGGAGATGGCTCACCAGGGGAAGGTGGCAGTGGCCAGGTTCATGGCACCGTGGCTGGCTCTGCTGCACAGGAGGGCAGGAAAAAGAGTGGCAGAGCTATAGTGATAGGGGACTCGATTGTAAGGGGAATAGACAGGCGTTTCTGCGGACGCAACCGAGACTCCAGGATGGTATGTTGCCTCCCTGGTGCAAGGGTCAAGGATGTCTCGGAGCGGCTGCAGGACATTCTGGAGGGGGAGGGTGAACAGCCAGTTGTCGTGGTGCATATAGGCACCAACGATATAGGTAAAAAACAGGATGAGGTCCTACAAGCTGAATTTAGGGAGTTAGGAGTTAAACTAAAGAGTAGGACCTCAAAGGTAGTAATCTCAGGATTGCTACCAGTGCCACGGGCAAGTCAGAGTAGGAATGACAGGATAGCTAAGATGAATACGTGGCTTGAGAGATGGTGCAAGAGGGAGGGATTCAAATTCCTGGGCCATTGGAACTGGTTCTGGGGGAGGTGGGACCAGTACAAATTGGACGGTCTGCATCTGGGCAGGACTGGAACCAATGTCCTAGGGGGAGTGTTTGCCAGTGCTGTTGGGGAGGGTTTAAACTAATGTGGCAGGGGGATGGGAACCGATGCAGGAAGTCAGTGGGAAATAAAATGGTGACAGAAACAAAAGGCAGTAAGGGAGAGTGTACAGAACATGACCGGACAGATGGTCTGAGAAAGCAGGGCAAAGACCAAGGGAAGTCTAGATTAAACTGCATTTATTTCAATGCAAGAAGTCTGATGGGCAAGGCAGATGAACTCAGGGCATGGATGGGTACATGGGACTGGGATGTTATAGCTATTACTGAAACATGGATAAGGGAGGGGCAGGACTGGCAGCTCAATGTTCCAGGGTACAGATGCTATAGGAAAGATAGAGCAGGAGGTAAGAGAGGAGGGGGAGTTGCGTTCTTGATTAGGGAGAACATCACGGCAGTAGTGAGAGGGGATATATCCGAGGGTTCGCCCACTGAGTCTATATGGGTAGAACTGAAAAATAAGAAGGGAGAGATCACTTTGATAGGATTGTACTACAGACCCCCAAATAGTCAACGGGAAATTGAGGAGCAAATATGTAAGGAGATTACAGACAGCTGCAAGAAAAATAGGGTGGTAATAGTAGGGGACTTTAACTTTCCCAACATTGACTGGGACAGCCATAGCATTAGGGGCTTGGATGGAGAGAAATTTGTTGAGTGTATTCAGGAGGAATTTCTCATTCAGTATGTGGATGGCCCGACTAGAGAGGGGGCAAAACTTGACCTCCTCTTGGGAAATAAGGAAGGGCAGGTGACAGAAGTGTTGGTGAGGGATCACTTTGGGACAAGTGATCATAATTCCATTAGTTTTAAGATAGCTATGGAGAAGGATAGGTCTGGCCCAAAAGTTAAAATTCTAAATTGGGGAAAGGCCAATTTTGATGGTATTAGACAGGAACTTTCAGAAGTTGATTGGGAGAGTCTGTTGGCAGGCAAAGGGACGTCTGGTAAGTGGGAGGCTTTCAAAAGTGTGTTAACCAGGGTTCAGGGTAAGCACATTCCTTATAAAGTGAAGGGCAAGGCTGGTAGAAGTAGGGAACCTTGGATGACTCGGGAGATTGAGGCACTAGTCAAAAAGAAGAAGGAGGCATATGACATGCATAGGCAGCTGGGATCAAGTGGATCCCTTGAAGAGTATAGAGATTGCCGGAGTAGAGTTAAGAGAGAAATCAGGAGGGCAAAAAGGGGATATGAGATTGCCTTGGCAGATCAGGCAAAGGTGAATCCAAAGAGCTTCTACAAATACATAAAGGGCAAAAGGGTAACTAGGGAGAGAGTAGGGCCTCTTAAGGATCAACAAGGTCATCTATGTGCGGAACCACAAGAAATGGGTGAGATCCTGAATGAATATTTCACATCGGTATTTACGGTTGAGAAAGGCATGGATGTTAGGGAACTTGGGGAAATAAATAGTGATGTCTTGAGGAGTGTATATATTACAGAGAGGGAGGTGCTGGAAGTCTTAACGCGCATCAAGGTAGATAAATCTCCGGGACCTGATGAAATGTATCCCAGGACGTTATGGGAGGTTAGGGAGGAAATTGCGGGTCCCCTAGCAGAGATATTTGAATCATCCACCGCTACAGGTGAGGTGCCTGAAGATTGGAGGGTAGCAAATGTTGTGCCTTTGTTTAAGAAGGGCGGCAGGGAAAAGCCTGGGAACTACAGACCAGTGAGCCTGACATCTGTAGTGGGTAAGTTGTTAGAGGGTATTCTGAGGGACAGGATCTACAGGCATTTGGAGAGGCAGGGACTAATTAGGAACAGTCAGCATGGTTTTGTGAGAGGAAAATCATGTCTCACGAATTTGATTGAGTTTTTTGAAGGGGTAACCAAGAAGATAGATGAGGGCTGTGCAGTAGACGTGGTCTACATGGACTTCAGCAAAGCATTTGACAAGGTACCGCATGGTAGGTTGTTACATAAGGTTAAATCTCATGGGATCCAAGGTGAGGTAGCCAATTGGATACAAAATTGGCTTGACGACAGAAGACAGAGGGTGGTTGTAGAGGGTTGTTTTTCAAACTGGATGCCTGTGTCCAGCGGTGTGCCTCAGGGATCGGTGCTGGGTCCGCTGTTATTTGTTATTTATATTAATGATTTGGATGAGAATTTAGGAGGCATGGTTAGTAAGTTTGCAGATGACACCAAGATTGGTGGCATTGTGGACAGTGAAGAAGGTTATCTGGGATTGCAACGGGATCTTGATCAATTGGGCCAGTGGGCCGATGAATGGCAGATGGAGTTTAATTTAGATAAATGTGAGGTGATGCATTTTGGTAGATCGAATCGGGCCAGGACCTACTCCGTTAATGGTAGGGCGTTGGGGAGAGTTATAGAACAAAGAGATCTAGGAGTACAGATTCATAGCTCCTTGAAAGTGGAGTCACAGGTGGATAGGGTGGTGAAGAAGGCATTCGGCATGCTTGGTTTCATTGGTCAGAACATTGAATGCAGGAGTTGGGATGTCTTGTTGAAGTTGTACAGGGCATTGGTGAGGCCACACTTGGAGTACTGTGTACAGTTCTGGTCACCCTATTATAGAAAGGATATTATTAAACTAGAAAGAGTGCAGAAAAGATTTACTAGGATGCTACCGGGACTTGATGGTTTGACTTACAGGGAGAGGTTAGACAGACTGGGACTTTTTTCCCTGGAGAGTAGGAGGTTTAGGGGTGATCTTATAGAAGTCTATAAAATAATGAGGGGCATAGATAAGGTCGATAGTCAAAATCTTTCCCCAAAGGTAGGGGAGTCTATAACGAGGGGGCACAGATTTAAGGTGAGAGGGGAGAGATACAAAAGGGTCCAGAGGGGCAATTTTTTCACTCAACGGGTGGTGAGTGTCTAGAACGAGCTGCCAGAGGCAGTAGTAGAGGTGGGTACAATTTTGTCTTTTAAAAAGCATTTGGACAGTTACATGGGTAAGATGGGTATAGAGGGATATGGGCCAAGTGCAGGCAATTGGGACTAGCTCAGTGGTATAAACTGGGCGACATGGACATGTTGGGCCGAAGGGCCTGTTTCCATGTTGTAACTTCTATGATTCTATGATTCTTTGCTTTCCTAATTTTCTTTTTAGTTTCACCCCTGCACTTTCTATACTCCTCTGGGCTTTCTGTAGTATTGCGTTCTCGGCGTCTGACATAAGCTTTCCTTTTCTGCTTTATCTTACCCTGTATGCTCCTTGATATCCAGGGGGCTCTAGATTTGGCAGTCCCACCCTCTTTCTTTGTGGGAACATGTTTACTCTGCATCCCTTGTATCTTCCCCACTGCTTTGACTTTGATTTACCTTCAAGTAGCTGTTTCCAGTCCACTTTTGCTAAATCACTTCCTGACTCCTGCCTTTTTATGCGCCGTTCCTCTGCTCCACCGCCTCAGCTGATCTCATGGATAAACTGGAAAAAGTCAATTGTGTTTGCGTTTGCGGATCAGGCTGGAGGGGCTCAATGGCCCACTCTTGTTCCTATGTTGTGTAGTGTTAGTGGGACTCGAAATGTAATGGTATGCATGCTATTTATTTGATATGTAAAGTGTGGTACTATGTACTTGATCTTCCTATTAACGATGTGATTGTTAGCTCAAACATTTTGTATGCATTCTTTGTGATACTAATGATTGAAAACCTGCAGGGATTGTGCTTGCAACAGAAAGTTTGTATTAAATGGGAACAACTGGTAATTCTGTATTGGAAGCAAAAGTTAGCAGGACTTGCCCAAAACAAATAGTTTGGAAAGGAAGAAGTTGATTTTACGTAACACCTTTCATGTTCTCGACACATCCCAACGTACTTCACAGCCAACAAATTGGGCTGGATTTTCCTGTGAGCAGCGAACGAACGGCACCCGCCACTTGTTAGACTTGCCCATAGACTTTTCATAGGCTTTTGCACAGCAAGTTCCTCTCATCGGGTTCTCAGTCAAATGCAGCGCCATCTCCTGGGCATCTGGGACCTGTGTGAACGAGGTAAGCAACTGTGTGTCCCCTCAATCAATCAGATTGAAGCTTCGTTAATAAGCAGAGTGGAGTCAGAACCAGGAAGTGTAAGTTAAAATAGCGAATTCAATGTCAAATCAGGTACTGAAAGCAAAATAAGGCGAGGGTAAGAAATATTGAATTGAAGGACAGAGATAAAAATGACAGAAAGAAAAAAATTTTAAAAATTTTAAAAATGTAAAATTATTCTTTTTTTAAATATCCAACAATTAAAGCCTGAAGGAATGAGACCCCATACATGTAAAAGTTAATTTTCAGTCTCAGAAAGGTTGTTTGGCAGTCATTAAGACTAAGGGTGCTTAGACTTGAAATGACTTGATGTACTTTTTTTTCGTATCCATCAGGTCACTGCAGGAACTTCACGCTGTTCCATTCATTTGAACAGGGAGCCAGCCGGCAAATGTCATTCTCGCGAAGCTTACGGAGGAGCAGGGCACCTGGTACAACAACTTTCGGATTTCCACGTTTAACTGCCATGTGCGGTTGCCAGAAGATGCTCTACCATTCACACTGAAGTAACGTGAGCCCTGTTAGCCTCTCCATTATTTTCACAGGAAAATCCGGCCCATTACTTTTGAAGTGTAGTCACTTTTAGTAGAAAGGCAAATGCAGCAGCTAATTTACACACAGCAAGGTCCCACAAACAGCAATAGGATGAATGATCTGTTATTCTGTTTTTGGTGGTGTTGGTTGAGGGATAAATGTTGGCTAGGACATTTCCATGCTCTTCTTCAAATAGTGTCATGGGATCTTTTACATGGGACTTTGGTTTGACATCTCATCCAAAAAACAGCACCTCCACCAATGCAGTACTGAACTATCAGCCTAGATTATATGCTCAGGTCCAGGAGCAGATCTTGAACCCACAACCTTCTGACTCAGAGATAAGAGTGCTACCACTGAGCTAAGTTGAGAGGTATGTGTAAAAGCATGTCGTGGTAGGCAGGACCTTCATTCTACCCATAGTTTTAATAAGTTCTTCTTTAATGTGTTTGCCTTCTTCATATTTAGACAATGATTTTCAATGATTGTCTCTAAGCGTTTATTCGTTTGTTACGTAGAAGAGTTATAAAGCAAGTCTAGCTGTGCCTAGCTTCTAAAAGATCAGTATAACATCCTTATGATCTTGTGATTCATCCTGCTAGCACTTCCCCAGTGGAGGCAGAGGTGACGGGCCCGATTTTACCAGGGGTGCGGGTTCTCGGCGGGTAGGCCAGCTAATAGTGGGTTGCCCGCGCGATCGTAGCAGGCAACACACTAATTGGATCCACTTACCTGCTCCTCCGGGTTCCCCGATGCTGATCTGCGCGTCGGGCGGGCTGCGCATGCGCAGTAAGATCTGTCAGCTGGAGGCGCTCTATTTAAAGGGGCAGTCCGCCACTGACAGATGCTGCCACAAACAGCAAAAATTACAGCATGGAGCAGCCCAGGGGGAAGGCTGCTCCCAGTTTAATGATGCCTCACCCCAGGTATCATTAGATGGGGTGAGGAGGTGGGGGAGGACAGAGATCTTCCCCCCGGCGGACGGGAGGAAGCGGCCTGCCTCTGCCACCAAGAAGGCCTGGCTCGAGGTGGCAGAGTGGGTCACCTGCGCCACCAACATATCGCCCACCTGCATACAGTGCAGGAGGCGCTCCAATGACCTCAGTAGGTCAGCCACAGTGGGAACACGTAGTCTTTCCCCTACACTCCGTCTGCCACAACACTGCCCCCAGCCCACATCTCCTTCGGCACTGCCAACACTACTCTGTCACATGACCCCTCATACCCACTCAAACCTCATCCTCATCTTACCTGCACCTACTCACCTCGCGAGTACTCACCCCGCCACTACCACGCAACCCAATCCTCATACAATCTCACGGCTCTATCCCATACTCACCCTCTCGTGCATCTCTCTCACGGCCAGCCTCACTCAACCTGCCACCACCTGTGCTGCAGCCACAGGGCATGCATCACATATGTGCAGTAGGCAGCGTAAGGCTAACGTGTCGTGAGCATGAAGGGGATGCACAAGGGTGTTTGAGGGTTTGTCATGGTTCTTACTTCTATTGAATTAAAGAACAACTCACGTCACACATTATATTGGCACCACTACTGCCATGTCTTCGCAAATCCTGTCCGGTTTGTGCAATAATGCCCGCTCTTGGGTATTCCTATGAGGACCCACCACTGATGCCACCCAGTGTGTCACTGCAGAGTGGGTGTAGGTGTATTTGCAGGGCTCTTCTGCCCAGACGACTGAGAGACATCGGGGATGTCCCCAGTTGCAGCCTGGAAGGCTGTGGAGCAGAAGTTCGGGAGCGCAGTGGTGACTTTGACAGCGACAGGTAGGAAGATGGTGCACGGGCCAGCCAGGAGCAGCTCGGCCTGAAAGAGGCTGCAGATGTCCACGGCTACATGTCGACTGACTCTGAGCCTCCGTGTGCACTGCTGCTCAGAGAGGTCCAGGAGGCTGAGCCTCGGTCTGTGGAACGTGTGGCGAGGGTAGTGCCCTCTGCGATGCATCTCTCTCTGCGGTAGCCCTCCCTCCTGCTGTACAGGTGGATGTGTCACAGCACTGTGTTGTGGAGCTCCACGTGTCAGAGGTGGACGGCTTGGATGGCGAGGCTGGTGAGGCTGTTTGCCCTCCGAGGAGGTCGTGACTGCAGCTACGGCGGCCCCCATCCGCAAGATGTGCATCTGAGGGGGTCCGCAAGGTAGGTACATGTCTCCGGACCCCGGGGTAAGTGTGCAGGTTGGTGACTTCGACCATCAGGAGGAGGGTGGTGGAGGCCAAACTTTGTCCCAAGTGTAAACAATTTTACAACACCAAGGGCTCGATTTTAGGGTCGGGTTACCTGCGGGTTTCCAGCGGGGGGGCCCCGAAAATCCCGATCTCCGATCACGTGATCGGATTCGGACGAAATCCCGGCCACTTCCGGGTACCGCGCTGACGTGCGGGGCTGCGCGCGCAAGCCCCGCTGGTGGGAATCCCGCAGGCAATTAAAGCCAGCGGGGTTCCACTTGAGAGTACTTAACTTGCTCGTTGTGGTCAGTTAATGAGCTGAAGCAGCTGTCAAAAGAGGAAGTGTGGGATTTTACGTTCAAAGCAGTCAGTTTCCCACACTGGGGGAAACAGGACCCTTCAAACCAGGCGTGTTGCAGCCAGCAGCCTGTGGCAGGTGCCAAGGTGCGCTCCACGGGGGAGCGCCCTCACCCACGCAGGAGGCCACCGCGTCACATAGGGCAACCCCTGCCCCCCACCACCCCCCGGCCAAGCCAGAGGACAGACCGACACGAAACCGCAGCCCCAGTCCGAGGACCCACACACTTACCCTGCACAACCCCTCAGATCAACACCTGCCAGTTGGGTGGTGTGTGGACACCCACGGAGGACGAAGAGCATGACCACCACCAGCAGCGTCGCAGTCCACGCCGTCCGCCGCAGAGACGTGGATCCCCCCAACACGGTGTGGTTGCACGCCCACCTGCACAGCAGGAGGGAGGGCTACCGCAGAGAGAGACGCATCGTAGAGGGCACTACCCTCGCCACAGGGTCCACAGACCGAGGCGCAGCTCCCCGGACCTCTCCGAGCAGCAGTGCACAGGGAGGCGCAGATTCGCTCGACATGTAGTCGTGGAGATCTGCAGCCTCTTTCATGCCGAGCTGCTCCTGGCTGGCCCCAGCACCAACTGCTTACCTGTCGCTGGCAAAGTCACCACTGTCCTCCACACCTTCTCCTCCGCATCCTTCCAGGGTGCAGCCGGCAACACCGCCGATGTCTCTCAGTTGTCTGCGCGGACGAGCCCTGCAAATACACCTGCACCTACTCTGCAGTAACACGATGGGTGGCATCAGTGGTGGGTCCTCATAGTGATACCCAGGAGCGGGCATTATTGGACACAATGGACAGGATTCGCGGAGACATGGCAGTGGTGGTGTCAATATAATGTGTGCTGTTTGTGGCTCTGAAATTCAATATGGGTAACACCCATGACAAACCCTCAGACACCATTGTGCACCCCCTTCATGCTGACGAGACGTTTGCCTTACCCTGCCTACTGCACATATGTGATGCATGCCCTGTGGCTGCAGCACAGGTGGTGGCAGGTTGAGTGAGGCTGGCCGTGAGGGAGATGCACGAGAGGGTGAGTATGGGATGGAGCCATGAGATTGTATGAGGATTGGGTCGCGTGTTAGTGGCAGGATGAGTACTGGCGAGGTGAGTAGGTGGAGGTAAGATGAGGATGGGGTGTGAGTGGGCATGAAGGGTGATGTGACAGAATAGTGTTGGCGGTGCCGAAGGAGATTTGGGGTGGGGGCAGTGTTGTGGCAGACGGAGTGTAGGGGAAAGACTTCGTGTTCTCACTGTGGCTGACCTACTGCGGTCATTGCAGCGCCTCCTGCACTGTATGCAGGTGGGCGATATGTTGGTGGCGCAGGTGACCCCCTCTGCCACCTCGAGCCAGGCCTTCTTGGTGGCAGAGGCAGGCCGCTTCCTCCCGCCCGCCGGGGGGAAGATCTGTGTCCTCCCCCTCCTCCTCACCCCATCTGATGATACCTGGGGTGAGGCATCATTAAACTGGGAGCAGCCTTCCCCCTGGGCTGCTCCATGCTGCAATTTGTCCCATTGGTTGCAGCATCTGTCAGTGGAGGACTGCCCCTTTAACTAGAGAGCCTCCAGCTGACAGATCGTACTGCGCATGCGCAGCCCGCCCGACGCGCAGGCCAGCGCCGTGGACCCCGGAGGAGCAGGTAATTGGATCCTATTAGTGGATTGCCTGCTACGATCGCGTGGGCAACCCACTAATTTCGCCGTTCGCGTTTTCGACGCTCCCGGAGGACCACCCGCTGGGAACCCGCAGGCCTGCTAAATTCGAGCCCCAAGTTATAGTCCAGCAATTTTATTTTAAATTCACAAGCTTTCGGAGGCTACCTCCTTCCTCAGGTGAACAGAGTGACAGAGCGGCCTCCTACAATGGCTGAGGGTCTCCCCCCCCCGCACCTGTCAAATGGACCTTTGCAGCTGCCACAGGCTGACGGCTGCAACACGTCCATTTCAACTGGGACTGTTTCCCCCAGTGTGTGAAACAGTCCCATGTTTATCCAAAATCACACACAGTCCCTTAATCAGGCCAATGACCTGAACAAGCAAAGTAAATACACTCAAGTGGCATCACGCTGGCTTTAATTGCCTGCGGGATTCCCACCAGCGGGGGCTGCGCACGCACCCCCGCACATCAGCGCGGAACCCGGAAGTGGGCGGGATTGTGGCGCGATCCGGACCCGCTCCAGGATTTCGCGATTTTCGGGGCCCCCCCCGCCGAGAACGCACCCGATAGTGGTTGCTAAAATCGGGCCCGACATCTGTGAGCCATCATAAATATTAATGTCCATCAATGAAACACTGGATGGCATTAAAATAAATAGCTCCACCTAGATTATAAGAATAGGGTTAAACCCACCTCAGTCATTAATAAATCATTCCAGCAATAAACTTTAAAAATACATCATTAAAAATTAATGAATCCAGTTACATATTTTCAAACTGCAGTGTTTTAATACTTGTCATTTCATATTTGTTTCCAGGATTTTTGAAGATGTAACCACTCTGACTATGAAGGTAAAGGTGATGCCAGACCAGTTAAACTGTAGAAATGATGGAGTTAATAGCTAGTGTTTTTCATATCCTCAGGACATCGCAAAGCACTTAACAGCCAATCTGTAATTGTAATCATTGTTGTTATGTAGGCAAATATAGCGGTCCATTTTCACACAGAAAGGTCTCACAAAAAGCAAATGAGAGAAATGACCAGTCAATCTGTTTTTGGTGGTGTTGGTTGGTCAATTCATATCATAGATCAAGCAGCTGACATGGTTACAGGCATGAATGCCTAGTGGTCAAAAATCAGGAATTAAAGGTGTATTGTCATCAGGTCTATTAGGGAGAGCAAAATTCCTGGTTATAAACAACAAACACTAAATCTACATTACTATTACAGCATTGGACTGTAGTTCTACTGTAGTCTTTTATTTTGTTTAAACAGTGAGATCTTTAGCTGTTAAGAATTCACTGCCTTTGCAGACTGGAAAATTTCTCTTGTCCCATTACAGTTAGAAATTCCGCTCACCATGACAGAAACCTTGACAGTACAACTTAAAGATTGAGTGAGGTTTCTGTGGGTTTATCAACTTTAATAGTTATCTTTGATAGCTGTCAAATGCTGCATCTGTGTAATTACCTCTTAAATCCTGTCATAAAGGTAAAAATTTTTTTTATGGTGAGTAGCCGTATCATTGAAGCAAAGTGCTGACTTTCAATTCAATGTCACTTGAATCTGACAGCTATAGGTTTGCCAATGCTTTAGGTAGGTTAGAAATAGCCCATCTTATTCTGCTATAAATGTACCTCCTGTCAGCCGTCACAGTTAGTGAAACAAAATAAAACCAGAATCAACGAGTGCCATTTGAAATGAGTAATTTTCTTTCATTTTATATAACTTTTAAAATGCATTTGATATGATAACCCTGAAAATGCCTGTTACATTTAGAATTCTCTGATTCTTTTGTCCCCTAACCTTTTGCATAGACTACATGGGGGCGATTTTCGTCTTGTTACTGCCCCATTTGCGCTAAAAAATGGGGCAGTAGCAGAACCAAAATCAAGCGGCCAGTAGTCGCTCGTTGTGTTGCTCGATTTTTGGGCCAACCTGCAGAAACAGATGGGAGATAAATATGAAAGGTCATCGACCTAAAACATTAAACCTTCCTTCCTCTCTCCACAAATGCTGCCTGACCTGCGGAGTGTTTCCAGCATTTTCTGTTTTTGTTTAAAGTGTACACCTTTTTTTCCACTCATTAGAAGTGACAATCATTTATGTTTAGGCAATATTAGCAGATGAATACTCCCATACGACTTTTCCATGCCCATTATTATAAAGCAGGCATTAACCCGCTTACCTTAAATGAGTTAAAGCATCCGGTAAAATAGCGAACAAAGGAATGTGATATGAACTCATTAAGTGTTCACTAATATCAGCAACAATAATTTCTAGGCTCTTCTTTTATATGGGTTTGCAATGTGTGCAATTTATCGATTAAATATTTATAACATACATTTAAAAATAGCAAATATTTGTTATGCAGTCATGTGATGTGACGTCCACCTCCTTTCGTATTATTGAAATCCCTATAATAAAGGGTAGAAGCTATTTGAGTTGTGGAAACCCCGGATATTATGAGCTCCTTTAGTCAGTCATAGACTCCTAGAATCAAACAGCACAGTAGGAGGGCATTCAGCCCATCGTGTCTGTGCTGGCTCTTTGAAAGAGCTATCCAATTCGTCCCATTCCCCAGCCCTTTCGCATAGTCCTGCAAAATCTTCCTATTCAACCACATATTCATTCATGCAGCTACTGAAAGCCGATACCTCCAATAACTTTAAGAATGAAATGTGGTTGCTGCACATGTTGGTATTGAAAGCAGCGTTGATATTTATAGCATCTGAGCTTTGCATTCCCTATAAATACTGCCATTGATTTTAACAGCAGCATCCAAATTGTAAGCAAGCTTTCCTTTTGCTTTTTTCAACATTTGGAGTTCTAATTCAGAAATATTATGGTGATATAAAATCATTTTAATGTAGTGATTGCGCTCCAAATACTCAAACAGTTCAGTATTGAGTGACAGTCCTAGTGAAATGATAGTGTACCTTTGGAGCCCTTGCTTCAGACACCAGAATGGTCATCGCAATATCATTAAACCAACGGTATTGTTTTTCTCAAACAATCATTTGAGAGAAATAACAAAATAGGGGTGCACTATTTCAATCTTTATCATTATGTAGCTGAAGTGTTCTGTTTCCTTTGAAAATTATTTAAGTTATTATGACTGACAGATTTCTGAAGAAATCTGTTTCTAAACCATTCAACAGGCATCCCATCTCACTCTGTAAAATACAATAAAATTCACAAATGCAGCCATGTTCAAAATGGCAAATAAAGGAAAAAAGATCAGAAATTAAAGATTGATGTAAGGTATGTAAAGAGTGACGATTTCAATCAATGGAATGAACGTTACATCCTGTTGATAGAGAAAAAAATGCAAACATCATTACTTATGCACACTGCTTTTTTATTTGTACACTTAATCCTCTGAACACTGAGATAGAATTTGTGCATCAAATGCAGATATTTTACATTTTGAGTGTATTGAAATAATATTGTGAATGAAGAAATGCTTTCAAGTTTTCAGTTCTATTTTGTTAATTAATATTCAGCAAAAGAGTTTTTACGACAAATCGTTCTTACAACTGCAACATATAGAAGATGTACATTCACATTTAGTGGGATTATATACAAGTAAAACATTGATAAATGCACCAACGTGTAAAGTATTGAACCGAACAGGACAGGACTCGGGTTCGATTGCTGGGCTATGGTGAGTCTCAGCTGAGGTGCTACTACAGGTAGTACAATTGGTCTCAGCGTTCCTCGACTAGGGAGGGGACAAAAATCAACTATAGTTCCTGATCTTAATTGCTATCCGGTGACTCGTGCTGATTAGACATGTTTATGTCGATATCAGGTCAAGACAAAATCAGGTTTGGCAGAGGTGCCCCCTGTGGTTGAACATACTAAACTTGTTGTAACTGAGGGCCCGGATCTCCGAATAAGGGTATGGCCCTTAAAGAAGACTCCTCTTTAAAAAGAGGGGTATAGCCCTTTTAAGAGACATCACCTTTAAGAAGTAAGTGAGGCTGGAAGGAGTGAAGACCTTCCCCAGTTAGGTGATTGTGAAACGGTGAGGCACAAGAGAAATTGTGCTGAAACAGGGTCCCTTGAACACAGCCCCTGAAGAGGAAGTTGGAAGGCAGCTGGGGCTGGCCTGGGGCTCAGAGACCTGAAAGAAGCTGATGAGCTGAAAGGCAGTTGCAAGGCAACTGCGGACAGCTGAAAGAGCCTGGGACTGGGAAGGTGTACTAGGTATTGCCAAAGGTATTGTGTGTTGGGAAAGTGTGCTAGGTGTTGTCAAAGGTACTGTAGTGTGACTTTGTGTGGAGTAAATTCAAAGACAAATGTTTTGAGGTATGAATTGGTCAAGGACTATTGTTTGTCATGTGAAGAAGATTATGAGCTGGTAGGACCCTGTGACACTGTACATGAAGAATAAATAGCCTCCTGGGCAAGGCACTGGAGGGATGTCAGTACTGTATCCTAGCATAAATCAATGTCTTTAGGAGAGCAGAAGAGAAAATTGGAATTAAAACATGAAATAGAATGGCACTGCATAAATCATAAACAATCTGGGCACAAGAAACTGTGTCATTGCATTGTAAGTTGCTTATTTTCTATAATGCACAATGTCTCAATTTGTATCCTCCACTTGAATCCATAAACCCTTTCCTAAGACATAATATTCTGTTATATCAATGATATATTTGATGCAGTCTGCCTTTTTTAACATGTACTTTGCTAATAACACACATTTGAACGTACGAGAACATTTTTGTTAATTTAAAAATTGATCTTGTTTTATTCTGCAGAGATGGTTTTGTGGCTTAAAACATTGGTGAAGCAGTGGAATGAAGTGATATGGAATAGAATCCCATTGTATATTTGTGCAGATCATTGTTCAAATCAGAGAACTCCCATTGGCTCTCAGCTGTCTATCACCACTAGCTACTGAACCTGTTCATGTTCTTCTGGGCCGATTCTTCAACATTAGCAGTGTCATTATCAACATCTCTGGGACACCCGCTATCCGTCCTTGGACACCCGCTATCCGTCCTTGGACACCCGCTATCCGTCCTTGGACACCCGCTATCTGTCCTTGGACACCCGCTATCCGTCCTTTCCTGATTGCAAAGTTATGAAGCATGCAACATCCTATCACAATTCACGCAACGGTGATGGGCGCATACTACAAGGAACCTTGGGACCTATCCAGACACTTATGTCTTCCTTTTAAGCATCCTAATGGCTTTCTCAATTCTAATTCTTGTCTTATTCTGTGCTTCACTCTAGCACTCATCTGCAGCACTGGTAGTCCTACAAAGTGGAGTCAAGAGCCATGAGAGTAACAGGTATTCCTTGGTACCTAGCAGTCATTGTGCCCCTTGCCCCTGCTATTGAAATAGAGCTGAGACACTGCATTGGTGAAGTAAAAAAGCAACATGACAGCTTCCAGCATATTGTGAATTCATGTGTAGGAAACTGTGTCTATGGTTGGAAATGGCTTGCACATTTAGGGATTGGAAGCCTTTGCAGTTGATGTAAATATGGGATTTATATTTGGGGGGTACAATCAATTTTCCTCACAACCCTGAGGAATCCTGCTATTTTGAAAAAAATATTTCCCTCTCAGTCAAATGTCTGGGACCATTATCAAAGTGTATAAACTGAGTTGCTCTGGTAAATAGAGCATTGGTGACTTGCCTTATAAGTGAATTGTCTGATCTAGCAAACATCCCCTGTGGCTTCCTGGAATGATCCTGTAACAATAAAGGTTGAGAGCTGTGGTGACTTTCTCTGCCACAGTCAGAACTATGCATGCTGTGGATCTTGGTTGCAGATCTGGCTCCAGTAACAAACCAAGTTTTACCAAAGCTTCCTGAGATACAGCTCATGATAAAGATCTTGGAAAGCATGCCTGGGTTTTGAAGCTTTCAGATGTTTGCTCCCTAATTCCTCTTCAGTACAAACCTCTCTGTGGGTAATCGCAAACGTAGTTGAAGGCTTGCTGAATAAAATGGTGCAAGAATTTTGCAGATAAGAACATAAGAAATGGGAGCAGGAGTAGGCCAATCAGCCCCTCGAGCCTGCTCCGCCATTCAATAAGATCATGGCTGATCTGATCCTAACCTCAAATCTAAATTCATGTCCAATTTCCTGCCCGCTCCCCGTAACCCCTAATTCCCTTTACTTCTAGGAAACTGTCGATTTCTGTTTTAAATTTATTTAATGATGTAGCTTCCACAGCTTCCTGGGGCAGCAAATTCCACAGACCTACTACCCTCTGAGTGAAGAAGTTTCTCCTCATCTCAGTTTTGAAAGAGCAGCCCCTTATTCTAAGATTATGCCCCCTAGTTCTAGTTTCACCCATCCTTGGGAACATCCTTACCGCATCCACCCGATCAAGCCCCTTCACAATCTTATATGTTTCAATAAGTTCGCCTCTCATTCTTTGAGAACTCCAATGAGTAGAGTCCCAATCTACTCAACCTCTCCTCATATGTCCGCCCCCTCATCCCCGGAATGAACCAAGTGAACCTTCTAGGATACTTGAAGGCAATCCTGAGAAATTGCCAAAAGTCTGGAAAAACAATCTCGCCTTCAGCAACTTCCCTTTAAAAAACAACTTACACCTTGATGAGGAAGTTCCGGAAACTGTTCCTGCTATATAGTGGTACACAATTAGAAGGGCACGAGGAAATGCAGAATGGATGTTACATATGTCTGCCACTGAGAGGGTGGGCACTTCCTTAGCTGCCTCTAAAACCTGCCGGAATTTGTGACGTAGCATTTTTGAGTCAGAAACCCATCAGATCCAGGGCCCGACCCCAAATCCTTTTATGCATCACAGGCACAAATATTATCTTCTGGCCTCCCCCTACCCAGGAATTTTGGGGCCTATGTCTTTAAATTCTGGCGTGGGACTTGAGTCAATAATTTTTTGACACAGAGGTAAAGGTGCTATTACACTCAAATACTGATCTGGCAAGAAGATTACTGACTAATATCGAGGAGAACCCTATTAACCTTTATAATGTTTGACATTTTTATTGTAAGAAAGAAGAAATTTACATTACATTAATTCTAATAAGAAATATTACTAGCATTTATCAAAAATAAACTGACATGATCTATGAGTATCTGGTACACTAGAGCCTGGATAAATACACCATTCCAATTATTCAGCTCAAGCATATTACTAGAATATTTATTCTCCATTCATTTACATTCTACAACGGTCCTGCTCTATTGTAATGATGTCAACATCTATTATTTCTGTTGTTAGTGTGTTGAACAAAACACTGGGTAAATTGGGTTACCTGAAAAAAATGAACCTTCACTCATGCTTTTTGGCCCTCACTCTCTTCATTTTCACCTCGATCATTCCCTCAGCTGTCTCTTTGCTTGTTCTGATTTCTCTGACCATTAGTCTGGAGATGGTCAAACAGTAAATTTTCTTGATAACCAATTGAACTTTGCCTTCGATAGTTCCAAGGCCCTTATTTAAATGTTAGTAATGAAGGCTCATCATGCTATCGACATTTCAACCTCCTTTTTGGTGTGGAGATGCCGGTGATGGACTGGGGTTGACAATTGTAAACAATTTTACAACACCAAGTTATAGTCCAGCAATTTTATTTTAAATTCACAAGCTTTCGGAGGTTACCTCCTTCCTCAGGTGAACGATGTGGAAATTAAATCCTCGAAATGAAATCGCATTTATAATTCACAGAACAATGCTTGGTGAGTACAGACAGTTTTTTCAACTGCCCGTTGCCAAGGCAATCAGTGTGCAGACAGACAGGTGTTACCTGCCAGGTCTCAGAATATACAAATCACCAAAAAAAAAACAACAAACAAAAAAAAACAGAGATAGAGAGGTCGAAACATAGAAAAGACAGCAACTGACCTGTTATATTAAAAACAGATAACATTTGTTCGCTGGTGGGGTAACGTGTAGCGTGACATGAACCCAAGATCCCGGTTGAGGCCGTCCTCATGGGTGCGGAACTTGGCTATCAATTTCTGCTCGACGATTTTGCGTTGTCGTGTGTCTCGAAGGCCGCCTTGGAGTACGCTTACCCGAAGGTCGGTGGATGAATGTCCATGACTGCTGAAGTGTTCCCCAACTGGGAGGGAACCCTCCTGTTTGGCGATTGTTGCGCGGAGTCCGTTCATCTGTTGTCGCAGCGTCTGCATGGTCTCGCCAATGTACCTTGCTCTGGGGCATCCTTTCCTGCAACGTATGAGGTAGACAACGTTGGCCGAGTATCAGGAGTATGAACCATGCACCTGGTGGGTGGTGTCCTCTCGTGTGATGGTGGTATCTGTGTCGATGACCTGGCATGTCTTGCAGAGGTTACCGTGGCAGGGTTGTGTGGTGTCGTGGACGCTGTTCTCTTGAAAGCTAGGTAATTTGCTGCGAACGATGGTCTGTTTGAGGTTGGGTGGCTGTTTAAAGGCGAGTAGTGGAGGTGTGGGGATGGCCATAGCGAGGTGTTTGTCGTCATTGATGACATGTTGAAGGCTGCGGAGAACATGGCGTAGTTTCTCCGCTCCGGGGAAGTACTGGACGACAAAGGGTACTCTGTTGGTTGCGTCCCGTGTTAGTCTTCTGAGGAGGTCTATGCGATTTTTCGCTGTGGCCCGTCGGAACTGTCGATCGATGAGTCGAGCGTCATATCCCGTTCTTACTAGGGCGTCTTTCAGCGTCTGTAGGTGTCCATCGCGTTCCTCCTCGTCTGAGCAGACCCTGTGTATTCGCAGGGCCTGTCCATAGGGGATGGCCTCTTTGACGTGGTTAGGGTGGAAGCTGGAAAAGTGGAGCATCGTGAGGTTGTCCGTGGGCTTGCGGTAGAGTGAGGTGCTGAGGTGCCCGTCTTTGATGGAGATTCGTGTGTCCAAGAAAGAAACTGATTCTGAGGAGTAGTCCATGGTGAGCTTGATGGTGGGATGGAACTTGTTGATGTTATCGTGTAGTCTCTTTAGTGATTCCTCGCCGTGGGTCCATAGAAAGAAAATGTCGTCGATGTATCTGGTGTATAGTGTTGGTTGGAGGTCCTGTGCAGTGAAGAAGTCCCGCTCGAACTTGTGCATGAAAATGTTGGCGTATTGGGGTGATAGGCCAGTTATCTCTTGGCAAATCGGATATGCCTTCTTTAAGATTCATCATTGGATTAGTCAATAGAAAATATTAAGTAGTTCATTGCTTTCCCTCATAATTATTTCAAATTACAGTTCATATATGCAATGTATCTTTGAACTTGGATGTCATTTTATGACTGTAATGTATTTTTACCACTGACCTTGCCCAGTGTGTAGATAATTATACATCTTCCATGTTCCAAATGACAGACTTGGGTATTAATTAGTATTTTCATTATGTTTAATTCTTTGATCTAATTAGAGTTAAAGAATACATTCTGAATCACCTGCATTTATTGTCAATGATAAACTACTCTTTAATTAAAAATCTCCTACCAACTTGCAATATGTACACATCTTGGAAGATGACATTTAATATAATTGCATTGCTAAATGTTTGAAGGAGAATAAATGTGTGGATATAGAGAACATTTCTTTAATTGAGTGTTAGGTGCATAAAATAATAAATGTATTCTTTTGAACGTCATTCAAAAAAGCCTTCTTTTTTAAATGTTGGGCAATGCTGGCAAGACTGCATTTAATGCCCATCCCAAATTGCTCTGAGGAGGTGATAGTGGACCTTCTCCAACCACTGCAGCCATTGCAATGATAATGCTCCTACAATGGTGTTTAAATAAGGAATTCCTAGGATTTTTGATTCAGTGACAATGAAGGAAGAACAATACATGTCCAAGTTAGGACTTGAAGGGGAACTTGAGAGGTGATAGTATTCCCATGACATTGCTGCTATTGTTCTTCTTTTGTAAACAATTTTACAACGCCAAGTTATAGTCCAGCAATTTTATTTTAAATTCACAAGCTTTCGGAGGCTACCTCCTTCGTCAGGTGAACGATGTGAAAAAGAAATCCTCGAGATGAAATCGCATTTATAAATCACAGAACAATGCTTGGTGATTACAGACAGTCTTTTCAACTGCCCGTTGCCAAGGCAATCAGTGTGCAGACAGACAGGTGTTACCTGCCAGGTCTCACAGAATATACAAATCACCAAAAAAAAAACAACAAACAAAAAAAAACAGAGATAGAGAGGTAGAAACATAGAAAAGACAGCAACTGACCTGTTATATTAAAAACAGATAACATTTGTTCGCTGGTGGGGTAACGTGTAGCGTGACATGAACCCAAGATCCCGGTTGAGGCCGTCCTCATGGGTGCGGAACTTGGCTATCAATTTCTGCTCGACGATTTTGCGTTGTCGTGTGTCTCGAAGGCCGCCTTGGAGTACGCTTACCCGAAGGTCGGTGGATGAATGTCCATGACTGCTGAAGTGTTCCCCGACTGGGAGGGAACCCTCCTGTTTGGCGATTGTTGCGCGGTGTCCGTTCATCCGTTGTCGCAGCGTCTGCATTGTCTCGCCAATGTACCATGCTCTGGGGCATCCTTTCCTGCAACGTATGAGGTAGACAACGTTGGCCGAGTCACAGGAGTATGAACCATGCACCTGGTGGGTGGTGTCCTCTCGTGTGATGGTGGTATCTGTGTCGATGATCTGGCATGTCTTGCAGAGGTTACCGTGGCAGGGTTGTGTGGTGTCGTGGACGCTGTTCTCTTGAAAGCTAGGTAATTTGCTGCGAACGATGGTCTGTTTGAGGTTGGGTGGCTGTTTAAAGGCGAGTAGTGGAGGTGTGGGGATGGCCATAGCGAGGTGTTTGTCCTCATTGATGACATGTTGAAGGCTGCGGAGAACATGGCGTAGTTTCTCCGCTCCGGGGAAGTACTGGACGACAAAGGGTACTCTGTTGGTTGCGTCCCGTGTTAGTCTCCTGAGGAGGTCTATGCGATTTTTTGCTGTGGCCCGTCGGAACTGTCGATCGATGAGTCGAGCGTCATATCCCGTTCTTACTACCTAATTGTTCTTCTTGGCAGCAAAGGTTGCTGGGCTGGGAGGTTCTATCAAAGTAACCTTGGTGAGTTGCTACAATGCATTCTATACATAATTCACTGTTAGGGATCAAGCCATCCTGGATGGTGTCGAGCTTCTTGAATGTCATGGCAGCTGCACCAATCCAGGCAAGTGGTGGGCATTCCATCACACTCCCAACTTGAGCTTGTAGATAATGGAAAAACTTTGAGGGGTCAGGTTGTGAGCCACTCATTGCAGAATTTCCAGCTTCTGCCCTGCTCTTGTAGTTATGGTGTTCATGTGGCTGGTTCACTTATGCTTCTGGCCAAGATGTTAATGGTGGGGGATTCAGCAATGGTGGCGTCATTGAAGGTCAGAGTGATATGGCTGGGTTTTCTCTTGTTGGAAATGATCATTACCTTCCACTTATGTGATGCCAATGCCAGTTATGTGATGTCAATGTCACTTATCAATTCAGACCAGGTACAACTGGCTTGGACTATTTCATTATCAGAGGAGTTGTGAATGGAGCTGGACACTGTGGAATCATTGTCAACCAGCCCCACTCCTGCCTTATGATGGATGGAAGGCCATTAATGAAGCGCTTTAAATTGTGTGGGCCAAGAATGCTTCACCGGGAAACTCCTGCAGTGTTATCCTGGGACTGAGATGATAGGCATTCAACAACCACAACTATCTTCCTTTTGGTTACGTATGACTCCAACCACTGGAAGATTTTCTTTTTAACTCCCATTGACCTCAGATTTGCTCATGATCCTTGGTTCTGTATTCAGTTGACTGTTGCTTTGATGTTGAGGACACTGCTCTCATACATTTAAAAGCTAGAAATTAGAACCCTTCCACTGGTACTGAAAAAAAAGCTTGCAAAATTTCTAAAAATTGGAGTTTCTTTGATGGCTCAAGTGGACTGTCCATTTTAGAACTGAGCCTAATTGAGCAGGAAGGGCGTCACTTAGATCCCCTCCCTGTGTTGTAACCTAATTCTAGTCCTCAACGTTAGTACTGAAATGTTAACTTAAAGGGACAGTTTGATACTTTTCTTGTGGCTTGTCCCGATGCCTTGGATTTTTGGATGTTCTTTTCTAGACAATTTCCATTTCATTTACTTTTAATCTCCTCTGTATTATCCTAATAGTGCATTTATACTGTATTAATCAGCTTTACACTTATATGATTTTGAGGACTGTGCGAGTTGGCAGCACCAAGCTATGCTGCCCGTTCATATCACCCTCAACTGGGCAACAGCAAAGCTGATTCTAAAGTAGCATTGTCTGAATTAGTGTAAATATCTGGTAATACAAGTGGATGGGCAACTAAGAGTGCTATTCATTATGGATTGCAACTAAAAGTTTTACAATAAAGCTGTTCTTTTTCAAAAGTCTTCTGTGCTATAAAATTTGATCGTTTTATTCCTGAATCAAGCTTGCAATGTTATAACATACTATGAAGTCACTTCAAGCCTATAATCTAATACTGGGGTTCAGAAGACATTTTAAAACTGTTCAGACTTTGCACTTGTGACTTATAATGTAGTTGGTAAGCCTCAACTAGATTATAGCTTTACAGCTTATTCCAAGGTATCTATTTCTGCATGAATGATGTATTGTTATAATCTTTGATGCAATTGTTGTGCCATCTATCAAGGCATCTCACCGTATAACAATGATTTTCATTTGATTTGGGTTTATATGGTTTAATGGTTGGATACTGGATTTTTCAACCTAAGTTTCCTGGTTTAGATTCCAATTCACAAAAGCTCCTACATCAGTAATTCCCTTGAGCAAGGGACTCGCCACAAACTTTTCAGTCTACTCAGCTGTCACTCTGGTACCAGCATTGCTGAGAAGTTAGCTGGAGCCCTGAATGAATGCATGGTCCCATGTCCAGGAACTGTGCACTCCTGGTTCCAGGAATATAATCAATTTCATTTGCAAAACCATAATAAATGAATAAATACACAATTATCTTCCATTATAATAGATTAATTTCATAAACTTTTCACATTTGATTGGTTTGTTTTTCTTTTCAACAAACTGTTTATCCAAATTATTTTTTACATTTTATTATTGACCTTTTAAAAAAAAAATCAATTAGTGCATCTAATTAAATTGTCCCAAAGTGATTGTATTTCTCATTATTACATAAGTAAGATGCACCACAATTGCTAAAGTGATCCTATGACATTTATTCTATGGCATATCATATTATTGTCATAAAGAATATCTCCCCTAATGAGCTCTTGTACTTAATTAGAGCCTATCCAAATGGCAGTGAGACTCCAATTTAAATGCAGTAATTTGGGAACATTGCACAAATCAGAAGAATATATTTGAGGAGGTTGCCACTTAAAAGTTCCCGATTAAAATTTCATACTAATTACTAGAGCTGTTAAATTCATCCACATTGACAGATTTTAGCAGTTTTTTTAATTAACTCTCTGAGGTGTTTTGCTGTATCATAGCCAGCAATCTGCCAATGGCAGAAAGATTTTGTTGTTGGAAATCTGAACATTCTTTCTGTTAGAACTGATATAGCATAATTTGACTGCCTTAAGTTTGAGTAACTTCTTTAGTACCATCTCTCATTGAAAGTAACCCCTACTTAACTGTTCTACACCTCTGGTGGTTCTACAGTTTAGGCAGAACACTGGAATCATGTAGGAATCAATTAGGTGCTGTAATGGGGGACTTTTGGGTACTTGTGGATAGATGAACTAAAATGGGCCGAATGGCCTTCCTCATCAGTGAGTATCTTGTGGTAATATCTACCTCACCAATGAGAATGGGGAGTGAACAGAAGAGTGCGATTTGACTAAGTGGCTCAGGTGGAACAAAACATGGCATGTTTCTATGCTGTAACATTCTATGATTCTTTCCATTTGTTTCATGCATATTCAAAAGAGAACGAGAGTGAGAACTCCAAGACATAAGGCTTAGATATACTGGCCTAGGTTTTCCAATTGTAGTGCTGCTGGTAACCCATTTATTTAACAGGTTGCTGGCAGCATTCCAGTTGGAAAACGTAAGTTATGGTGTGTGTAAATCATCAAAATTAATAGTCAAATTCCGTTTTATTTTTCCAAAATACTGGTCAATACCTTTACTGTGAAAACTAATTAACATTTAGATAACATGGAATAAAAATGAATTCATTTCGGGTGTAATATATGTAAGAATATAGATATGTTTTTAAATTACTTCTAATACAGAACAGGATAGGCACATACAGGTTATTAAATAAATAAGCTAGGTGAATAAAGTGGAGCTAAAAGGGTTGTTAAGATTAAAACACATAGGCTTTTAAAACACAGGCTTTTCATCACAGCAGGGGGGAAGTGTAAGAGAGGAGATTACTGCAATATTAAAAGGCAATAGTTTGCTACAGAGCATACATCAAAGGTTTGTACAACAAAGCAATGGCTCTGGAAAAGCAATGATAGGAAGGAACAGTATGGTATGAAAAGACATGAGGCCCCTCATCCCTGTCTAGCAATCTGTTCAAAGAACTGGAAGTCATAAAACACCCCATAGTGTTGCATCCAGCAGGAAGTAAAAAATGGTATAAAAAGAGATTCAACATTTGACTCTGTAGGAAATTTGCTTTGATGACAAGACCAGGTACGTGAATAGGCTTGGGTAAGCCATTCTCGTGATTTCCCCCTAGAAGTTCTCTGCACGGATGGTTTCAGACATGGGATGTGTACTATACCGAATGAAATGTGAAACGATGAATGTTTTGAAGCAAGAATAAATGAAGTTAATTTTCAGACATATTATTGTCTCTAGCTTTATGAATCTGTTAAAAGGATAAGGAAGGAATTATCCTAACATTTTGGCGCACCGCGGCGATAGCTAAGACTAGTAGTTGTTTGAAGATCAAATCTGGGAACAGCCAGCTCCAATTTGATTGAACTCATATGGTAATAGCAGGGGTAAATTCATTCATTTTGGATATTTGAACGATGGAACTGTTAGGAGCACTTGTAAACCAATATCCTGCTCGGCATGGTGGCGGACTCCCAGAGATTGGATATCTTATGGGACAAACCGAATCTCTAGATGAGTTAGTGGAGCTCTTTAAGGATAGGCCTGAGACCACTGTAGTATACTGTGGCCAAAGCACTGTTTGGCAGAATGCATTGTTTGATGAAAGAGTTAAAGGTAAAAGGAAATAAGCATAATCAGTTCGAAATAGAAGCACAGGAGATGGAAATCCAGCAACTTAGAGATAAGATTGTTGACCAACACACAACAAAGCTTGTTCAGAAGCATTTATAGTTTCTGTAGAAAGGGACACCCTCAGAACTAAGTGAAAAGGGAAAATGTGAGAGGTGTAAAGATGGTCTGGAAGATACAGGAGTGAGAGGCAGTTGTAATGATTCAGCAACCGAGAAATTTACTGGGACTTTCAACAGGTTCCTCAGTGCCCCCTTCCCCATGTACTCGATGCCATTACACCCCTTTCTTTGCTCAACAGAGAGAAAGGCAAGTAATTGTGCAAGAGGTTGAGAAGTCTGTATTAGCCCTTTCACAGCAAACAGAGGCTGTGAAGCAGTTATGTAACAATTCCTTCATTAGATATGCGAAGAGTAAGAACTGGTTTAGGAAGAGAAAGAAATTGGAAGCCAGCAGCAAACTTCAGAGACTAAAGATGAGAAAACAGGATTGAAGTAAAAGACTAACAGACTTTCTTTTGTGTTTCATGTACTGTCCCTTTAAATATGTGTCCTGATTTCTGCAGTTCTCATGCTGCAGTGTCTCTCAGACCTAAAAGCAGTTTAACCCTCTATAGTTCCTACTGTTGATATTAGGTGTAATGTAAACATTTTGATCATTGTCTTTTCTATGAGCATATGGTCAATTGATAATTGTTTTCTCTATATATGTGTACAAATGTTATTTTACGACATTGAGTCCTTCTGTTTTTCGGTCTGAAACCTGAAATGTAGAGACAATGGGCATCATTTTAGCACCCGCTATCGGGTGCGTTCCTGGCAAGGGGGCTCCGAAAATCGGAGAATCCCGGAGCGGGACCGGAGCCCGGCTCCAACCCGCCCACTTCCGGGTTCCCCACTGACGCGCCGGCGTGCGCGCGCAGCCTCTGCTGGTGGGAATCCCGCAGGCAATTAAAGCCAGCGGGGTTCCACATGAAGGTATTTATTTTGCTTGTTCAGGTCATTAACTGACCTGATTAAGGGATTATGTGAGGAGGGGTGAGATTTTATAGCAAACTGGGACTGTTTCCCACACTGGGGGAAACACTCCCAGTTCAAATGGACCTGTTGCAGCTGTCATCCTGTGGCAGCTGCAAAGGTCCATTTGACAGATTGGGGGGGAGACCCTCACTCATTGCAGGAGGCCACTCTGTCACTTGGGACAAAGTTTGGCCTCCACCACCCTCCTCCTGACAATCAAAGCCACCAACTTGCACACTTACCCCAGGGTCCAGAGACATGTACCTACCTTGCGGACCCCCTCAGATGTACATCTTCCGGATGGAGGCCGCCGTAGCTGCAGTCATGACCTCCTCGGAGGGCAAACAGCATCACCAGCCTCGCCATCCACGCCGTCCACCTCTGACACGTGGAGCTCCACAACACAGTGCTGTGACACATCCACCTGCACAGCAGGAGGGAGGGCTACCGCAGAGAGAGATGCGTCGCAGAGGGCACTACCCTTGCCACAGGGTCCACAGACCGAGGCTCAGCTTCCTGGACTTCTGAGCAGCAGTGCACACGGAGGCTCAGAGTCACTCGACATGTAGTCGTGGACATCTGCAGCCTCCTTCATGCCGAGCTGCTCCCGGCTGGCCCGAGCACCATCTTCTTACCTGTCGCTGTCAAAGTCACCACTGCCCTCAACAACTTTTCCTCCGCATCCTTCCAGGATGCCACCGGGGACATTGCCGACGTCTCTCAGCCGTCTGCACAAAAGAGCCCTGCAAATACACCTACACCCACTCTGCAGTGACACAATGAGTGGCATCAGTTGTGGGTCTTCCGAGTGATCCTCAGGAAAGGGCATTATTGCACAAACCAGACAAGATTCGCAAAGACGTGGCAGTAGTGGTGCCAATATAATATGTGATGTGAGTTGGTCAGAAATTCAATATAAGTAAAAACCATGACAAACCCTCAAACACCCTTGTGCATCCCCTTCATGCTCATGACACGCTAGCCTTACGCTGCCTACTGCACATATGTGATGCATGCCCTGTGGCTGCAGCACAGGTAGTGGCAGGTTGAGTGAGGCTGACTGTGAAAGAGATGCATGAGAGGGTGAGTATGAGATAGAGCCATGAGATTGTATGAGGATTGGGTTGAGTGGTAGTGGCGGGATGAGTACTGGCGAGGTGAGTAAGTGCAGGTAAGATGAGGATGAGGTTTGAGTGGGTATGAGGGGTGATGTGACAGAGTAGTGTTGGTAGTGCAGAAGGAGGTGTGGGGTGGGGGCGGTGATGTGGCAGATGGAGTGTAGGGGAATGAGTAAATGTACTCACTTTGGCTGACCTACTGAGATCATTGGAGCGCCTCCTGCATTGTATGCAGGTGGGCGATATGTTGGTGGTGCAGGTAACCTCCTCTGCCACCTCGAGCTAGGCCTTCCTGGTGGCAGAAGCAGGCCGCTTACTCCCGCCCACCGGGGGGAAGATCTGTCCTCCCCCTCCTCCTCAACCCATCTAGTAAGATCTGGAGTGAGGCATCGTTAAACTGGGAGCAGCCTTCCCCTGGGCTGCTCCATGCTGTAATTTTTGCTATTTGTTGCAGCATCTGTCAGTGGAGGACTGCCCCTTTAAATAGAGCTCCTCCAGCTGACAGATCTTACTGCGCATGCGCAGCCCGCCCGTCGCGCAGATCAGCAGTGGGGAACCCGGGAGACCAGGTAAATGGATCCAATTGGGCTGCGATTGCGCGGGAGGCTGACTAATTTCACCGGGCGCGTTACCCACACGCCCAATAGCCCCCCCCGCCGCGAACCCGCAGCCCTGGTAACATCGAGCCCAATATCTGACCAAATGATCAAGTTATGAGCACTGCTTTTCTGTTGGTGGTCACTTTAGAAAACTGGTTATGTGAACAATATCTAGTTCATGACTTGGGATTATCACATAAAACTTGGCACTTTTGAGTTAATCAGCTCATAACAAGGAATCGATATTTTAAGGTGGATGAGAGCAAGTATGGCTTGAGTGATTGAGTATGATTAAGGTACCTGGAGTTGCTATGAGAGCGTGAATGTGTTTGTTAACAGGATGTTCATTTCAATTTAAGATTGTGCCCCCAGAATGTGGAAAATCTAAGGAAAGCCTTTGTGTTTTCATAAAAATTTTTGACTTTGTACATTTAAATTACAGATGTGCAGTATGGATTTATTTTGACTGTAATTTACATTATACCACTTATAAAATGCACAATTTTCTTTTAAAAAAAGATAAAAGCAGCTTTGGAGAATTACAAAGTTACAGTTTGAACTTTATCAAAGCACTGTTTTTATTGACTTAGCAGCACGTCTGGAACTACCATTGTACTGGCTGACTCCTCTCCCACCTTGCTTTTCACAATGAACAAGTAATGAACCACTTACTTCTATTTGCCACATTAAATTGTTGAATGTAAGACATGCTGTATTCGTTTTTTAAAGTATCAGCTCGAAGCAATACCACCATCCTCACTACTGCAAAAGTTCTTGTGGAACAAGTTCTTTCGAATGGGGAGTTCGAGGTGATCGATGGTGATCATGGGGCATGATTTGTGGGCCAGGTGATGAAAGAAATATGCACATTGATAGGAATAGAACAGAAATTCCACATCCCATAGCACCTGCAAGTGTCAAGCTTGGTGGAAAGAACAAATAGAACAGTTAAAACTATGTTGAAGAAAGTAGTCAGTGAGACTGAGATCTTAAAATACCCCTGGTTTTGATGGCAATTAGAGAGACTGTGTTTAAAAGTACTGAAGTAACGACTTTTGACTTTTGAAGCCATGACAGGTCATGAAAGAGCATCTCCAAAACACCTCTATGCTGTCCTGATGACATATATTAAAGCAAACCATTGCCACTGATCCCTTTCAGGGGATCCGAACGTTGAAAGGCCTCCCGTTTTCAGTTCATAAATTCGGTTAATTTCTGATTAAATTCTAACATGTAAGGAGAGTTATTTCTTTTTAGATTGAAAGGATGGTGTGGATGTTCCTTGCTGTTCTGATGGGTTTTGTTGCGACCATCAGGAAAGAAGTACCAAAGTACCTGAATACTTCTTACCAATGACAATTGGCGGTGCAAGGCGGCCAATATTTATCTGACATTAAAATGATGCATCAAAACTTTAAATTTTTCATGTTGCTGGTGATGACATGAAGACAAATAAATTAATGTTCATCAATTGTTTGAACTGTGGACTCATGTTAAAGGGAAAAAGGCAAGATCCCATACATAATGTAACAAAACTAAATTGGACCAGGATAAATCAATGAAACGTCCGAGACAAGGAGAAAGACCAAATAATGGACTGATAGTGATTTGTGATTCGCAAATTTTCCTTCTGTTAACCTTTTCTTTTGTATGTTTGCCTTCCGATTTATGTAAACGTATGTACGTAGAATTTAATCATGCAGTATTAAGAGAAATGGTACATGATTTTACTAAGTGCAATTGGGGAAGAAAATCAAGTGAATTGACAGAAAATGTGGGGAAATGGTAAAATACTGCGCTTGCAATTAAAAGGATTGTTTAAAGAAATAAATAGGCAGACAGGATGTTATATCAGAACAAAGACTATAAGGAACAACTGATCTCAAAGGTAATTGTGCGTAATATGTCTGGAGGGTTTTTCTTTTACTTAATCAGTTCCAAAAAAGGAATAAATGATATAGAAAACAATTGGATACTAAATTTTATATCAGGCGAACAAAGAAAATCTGGAAATCAAATGGGAAAATCGGTTGGTGTGAGGTGCAAAGATTCGGATTGGTGTATTATGCCAGGAAGTCCGCAAGCAGTGATATTATTTTGAACTGATTCATGAAATAGTGTCAATCCCATTGTTATCTGTTGATGGAAGACCGATGGAAATATTTAAAGTGGACTCAACAGACTTGTTGGAAGATGATATACGCAAGGAGTCTGTAAACTATCCAAGGGTACTAGTTAGAACGAATCTGGAAAGCCCCAGATACCTTGTGCTGTTCCAGGAAAATGCTGTTCCTGTCTATGTGGCTGTGATGTTCTGCAGAGGTCATCATCAGCATGTGGCTTCACCCTGGATGAAAATTCCCCTAACTTTACTATACAGGTTCATCGATGGAACTCAAAGAGAACTAATATTTTGCCTTACACCAACCAAAATGATTAAAATTCGGGATAAAAAACTGGTGCCTGTTGGGGCCCACAATGTCACAGAAATTCAAGTAAATGTTACCCTTCAGACAGAAGCCTTATGAGCAGTTGTAAATTTTGGCCATCCAATTGAGTCTTAAATCTATATTGCAATGCACCCAGCACTTCTCAGGGACAATATCATTGTTATGCAGCAGCAGAATGATGATACTGAACAATCTATTGCCATTCTGGGTAACCATGAATGTTGGGAGGTGGTATATAGCATCCCTGAGTAAGAACATCATCTGCATTCCTGCTAGGAGCACAGCTATTCATGCTGAGTGGCCTCACAGTAATGGTTTGCTTGTTTTTTAAAAAAAACCCTGAAACAAGTTAAGATAATAGAAAATATGATAATATTAGCTCTGACTGGAAAATAGGTTTGTGACGCCACAAAAAGAGGTCATTTTTAGCCTCGAAGTAAGATTGTAGATATGTTTTTAAATTACTTCTAATACAGAATAAGATAGGCACAAGTAGATTATTAAATAAATAAGCTAGGTGGATAACGTGGAGCTAAAAGCATTGTTAGGATTAAAACACTTAGGCCTTTAAAACTCAGGCTTTTCATCACAGCAGAGGGGAGTGTAAGAGAGGAAATGACTACAATATAAAAAAGCAATAGGTTGCTATAGAGTATACATCAAAGGTTTGTACAACAAAGCAATGGCTCGAGAAAAGCAATGAAATGTTAAATGATGAATGTTTTTGAAGCAAGAATAAATAAAGTAAATTCTCAGACATATTACTGTCCCCAGCTTTACGAATCTGTTAAAAGGATAAGGAGGGAATTATCCTAACACTATAATTCCTTTTCATTGATACATAATTCAGAATAACTTTCAATCATTAATTAAATGATATTTCATAAATTGAAAGATTACTGCAAAATAATGCAGCTTAAATATGACATACTCCTATATCTAATTTGACTTTATTGATTTATAAATCTACTTTACAGTCATAGTTAATGTGTGGAAATGTTTGGATAATCAAAATTTTATTTTCATCAGTAGCTATTGTCTGCGAAATATCTAACAGATTCAGTTATTTTCTGCCTCCATCAACTTGTTCAGATATGTATTACTGGATTAACATGTCAGATATCATTCTTCAAATACAGTTTAGAGAATCTGATTAATAAAACTGAAAATCCTACAGAACTGCATCCACAGGATCAGAATTATAGGCCTCTCAATTTCCAAATGTATCCAAATGCTCATCTCTATTTTGCCTTGGCAGGAAAGCAAAAACAATACCTGAACTAATGCAGACACAATTGAAGCACTCTCCCTGAGAAAGATTTGGTGCAGGACACCGCGGTGCCTAATGTGGGGGGTTGCCAACTCTGGTCGGTGTTGCTGGAGATGTGTTACTGCATTTACCTTATAAAGTTTGGGTTCCCAGCATTTAAATATCCTTTCTCATGGGTTCACACCAGCAGCAGTTGTGCGAGATGTTCCGAGAACCGGAAGGACACCCGCGAGCAGACAAAGCAAGGGAAAGCGAGGGCGGGGAAAAGGGGAAACTGAAGGGATTCACAGGGGGGGATTCCAGTGGTGGGAGGAACTTTGATTCCACCAGTAGCTAATACTAACTCACTAAAATTGTACCAATAACTAATAGCAATACTGGTAACACATCGATTCCCCTCATAACCAACAGTAATACAATAACTCACTGTCTATATGTAGCTGATAGTAACAGGTGTAACACCCCAATATCCTACCTGTAACTAGTAGTAATCCTAGAACCTACTGATATTCATCTTGTAACTACAGTCAGAATTCCTCTGCACTGCACAGGGGGAGGTCAAGCTCCCCAGTCAATGCTACTTTTAACAGGCCCCATTTCTCTCCCTATCTCCTTGGACTCAGGTTTGAACTCAGGTTCTGTGTGAAGGCGACAACTCTGAACTTTCAATCTCAGTCAGAGCCAATCCGTGCTTGAACTTCACATGTCAAAAATCTTTCAGCACAGACCGACCTGAACCAAACCGAGACATTGCACAAAGGGCAGCGGGCTCAGTGTTTGGGGCACTTCTCACAGGACACATCTCCCTAAACTCAGCTCAGCATCAACATTTCTAAACTACTCCTTGGACTCTGACTCAATAAAGGGGAGTTGTCGTAGAATGATAGAAATTACAGCATTCCCCCCCCGCATCCCCGACCCCCAGTCCCCTGTCTCCCGGACTCCTAAACCCCCCCCAATTCCCGACCCACATTCCCCAGTCTCCCTCTACCCCCATCCCCCAACCCCCTATCTCCTTCTCTTCCAACCCAGAGTCCCCTGTCAGTCTCCCCCTGCCATGAGCCTCAACCTCCTCCCCCAGTTCCCTGTCTCCCACTCTTCTCCCCCCCCCCACCCCCCACCCCCCGAGCCCTAATCCCCTGACCCCTAGTCCCTGTTGACCTAAGCTTGCACCTTTCCCTGCTCTGTCTCCCTTTCTCCTCCTCCCTCAGACTCCCAGAAACTAGCCGGTCCCGTTTCCAGTCCCTCTTAAGCGGGGGCTAGGTCTCTGCAGCTGCGGAGGGTTATGAAGTCACCGAGCTGGAGGCTTCTCTGCGGCAGCATCACAGAGCGGGTGGGGCCACCATTGTGGTGGGAAATTTAAAGCACTAATATCCATGCCCCACTCTGGGAGGTGCCCAGCCAATCCGGGATGGTTGGAAATCCTAGCCTAATAGCATTAATATGTAAGAGGTACCAACAACAACTTGCATTTATATAGCGCCTTTAACGTATTAAAAGTCCCAAGACGCTCCACAGGTGCGTTATCAAACAAAATTTAACACCAAACCAGATAAGGAGATATTAGGTCAGGTGACCAAACGCTTGGTCAAAGAGGTAGGTTTTAAGGAGGGTTTATCTAATCAAGGAGGAAATTGTCATTGCTGCTTGGTTCTTGGCCAATGACACCAAGAGGTGCGAGGAGCCAAAGCTTCCTCCATGGCTAAACTTCCACTTCTGAATGTTATCCGGTGACCTCTGCTGGATGTCAGTGAGCGGGATCAGGCTCAGCTTGGTGCTCCTCATGGCTGAGTGGCCTGCCAACGCTCACCCTCTTGTTTGCATCTGAAGAATGGGTTTTGGTTGAGGTACCAGAGGTTGGCTGGAGCCCATTTAATTGTCCTCCAAGCAGAAGTCAATGTCTTAAGGATAGAAAGGAAGAAAATTGTGGAGGGGTGCGTGGAGGAATCAATGGACTCCTTATTTTGTCAGTACAACAGGGTAGCATGAACTCTTCTTGTCATTTGGATTTTTAGTAATAGAGATACTAACGTGGCTTTTACATAGAATGTACAGCACAGAAACTGGCCATTTGGCCCAACAGGACCATGCCGGTGTTTATGCTCTGCACGAGTCTCCTCCCTCCCTACTTCATCTAACCCTATCAACATATCCTTCTATTCCTTTCTCCTTCATGTGTTTCTCCAGCTTCCCCTTAAATGAATCTATACTAGTCATCTCGGTCACTTTGCACCCAGTGTGAAATTTTCTATGCTGCTGCAATAGTACTATGGAAAATCTGTGACAAATTCAGTTGCACACATCATGAATGGTGACTAGTTTTCTTTTGCTTCCTGGCAGAAATGCAAAGCTTTTGAATTGTGTTTGTTTTGGGAACAGCACTGCTGTCATGTTGTGGTGAACTTCTGCCACAGTCTATTGAAACTGTCAGTATTGATACCAAGTAACTGCTTAATGCAGGTGGCCACTGGAGTAAATTCTTCCCAGCTAGTAATAGTGTGATAGCAGTCTTAATATATGTGTTGCAGTAAATCATATATGTTCTTCCATAAAAGGAAAACAGGTTTTAAATTAAAAACATAAAACTAAATGCAGCACGGGAGAGTTGAAAAGCCATTGCCTCACTTCCTTCTGAATTCTAAACCTTACCCAGTTATATCTCTGAGTCAGAAGGTCATGGGTTCAAGTTCCACTCCAGTTGAGCAGTAAAATCTAGGTTGACGCTCCAGTGCAGCACTGAGGAGGTGCCATCTTTCGAATGAGACGTTTAACTGGGGCCCTGCCTACCCTTGTAGGGGGTGTGGTGGTGTGTATCAGCTTCACCTCTGACTGCTGAGCGGTTCGAATCGCTCCCACTCCCTTGGTTCTAGACCTTGGACTTATTTGGGGGTTGTGACAAAGTGCAGCAGACAGCTGGTTTTGGTGCAAGAAACTTTTTGATCTTTATTCAAGAGAGAAAATACAACACAACAATCTTAACACTCTAATAAAATGGGGAACACTTCGATACACACGAGGGAAATTACAGTAGAAAGATACCTCACCCCTCCCAATCCCACTTTACTAGATAAGTTGGGCTCTAAAGGACCAGGGATAATGCTCACCAAACGAATCCTTGACAGTTGAGCTGGTTTGCGATTTCGGGGTTCGCTGTATGTGTTGGTTGGTGTCTGCTGTACCCCGGACGTGGTAGAGGACTTCAACTGCATAGCTGGCCAGTCTTTGCGAGTCCGCTGATGCGGTAGGGTGCGTATTGGATCTATCGGGTGAGTACCCACTTTTCTTCGTAAAGGAATAGGATTTAGAGTCTTTTGAGTAGAAAACTTACCCAGGGGTAAGTCAGGAATAGATTGTAGAGTGGAAACTTTGCGGATCTTCAGTTTTCTCCCGAGTTGGTTTTCTTTGGTTGCGGTGGCCCAATATTACCCGGTTGGTTGGTGGTAATATTCGGTTGCTGTCGAACTCCTGGCTGAACTGTCTTCTTGAGAAAACAGGCCTTCAATTATACTAATTGAAGCCTCCTTATCTGCATGCCAAATCTGACCCGGTTTATTATAAAATTTTGGCGGGCTCGTTAAGAGTAACTTGTTTATGAATGTGTGAAGTGGTTTCGGGATGGTTTCATGAGTTGTTGCTTGATTGTGGTCGTTGTGCTCAGGATTCAAGTTTCCTGACTGGGCCTGAGATTTCTATGGAGTGGGGTGATTGGATTTGTTTTATGCATGTTTTGGATGGGTCCTGTAATTTGGGTGGGGACTGCTCTTCCGTGGGTCTATTGTCTGAATGTAAATGTCTGAGTGAGGTCACGCAGTTCCCCAGACAGTTTGATTAACTCCAATACTCAAACCGTCTATTACAAAGGTTGATCCCAACTCCTGTTGCAGCCTTTTCCTTTACAAGCGCAAACATGCCTTTTTAAAAAAAATACCAAATCTTGGTTTTTGACCTTGAATCACCCTCTGTTAGGCCCAACACATTTCATCACCCTGAAATGGTTAGAAAAGAGTCCAAAGTCCTTTTTCTTTAGGGTTTTTCTCTGAGATTTGGGGGATCCGTGAATTTTGAGAATCTTACACCCTCTTAGGTGGATGTAAAAGACCCCATGACACTATTTCGAAGAAGAGTAAGGAAATTTTCCCCGGTGTCCTGGACGATATTTGTCCCTCAACCAACACCTAAAAAACAGATTATCTGGTCATTATGTTATTGCTGTTTGTGGGACCAGCAAATTGGCTGCTACGTTTCTCTACATTACAACAGTGACTACACTTCAAAAAAGTACTTCATTGGCTGTAAAACGCTTTGGGATGTCCTGAGGTCATCTTCCACCCTCCATAAACTTGAGCTGATCCAAAACTCTGCTGCCTGTATTCTAACTCGCACCAAGTCCCGTTCACCCATCACCCCTGTGCTCGCTGACCTATATTGGCTCCCGGTCTGGGAACACCTCGATTTTAAAATTCTCATCCTTGTTTGCAAATCCCTCCATGGCCTCTCCTCCCTATCTCTGTAACCTCCTCCAGCCCTAAAACCCTCCGAGACCTCTGCACTCCTCCAATTCCTGCCTCTTGCGCATCCCCGATTTTAATCGCTCTACCATTGGTGGCTGTGCCTTCAGTTGCCTAGGCCCTAGGCTCTGGAATTCCCTTCCTAAACCTTTCTGCCTCTCTACCTCTCTTTCCTCCTTTAAGACGCTCCTTAAAACCTATCTCTTTGACCAAGCTTTTGGTAACATGCCCTAATATCTCCTTATGTGGCTCAGTGTCAAATTTTGTTTGATAACACTCCTGTGAAGTGCCTTGGGACATTTTACTATGCTAAAGGTGCTATATAAATGCAAGTTGTTATTGTTGTTGTATATAAATACAAGTCTTTCTTTTAATGTTCAACATGCTCTGTAGTTGAATACTGACTTGTGTGGCAATACATGCTAACAGTATATTGCTTCTGCTGCAGGGAGGGAACACACCAAATCCATCTCAAGGTGTATTTAAAGTCCCAGCATATCGCAACATCACATCGAATCTAACCTAAGAAAAAAAATCAGTGCCTCCAAATCAGGAGGGGAGAAAATTGTTACAGATAAAAACAATGCAAATTCTGCCAGAATTGTGTACTACAGAAAGAGTGTCAACTACAAGCAGCGAGACCTACAATTCTTCATTTTGAATTCTTTGCGGCAGTAAAGTATTTTATATCCAGTTATTCATATTAAGCAAACGCTGTAGGTACATGTGGAGACTGAATCAGTGCATGCGATGTCCCACTATTGAGCTTCTACTGTGTTGATAAGGAGCACTCTGTGAACAGTAGTACGTCCCCAATAGAAAATTAAAGGTATACATGTGACAATATATTTACATGCTTGGCATGCATCTGCCTGGAAGTTAAAGTGAACAATGTTATTGTAAAATACTTAATATGCTTGTATTAAATGTTTCTAATGTCTTTTAAAGAAAGAATGAATGATCCTGCATTTATATAGTGCCTTTCATGACCTCAGGACATCCCAAAGAGCTTTACAGGCTAAGAAGTCCTTTTGAAGCATAGCAATGTTGTAATGTAGGAAAACACTGCAATCACAATTTGTCCAGAGCAAGGCTCTACAAACAGCAATGAGTAGATAATCTGTTTTTAGTAATGTTGAGTTTGGGATACATATTGGCTAGGCTAGAGGGAGAACTCCCCTGCTCTTCTTTGAAATGTGCTATGGGGTCCTTTATGACCACCTGAAAAGACAGATGGGGCTTCAGTTTAACGTTTCATCTGAAAGGTGACACTTCCAACAGTGCAGCTCTCGCTCAGTACTGCACTGAAGTTCAGCCTAGATCATGTGTTCAAGGCTTAGGCATGGGGCTGGAGTTCACAAGCTTCTGACTCAAAGACGAGTGAACCAAGGTTGACACCTAAGAAATTGGAGAAAACATGAATTTGTTATGTTCTTCCTCCTCATTTTGAAAACTCTTTAATAAATGTTGAAGTATTTGGTGAAAGCATAGATAATTAATTGCATTTTGTTCCCTGCACATAGGTCAGAATAAATAATACATTTTGAAAAAACAATTTGGTAAATCTTCATGCTAGACAAGCACTGGATTACATATATCTGTGTGTAGCTGCTATTCACACTCCTACTGCTGCCTGCTGTGAGGCATTCCATCATCACTGACACAAACTGGAATAAAATCACTTGTTTCATGACATGCATACAATGAAGAGTCACTGGATCAATTAGATTAAAGATAGCAATAAGTCCAGATGGGATAGGCAGCAGATACTTTACACTCTCACAAAATAATATTGAGGGAGTTTGGAACTGTTCAAGCACCAGCTCTTGCAAGATAGATTGGATGCAGAGGAAAAAGTTACCACTTGGATTATTAGTTTGAGGGCTAAAGATTCTCAATTTCAACTTCTGCATCAAACCCTGAAAGCTATTTGTTTCACACAGGAATTGTTGTGTTCCTTTTTTCTGCCTGCCACAAAATGTCTGGACACATCACTTTCTCTATTACTCTTAATAGGCCTTCATTCAAAACATGACATTGTCAATTATCCACAAAAGTGAATTGATACAGCTCCCTGTATTCATAACAGAGTTGGTGGAGCTGAACAACCACTCACTTGGATTGGCACATCAAGTTCAGTCCATTTATGCTCTTCAGGATCTTAAAGGAATAGTAGTTCTCTGTCAGAAAATCTGTTCCACCAATCAAAAATACCTGAGGCTCATGTTGATATGAATCCTCTGGACTTTCAATAGTCAGGTATATTGGCAGAATTCACATATCTCGTCCACTCTGCTAGCTAATTAAGAACAGCTTGGCCTAGAGTTTCTGCTTTGGGTCAAATCTAATCCATTGCAAGATCCTTTCCGTTGATGAATTTGAAAGAGTTACCTGTCTGTTGTAAAATTTGAATCTTCCTTGACAAGCAATAGGTCTGAGAAGAGTATTTGAATTTGGATTTGATAGCACAACTATCTGAGAATTTAATTACCTAAGGAATACGACAGACAGTTAATGGTAAAAAGATGCTCATTGGCCAATGTGAGAAAACAGTGAACAACGTCCCTTTGGTGAACAAGGTCAAAAGCAAGAACCATGGTTTTCATGACAGTGCTCCTTTGGCAGTCAGTAGTAAACCAGCAGCAAAAGGCTGAAGGAAGTTACAGACATAGGTTAGGTTGAGGACATGAAGTGATTTGTAAAGAAGAATGAGGACTTTAACTTCATTGTGTTGGAGAACAGTGAACCAGTGGAGGGTGGTGAAGACTGAGTAATGGGCTAGTGGAACAGGATGCATATGGTGGGATTTTGGACAAATTGGAGTTTGTAGGCTCAGGAGACTGGTAAGGAGGATATTGTAGATGTCAAGTCATGAGGTAATGAAAGGTCAAGTCGTGAGGTATTGAAAGGATTGATAAGGTTTTCTGTATAGGTAAGAGTACAGAAGGGTCAAAGACAGGCAATGTTATGGAGGTGGATGATGCCTTAGCGATGGATAGAATATAGAGCTTGAATCTCAGCTGTGTGTCGAAAGGGGCACTGAAGTTGTGCAATTTGATTCAGCCTGAATGAGCAGAGAGGGAGGACTTTCATAATGGAATATTTTAATAGAATTTTATGGTACAATTCTTCAGCTCTGCCTTCTCATGTATAGTTATGTTGTATCACAGAACCATCACTCATGGACTTGACAGCAATGGTAACACATGTCGCAGGTACCCATATGAGGCGTTTGCAGCATGTGAAGCATTTACCCATGAGAGCACTCTCCCTACCACACTATGTATTCCCATCAGCTTCCCCACTCCCCCCGGAAGCTGATTTCATCTTACACAGCTTTCTGTTTTTTTCTAGTGTTCTGTCAGCCAAAATATACCTTTTCCATTAGAAGTCAAGCAGTCAGAATTCAGGAAGAAATACTGCAACTGCTTAACAAACAGAAATCACATTAGCCCAGGGTTAGTGCATTACCATGCATTAAACCTGTTTACTTCTAGAAGCAATTTAAAATTTGGGGCAAAACATTAGTGACTGTTCTGTTAATGCAGCTTAATGCACATGTGCCAGCTCTAACCCACAGAGGAAATTTTACCCGTAAAGTAAGAAAAATCCAGCTTTAGAAACATATGGGAAACTTCCTTCAATCCTAATTCTGTGGGACTTTACTGTGTGCAAATTGTCTGCCGCATTTCCTATATTACAACAGAGACTACACTTCAAAAGTACGTCATTGGCTGTAAAGCGTTTTGGGACATCCTGAGGTTATGGAAGGTGCCATATAAATAAATGTCTTTTTTTTCCTGTCGTATCATGGCCCATTTATGTAGGGATGTCATTGGTTGTAAGATGCTAATGTAAATCATAATATCACAATATCATACTAGGTACAGCACAGGAGGAGCCATTCTGCCCATCGTGCCTGAGCCAGCTCTTTCCCCATAGCCCTCTAAATGTTTTTCCTTCAAGTATTTATCCAACGCCCTTTTGAAAGTTACTATTGAATCTGCTTCCACCACCCTTTCAGGCAGTGCATTCCAGATCATTACAACTCGTTGCGTAAAAAAATGTTTCCTCATGTCGCCTCTGGCTCTTTTGCCGATCACCTTAAATCTGTGTCCTCTGGTTACTGACCCTTCTGCCACTGGAAACGGTTTCTCCTTATTTACTCTGTCAAAACCGTTCATGATTTTCAACACCTCTATCAAGTCTCCCCTTAACCTTCTCTGTTCTAAGGAGAACAACTTAAACCTCTCCAGTCTCTCCACATAACTTGTACCATTCTCGTAAATCTCTTCTGCACCCTCTCTAAGGCCTTCACATCCTTCCTAAAGTGTGGTGCCCAAAATTGAACACAATACTCCAGCTGAGGCCTAAGCAGTGTTTTATAAAGATTCAGCATAACTTCCTTGCTTTCGCACTCTATGCCTCTATTAGTAAAGCCCAGGATCCCATATGCTTTTTTAACAGCCTTTTCAACTTGCCCTGCCACCTTCAAAGATTTTTGTACGTGCATCCCCAGGTCTCTCTGTTCCTGCACCCCCTTTAAAATTGTACCATTTAGTTTGTGTTGTCTCTCCTCATTCTTCCTACCAAAATGTATCCCTTCACATGTCTCTGCGTTAAATTTCATCTGCCATGTATCTGCCCATCTGTCTATGTCCTCCTGAAGTCTGTTACTATCCTCCACATTGATTACTATATTTCCAAGTTTTGTGTCATCTGCAAACTTTGAAATTATATCCTCAATGCCCAAGTACAGGTCATTAATATATATCAAAAAGAGCAATGGTCCTAACACTAATCCCTGGGGAACACCACTGTATACTTCCCTCCAGTCTGAAAAACAACTGTTTACCACTACTCTCTGCTTTCTGTCCCTTAGCCAATTCTGTATCCACGCTGCCACTGTCCCTTTAATCCCATGGGCTTTAATTTTGCTAAAAGTCTATTGCCTGGTACTTTATCAAATGCCTTTTGAAAGTCCATATACACAACATCAACCGTTCTACTCTCGTCAACCCTCTCCATTACTTCATCAAAGAACTCAATCAAATTAGTCAAACACAATTTTCTTTTAACAAATCCGTGCTCACTTTCATTTATTAGCCCATATTTTTCCAAGTGTCAATTAATCTTGTCCCAGATTATTGTCGCTATAAGTTTCCTCACCACGAACATTAGGATGACTGGCCTGTAATTATTGGGTTTTTCCCTCTCCCCTTTTTTGAACAGGGGTCTAACATTTGCAATCCTCCAGTCCTCTAGCACCATCCCCATATCCAAGGAGCATTGGAAGATTGTAGCCAAAGCCTCCACAATTTCCAAATTGTACAGTGGAACCACTGAGAAGAGAAGATTGTCACATTTGTTAACACAATTACTGGAGCAGCAATTTTCAAAAAGTCACGTCACCATGGTTACCATTGTATCTAGAAATTATTTTGGGAGTGATCAAGAAAGCTTAGAGCGGAAAGCAATTAAAACTCATCAGCTTCCTCCAAAAACCATTGTTGCTTTAAAGCTTTTCCCTTTGTCTTCAAAGCTCCTACTAATTATACTATTACGTCCAATTAGCAGCATCTGTGACTGCAGCAGAGACAACTATTATGTAAAAGTAAGATACTTTACACCTCCTTCCCAAAGGCTTAACCTTTTACAGATATGAAAATACAAAAATCCATCTGAATACATAGTCAGAATTTCTAGGCTTTGTTCTATTTTGTTTTAAATGTCACATTTCTTACAACATTAAGATCTATCTTCTTTTACACATCAGAAAATCAAACTGGACCTGACCTGATCACAGATTGAGCCTCTACCTTATAACAATAAAACAGTTAAAAGGAATTTATGCAATAACAACTTGGATTAGTCTGACTAAAAGGAACTGGAAAAGCTCATTATAGCCCTTTTTCGTTGATCTCAACTTCATCTTTCTATCTTCCCTGTAGGTGGCACTTTATTGGTTGCAAATGTAAAGAAATGTGGTGTACTTCAGAAAAAACCAGCAAGATTCAGCAACCCAAAAATGATTGAATAGGTTAGTCAACAAGCTTGCTTAAAAGGTTTGCACAACCGGCCATGGCTGAATGCAGCCTGCAAAAATACAGCTCAAATAACTCCACATATGCTGGCGGGGCCTCCGTTTGGACTTGATGAGATGGTTTCTTGAAGTGCGTTGTCCCTCACCAACCTCACCCAGAGATTGGAGGAATTGGAAGCACCAGCCCAGTAGATGAGAAATCACACCAACTCAGAAATGCAAAGCCACTATTCAACCAAACACACAATGAATAGCAACCATCACCATAGCTTGAAAATGCATGACCCCACCCCCCCATCCATTGACTGAACCCCCCCCCCCCCGCCCAGTCTGTGAATGACAAACCTCCTGCTCCACCACCCCTACCTCGACTGAGGCCAAATCACCCACCAACACTACCCCGTCACTGACTCAAAGAAAACCCCACCTCCCCATCCACCTGGAACTCCTTCCCCTACTGAGGCAAATGTTGACCTCATCTCTCCCTCCTGACCCTCTCTTCCTCCCCCTTGCCCCTTCCACCTCTCCTCCATTTTCTTCCCCTTCTCCTCTCCTCCTCTCCCCTCCTTCTCTCCCTCTTTCTTCTTCCTTCTCGACTCCTTCTTCTCATTCTTTCCCAGTACCCCTCCCTACATCCTCTCCCACTTTTTCTCTCCCTCTCCTCCCGCTCTCCTCTCCTTTTCCCCTTCAACCCATCCCCCCGTTCCCTCCATCCTCTCTTCATCCCCCTCTTCTCCTGCTTTCTTCTTCTCTCCTCTCCTCTCCCACGCCTCTCCTCTCCCACTTCTCCCCTTCTACCTCATCTCTCCTCTCTCCCCATTCCTCCCGTCCTCTCCTTTGCCCCCCGTCTCTTCTCTCCCTCTCCTTCCTCTCTCGCCCTTGTTTCTACATCACCCCATCTCCAGTTGCTCTCTGTCTCTGTCTCTATCCTCCGTCTCTCTTCAATGCCCTCACTCTGTCACCAGTCCCCCATCCACCCCCCCTCCTCACTTCTCGCTTTATGTACTGCCCCTCTCCTTTCTGTTTTAAGCCAATTTGTTTGTTTGCTAATTATCTCTCCTCCCACCCCCTAAGCTGAGTATTGGCTGCTGCTGAAGTATGGGTTCACAGGCACCAATCACACTCCCAGTGACCATTCTAAGTGTGTAAGCCTAGACAGCGAGTGTTAGCAGGTTGTTTGTCCATAACCCTTTACCTCAGCTCGTAATCTCTGATGTGGAAACTAACTGCATGATTTTTGCAAAACCTAAATGTATAAGGTTTCTGCCGCACTTCTGGCCAAGTTACAGCATCGGAGCGAAAGCAATTCCAAGGAAATTCCGGCTAGTTTCAATGATGTGACAATTCTCTGTGGCAGAAAGGTTAAAGTTCTTTACGTGGTTTTCATGGTTTCTTGGAGAACATATGCCTGACTACTTTTCCAAAGGCATAAGGAAATATAGGGTTCTATTAGACCTAATAAGGTTATAAACTGCAAAGAATTTGCCATAAGTGTTGAAAATATGCCTCAGGGTGGTACTTCCCTGAACAGAGGATGTAATAATGCCAGAACTGAATAACATGCACAAATTACTGTGCATAATCATGTGTATCAGGTCAGATGTAATTTGCCACAATCTGTGTGTTTTTTCTTGTACTGACTTCAAAAATAGATCAATACTAAATAGTTCATTGCATTTCAAATTTTGTTGGGCAATAGATAAGAGCAAAATTAAGAACATGCTTTCATAAAGAGCCTTATCACATCCCAAAGTGCCTTGTAAACAGTGAATTACTTTTGAAGTCTAGTTATAGAATCTTACAGCAAAGAAGGAATCTGCTCCCTTTCAGACAGTACATCCAGATCATAACAACTCGCTGCATAAAGTTCTCCTCATCTCCCCTCTGGTTCTTTTGCCAATTATCTTAAATCCGTGTCCTCTGGTTACCGACCCACCTACCAGTACAATAATCTGTTTTATTGATGTTGGTTGAGGGATAAATATTATCCAGGATACGGGGGAGAACTCTTCTGCTGTTCTTCAAAATACTGCCATGGGATCTTTTACGTCTTTTGGATGAGACATTAAATCGAGGACCATACCTTCCCTCTCAGGTGGTCATAAAAGATCCTTTGGCACTATTCAAAAAAGAGCAGTGGAGTTCTCCTGGTTTCCTGGCTGAAATTTATCCCTCACTCAACATGAATAAAACAGATTATCTGGTCATATCTTTCATTGCTGGTTGTGGGACCTTGCTGTGCGCAACTTGGCTGCCGTGTTTCTCTACATTACAGCAGTGACAATACTTCAAAACTACTTAATTGGCTATGAAGCATATTGGGACGCCCTGCGGTCGTGAAAGGCACTATATAAATGTAAGTTCTTTCTTTGAATTAAGAGGAGTGGACTGTAAATGTTTTGGCGGCCTCTCAAGTATAACAGCAACTGGCTAAGTAAACTCGCCTGTGCACCATAAGGGTTGAAATATTAATGTTTGTTCTTATTGTCATTTATTTTCTTTTGGCTCCAATTTTTTTGGGAGGATGGGGTGGGGTTTCCCCATCATGAGGAGAAGATTTCCTTTTTGCTCTTAGTGTAGCAAAATCACAAACCCATCCATTATAAGTATCATAGAATCATAGAACGATACAGCACAGAAGGAGACCATTCAGCCCATTGTGCCTGTGCTGGCTCTTTGATAGAGCTATTC